>NW_024080844.1:2195377-2357217 GCF_003009895.1 Hyaena hyaena | reverse complement strand
AAGTCAGATGTTTAACTGACTGAGCCACCCAGGCTCCCCATCAAATCTAATTTTTAAAGTAGTTAACTTTAGGGATGCCTGGGTGGCTCAGTTGGTTAAGTGTCCAACTTCAGCTCAGGTCATGATCTCATGGTTCGTGGGTTCAGGCCCCACATCGAGCTCTGTGCTGACAGCTCAGAGCCTGGAGCTTGCTTCAGATTCTGTGTCTCCTCTCTCTCTGCCCCTCTCCCGATGATGCTCTGTCTCTGTCCCAAAAATAAAATAAAACATTTTTTAAAATTGTTTTAATGGTTAACTTTAGGAGAAGGGAGAGGAGATGGTGGAGGAGAAGGAGGACCCCAGGCTTGTCTCATCCCATGAACATACTAGATAACTATCAAATCATTGTAAGACTCCAGAAATCAACCTGAAGACTGACAGAACAAACTCCACAACTAAAGCTCTGGAGAGAAGAAGCCATATCGAGGAAGGTAGGAAGTATGGAGATGTGGTTTGGGGGAGAAATGGATCACAAGTGCTATGAAGATGAGGGAGCCCTGATCACAGAGAAAGGAGAGGGAGAGAGAGAGAATGGAGCACACAGGGGAATGCACAGGAGAACACTTCCCCAAAGTCATTGGGTGGGAAAACATGAGGGGCTAGTTTTTGTGAGTTCTTACAATGAGTGGGGGTTGAAGAATGGACTTTGAAAGATCAATGACTGAGATAGAGCCCTGAGGGTGTTGCCCTACTCCCAGAAAAAAGGCAGGTAAACTAACTGGGGCAGATGATGTGGAAACAGTGATCTGAAAAATGCTTGGAGTAGGCAGTGGGGAGATTATTCACTCCTCTCAGAGTGCTTCCCTGAGAGGCAGATACCGTGGAGATGCCTCTCTGAGGACAAAGGAGCTGGTTGGAGCCATTTCCCTTCCCTGTCCCTCATCTTAAACACAGAGCCACCTGCAGAAAGCAAAGTAGCACCCACAGGGCTGCCTACCTGCTTACACCAAGTCCCACACCTATGCATTCTGGTAGGACTGCCCTTCTTGATCAAGCTTGCCTCAGTACCAGCTTAGTCATCCCCTTCCCCAGAAGACCAGCAGAAACCCCTGCCCACACCATGTCTCCTAATCAGAGAGTTCTACAGGGCTTTGGTTCTAGTGGAAGTAGTATCAGGTCTTACTTAACAAGCAGACCAGAGCACATCTAGTTAAAACTCACCACACTCTGACCAAGGACCAAAGAGTGCCCACTGCAGGCAAAGAAAGCCTCTGCAGACAGCTGGCCTGAAGGACTGAGCAGCCAAAACACAACAGCAGAGCTCATGCAACATACACCAGAGATACTCCCTGAAGCAACAGGCCCTGGACACTATATGACTTCTTCTTCATAAAGCCACTACTCTCAGGAGCAGGAAACTGGCTTTTCTAACACAGAGAAGGCAGAAACTTAAAACAGATATAAGTAACATGCCTGATTGAAAATTTAAAGCAATAATCACAATACTCAAGGGGGCTTGAGAAAAGAATGGAAGACTTCAGGGAGACCCTTACCACAGAGATAAAAGAGTTAAAAAAGAAACTGTCAGAAATGAAAAACATAATAACTGAGATTGGAAACAGGCTTGATGCAATGAACACAAAGCTGGAAGAAGCAGAGAAATGAGTAAGTGATAAAGAAGACAAAATAATGGGAAATAAGGAAGCTGAACAGAAGAGAGAAAAATTTATGGAACGTGAAAATAGACTTAGGGAACTCAGTGACTCCATCAAATGTAATAATAGTCGTATTATAGGAGTCCCAGAAGAAGAAGGGAGAAGGGGGGACAGAAAATAATACCTGAAAACTTCCCTAATCTGGGGAAGGAAACAAACATCCAGACCCAGTAGGCACAGAAAACTCATCAAAATCAACAAAAGCAGGACAACATTAAGTTACATTGCAATTAAATTTGTAAACTATATTGATAAAGACAAAAGAAGACAAAAGAAGTCCTTAACTTACAAGGAAAGACCCATAAAGCTAGCTACAGATTTCTCAACGGACACATGACAGGCCAGAAGGGAGTTACATCATAAACTCAAGCACTGAATGGGAAAAATCTTTAGCCAAGAATACTCTATGCAGGAAAGCTATCATTCAGAAAAGAAAAACAGATAAAGAGTTTCCTAGACAAAAAAAAACTAAAGGCGTTCATGACCAGCCCTGCAAGAAACATTAAAGGGGATTATTTGAGTAAAAAGGAAAGACCCAAAGTGACAAAGACAAGAAAGGATCAGAGAAAATCTCCAGAAACAATGACAAAACAAGTAATAAAATGGCACTAAATACATATCTATCAATAATTACTCTGAATATAAATGGAGTAAATGCTCCAATCAAAAGACACAATAGTGTCTGGGTGACTCAGTCAGTTAAGCATCAGACTCTTGGTTGTGGCTCAGGACATGATCTTGCAGTCATGAATTTGAACCCCACATCAGACTCTGTAAGCTGGGCATGGAGCCTGCTTGGAATCTCTCTCTCCCTCTCTCACTGCCTCTCCCCTACTCATGCTCTCTGTCTCTTTCAAAATAAATAAACATTAAAAAACAAACAAACACAGTGTGTCAGAATGAATAAAAAAGACAAGATCCATCTATATACTGCCTATAAAAGACTCATTTTAGACCTAAAGAACACCTGCAGATTGAAAGTGAGGAGATGGAGAAACATTTATCATGCAAATGGGTGTCAAAAGAAAGCCAGAGTAGCAATACTTATATTGGAAAAACTAAACTTTAAAATGAAGACTGTAAGGAGGGATGGGCATGGAGGAGGACACTTGTGGGGATGAGCACTGAGTGTTATGTGGAAACTAATTTGACAATAAACTATTTGTAATAAAATAAAATAAAATAAAATAAAATAAAGACTAACAAGAGATGAAAAGGGCACTATATCATAATAAAGGGGACAATTCAACAAGAAGACAATTGTACATATTTATGTACCCAACATGAAAGCACTCAAATATGTAAAATAATAATAAATATAAAGTAACTAATTGATAATAATGCAATAATAGTAGGGGACTTTAACAACCCCATTACAGATCATCTAAATAGAAAATCAACAAGGAAACAAGGGTTTTGGATGATACACTGGACCAGATGGTCTTAACAGGTACATTCAGAACATTCCTTCCTAAAGCAGCAAAATACATATTCTTTTCAAGTGCATATGAGACATTTTCCAGAATAGCTCACATACCAGGTGACAAATCAGGCCTAACAAGTACAAAAAGATTGAGATCATACCATGCATATTCTCTGACCACAATGCTATGAAACTTGAAGTCAACCACTAGAAAAAAATGGAAAGAACATAAATACACAAAGGTTAAACAATATGCAACTAAGCAATGAATGAGTTATCCAGGAAATAAAAGAATAAATTTTAAAAATACAATTTCATTTCAAATGAAAATGAAACACAATGGTGCAAAACCTTTGGGATGGAGCACTGTTACTTAACATAGTACTGGAAGTCCTGCCCACAGCAATCAAACATAAAAAAATAAAAGGCATCCAATCGTCAAGGAAGAAGTCAAACTTTCACTATTTGCAGATGACATAATACTCTATATAGAAAACCCAAAAGGCTACACCAAAAATATTGCTAGAACTGATACATGAATTCAGTAAAGATGCAGGCTAAAAAAAAAAAAATCAATGTACATAAATCTGTTGCATTTCTATTCACCAATAACGAAGCAGCAGAAAGACAAATTAAGGAATCGATCCCATTTACAATTGTACCAAAAACCATAAGTTACCCATGAATAAACCTAGCCAAAGAGGTGAAAGACCTGTACCCTGAAAAGCGTAAAACACTGATGTAAGAAATTGAAAAGGACACAAAGAAATGGATATAAAATCCATGTTTATAGATCATAAGAACCAATACTGTTAAAACATCTATACTACCTAAAGCCATCTACACATTTAATGCGATCCCTAGCAAAATACCACCAGCATTTTTCCACAGAGCTAACAAGTAATTCTTAAATTTTTATGGAACCACAAAAGACCCTTAATAGCCAAAGCAGCACTGAAAAAGAAAAGCAAAGCTGTAGGCATCACAATTCAGATTTCAAGTTATATTACAAAGCTGTAGTGACCAAACACTGTGGTACTGGCAGAAAAATAGATACATAGATCAATGGAATAGAATAGAAAACCCAGACGTGAACCCACAACTGTATGATCAATTAATCTTTGACAAGGCAGGAAAGAATATTCAATGGGAAAAAGACAGTCTCTTCAACAAATGATGTTGGGAAAACTGGACAGCAACATGCAAAAGAATGAAACTAGACCGCTTTCTTACTCCATACACAAACATAAATTCAAAATGAGTTAAATACCTAAATGTGAGAAATGAAAATGATAAAATCCTAGAGAGAACACAGGCAGTAAACTCTTTGACATCAGGCTTGGGAACTTATTTCTAGATGTGTCTCCTAACACAAGGGAAACAAAAGCAAAAATAAACTATTGGGACTTCATAAAAAAAAAAACAAAAAAAAAAAACTTCTGCACAGTAAAGGAAAAAATCAGGCAAACTATAGAATGAGAGATGATATTTGCAAATGATATATCTGATAAAGGGTTAGTATCCAAAATGTATAAGAACTTATAAAATGCAACACCTAAAAAACAAATAATTCAATTAACAAATGGGCAGAAGACATGAATAGACATTTTTCCAAAGAAGACCTACTGATGGCCATCAGACACATGAAAAGATGCTCAACACCACTCATCATCAGGGAAATACAAATCAGAACTACAATTAGATATCACCTCACACCTGTCAGAATGGCTAAAATCACCAACACAAGAAACAACAGGTGTTGGAGAGGCTGTGGAGAAAAGGGAACCCTCTTGCATTCTTGGTGGGAATATATACAGGTTCCTCAAAATATTAAAAATAGAACTACCCTATGATCCAACAATTGTACTACTGGATATTTACCCAAAGAATACAAAAATACTAATTCAAACTATATATGTACCCTGATATTTTTAGCAGCATTATGTACATTAGTCAAACTATGGAAATTGCCCAAATATCCACTGACTGATGAATGGATAAAGAAAATGTGGTATATATATATATATATATATATATATATATATATATATATACAATAGAATATTATTCATCCATTAAAAAAAAAGAAATCTTGCCTTTTGCAAGGATGTGGATGGAGCTAGAGAGTATTATCTTAAACAAAATAAGCCAGTCAGAGAAAGACAAATACTATATGAGTACACTTGTATGTGGAATTTAAGAAAAAAAAACAACAAACAAGCATGGAGAAAAGGAGAGACAGCGAGGAAAACCAAGAAACAGACTCTTACCTATAGAGAACAACTGATGTTACCAAAAAGGGGGGAGGGGATAGGTGAAATAGGTGATGAGGATTAAGGAGAGCACTTGTGATGAGCCCCAGGAATTGTATGGAAGTACTGAATCACTAAATTGTAGATCTGAAACTAATATTACATAGTTTGTTAACTAACTGGAATTTAAATTAAAAAAAAATTTTAATGGTTAACTTTATTATTGGGTACTGTGACAAGTGCTACCAAATAAACAAAATGAATAAATATAAATAATTGTGAGATGATTTTTCCTACCGTTTGTGGTGATTCCATTTTTTGACTAGCCAGATTATGAATGTCAGGTGCCAAGAGTAAACTAAAAACTCCTTTAATTCCAGACCATGCTATAACAATTCCCCATCTCCAGTTATAGTCATAATTTGCTTGCATCAGAAGAGGGCTCACTAACACAATAGTAAGTAACCTGTGGAGAAAAAAAAATTTTTTTAAAATCACACCTTATGTATTAATGTTATTTGTGGTGGACACTACTAAAAACTAAATTTCATAGAAATTTTTTTCAGGAAAGAGAAAATAATTCAGTTTATTGATGTCATTCAACTTTTCTGGGAAGAAACAAATCTACTGTCTAAATTTTGCATAGGATACTCAAATCTCAAAAAACAGTGCTAGAAATTTTATATAAATATAAGAAACTATCATTAATACTTGGGCACTTTTTTGGATTTGGGTAGTATATTTCTGAGAGAAGTTTCTTCAAATAACATTGACAAGTTCATCTATTCCCTGGAAGACCATGACTAGATTAGAAATGAGGCCAAGAGGATGCGCAGATGATGGCCAAAAAGTAAAATTATTGTAGGCAAATTAATAAACTTAGCTTAATCAAATTTCTCTTGAGCTTCCATGAGAATCATAAACACCACATAAATAATTTCAATCTGTGCCTATTTCTCTACATATCATTTTTCTTTTTCTTTTCTTTTTTTTTCAGAATAGTTGAATAACAATAGTTGACCGACTATTAACATAGTGATCCAACAACTCTATTCTTATGCTATGCTTACCATAAGTGTCTACAGATCATTTTTCTGTAAGACTCTGTACCAAAAATTTAGAATCTGTGTTTAGGAGATCTGCACCAAAAGAATATCAGTACTATCCCTCAAATGAGATTTCAGCAGAAATAAAAGTGACATGTTCTTAGACTCAAAAAATATATTGTGTATCAGTTACTCAGAGGGGAATTTCATAAGACAGTTTAGAGGATGCCTATCACTGAGAAACAGAAAATCTGCAATTACCATCTATAATGTACGTAATGAATTTGGGCTAACTCCTCTACCTTGCATTTAAACCTTTTGCAAAGCAATTCTTACCAAACTTTTCAGCCCTACTAAATGATTTTTCTCTGAAATACCCTCTAGTCCTGACAAAATGGAACAACTCATTCCATTGCCTGATAACCAAAACCAGAAAAGCAGTGTCGCAAGGGCTCTGGAGTCGATCTATCAGGGTTAAAATTTAGGCTTCTTTCTCTAACCATGTAAAATTAAACAAGGTCTTTAACCTCTCTAAGCCTCAATTTTGTCACTTGTAAAGTAGAGACAATAAATAATAATAATTGTATTTGCCTCAGAGGATTATTCTGAAGATTCAATTACATGGGGCAACATTCATAGGGCTTACATGGGGCATTCATTCATAGAATGATGTTTTGAATGTGGTCAGCACTCAATACTTGTTAACAATAATTATGTCCAGGCCTTAGGTTGGCACATTCTCTAAAATGTTTTTCTCAACAAGTCTTTTCTGGAAAGCCCACCCATACTTTGAGGGCCCCTTGGGCTGACTCCTTCCACTAAAGCCCCTCCTCTAGGGAGGCGGAACCATAAGTTCCCACAAGATCTCTGGTACTATAGCCATTTGACTTTGGGCAAGGTACTTGGCCTTTGTTGGCCAGTTTCTTCATCTATAAAATTCTCATTTCCTAGTGTTGTTATGAAATGAAATGAGATGCCATATGTGTAGCTGAGTCGAACAATGTACAAAAAACCAGTTATCTTTCTTCATGTTCTATGACCAGACTCAACTTGCACATGAGCCTCCAAGTTAGAAACATAAATTGCATAAACATCCTTCTGTGTGAGAGTGGCATGAGAAAGAAACATAAATTGCATACACATCCTTCTGTGTGAGAGTGGCATGCGGTGACCTGAGAGTCAGCAAAAGCAAGGTCCCTTGAGAACATCTTATAAAGTAAGCTCATTGGCCAGGCCTATCCTAAGTGGAAATGACAATGTTTTCAGAGACACTGTCATGAATTCTTATTGAAGACACAACCGCCAAGACAAGTGGCAAATGGCATTTGAGAGAAAACGTGCTCATGGGGATTGAGTTTAAACCCCAATTCTGCCCTTCAAGTTGGGTAACTCTAGGCAAGCTTTTAACCTCCCTGGGCTTCATCTGTGAAACGACACAGTAACACCTACTTCATAGGGTTCTATGAGTATTAATGGCATAATGTACATGGTAAGGGCTTAATAAATGGCTTTATCATAGCTATAGATGATAATAAATGAGGATGAAAGTCAACAAAAATGTTAGGAGTCATTAATCAGGTCCAGTGTTGCTCCACCATTAACAAAAATGTTGAAACGGCTTCCTGGATCTCATCTCCAGAGATGCAATTCAGTGCATTGAGATGACCCATGAATTTGCATCTCTATCAAATTCATGAGTTGTGCTGATGCCACTGTTCTTGCCCCTTCTCTTTTTCCAGATGAAACTCGGAAGAGTAAACAGACTTCCCCTAACTGCATAGCAAGCTATTGTCAAGACCTTGACAACAACACAGGTTTTCTGACTCCACATCCAGAGAGCTCTTGTTGCCCTCACCTGCTGCCTCCCAATTCTGATTCTGGGCTTAAGAACCTAAGTCCAATAAGCAAACTTTAAAATATAATTCTTACCTTACAAAATTCACTGTTGCAAATAAGATGAACATGAAAACGATAGTGTGAAATCCCCAAAACTTGTTTTTTCCACATCCAATTACAATGCCAAAGAAAGTATATATTAAATGTTGGTATACAGTTGAAAACATTATTAGGAATCTAGGATAAATGGAAAATCAATCACATTTTAAGCCATGTGTTTTTTAGATAGTCATCTTTTCTCATAAAAGCATGTATCACATGTCTATCATTCTTGTCTTGGCAGAGGTCCTTGCCTCCATCATTGTTATAGTCAATATTTAAGAGTATATTGTTGGAATTAAAATACCCCAGCTCCATATTCTCCAATTCCCTCGTCACACTAAATGCCCATGGACTGCCTCTCATAGGAGAATTGTAAGAGCAAGGGAGAAAATTACGGATCTCCACCCGCTCTGTTGGTGATGTGGCAGTTTTCCTGAGATTAGCCAGCATCATATCAGACTGTTGGGGCTGCCACAGCTAACCCCAGAACCACCTTGTTAACCTTGACTTTTTGATAGCTGACTGGATCACCTCAGTGCCCTCTGCAGGATTTCTCCATTCATGATTTTCCTGAAAGTCTCTTACCTTGAAAGTCTCTCCTGTCTGCTTTCTCATCCACTGAATTCCTAAAAATCTTGTAAGGTTAACTCTAATCCCATGTTCCTCATCCTAAGCACTCTCTTTGGAAGTGGTCCTCCTTTGAATTCCTACAGTGCCAATCAATCCTCTATATCACCATCGTTCAGAAGCAGACAAGTGACTTAGAATCACCCATATTGCTTTCCAAATAGCCACACATCTAGCCCCCCTCCCAAAGAATCTTACTGAGTAGACCAGAACACAGCGGTTAAGGCACAGGGCTGTTCTGGTTCCATGCAGTAACATGTCTGCACCCAAGCCAGGTCTGACCTCTACAGGCAGATCTCAAGTTCCACTTGCTCTTGGGCCTTCCTCCATTGGGACTTTCCAATCTGGCAAACTAGGCAAGTGTGTCTGTTCCACAAACCAGTCTCCCTAGAGGTGGGTCTCAAGATCTACACTTGGAAAGAAGCATTAGGAAGCCTCATTTTGGCTGCAGATGGAAGCCATGTCCTCTGACACTGCATTTCCCCGAGTAGGCAGATGGTTGGACACTCTATCTGACTCCCAGCTCTTGATTCATTAGATTCAGAGCTCAGAGAAAAGAAGGGTATGTGGGGGACCTCTAACCCCAAAGCTTAGTTTTCTGAAATTCAGAAATGATGCAATAACTGAGGAGAATACTTTTTCAAGTGTCTCCATAACATATTAGAATCCCAATAAATATATAAAATTCTGTACATGTATAAGCTTCTTACAGCAACATGCCCACCACCTAACAACAAGTGCCTCCTGAGAAAAGACTTACTTACAAAGCCTCAAACCGAAGATACAGTAAACATTACAGGCCACAGTAAACATTAAGAAAGGACTGGTTTAATAGGTTCAAGAATAAACAATTAAATGAATAATAATGAGTGATTTATAATGACACTGACACAGCATGACTGAGTTCAGGAAAATGTCCAAATTCAGACAAAAAGTATATGTTCTGTGAATTATTGATTCCTAAGCTTCTGGATTCTAAAAACCAGTGAAGTGTCATTCACATCGATACAAAATTAGAAGAGTTATAGATGCCATTTTTTTTTTTTTTTTGCCAAATGAAGTTATTTTTCTTAAAAAAAAGTACCATCTTCTATCACTGGGATTTCATAAAAGGAACATTTTAAACACAAAAAAGTAGACAGGCCATAATTTTGGAACAATAGATAGTCCTCTATGTTTAAAAAAAGAAAAAGAAGAATAATCTGGAGACCCTGGGTTGCTTAGTCAGTTAACTGTCTGACTTTGGCTCAGGTCATGATCTCATGGGTTTGTGCATTTTGAGTCCCATCAGGCTCTGTGCTGACAGCCCAGAGCCTGGAGCCTGCTTCAGATTCTGTCTCCCTCTCTCTCTGCCACTCCCCTGCTCATGCTCTCTCTTTCTCTCTCTCTCTCAAAAGTAAACATTAAAAATTTTAAATTAAAATAAATAATCTTCATGGGAAAGCTCAGAATTATGGCTTATTTTTCTTATTTTAAACATTTGCTTTCATTCTATCCACACCAGGCTATGACTTGGTATGAAATAACTCTAAAACAATCCTGTAATTTAGCACAGTCTCTCAGAGAGAGACTAATTCATTTATCTGAGAAGACAGCAAATGGCTTTTCCCTTTGTCCAGAGATATTCATGTGACACCTTGCATTACCAAATGTAAAAGGCAAGGAAGAGTTTTACAAGTGTTGTATCTTTCTGCTACTTGTCTTTCCCAGCTCTTCCCATAGTAGGACACTGTCTTTCATGTACTTTATGGGGGAAACAGAGGAACGAAGTATATTTTAAACTTTCCACAATCCAAAGTAAATTTTTATCAAAGAGTTATCTTCTGAGCTATGGATAAGTTATTCATAAAAGAATATCAATTGACATCAACAATTGTTGGTACTTTAAGTTCTTTCAAATATAACTGGTAATAATAAAACTAAAAATAAAATGATAGAAAAATGCTATGAAATGTGTCTAAGAAGGCAGAACCACTTAAGCACTATACTTCTGTGATATCTATACCAGTATATATGTATACCAAGTATACAATAGGAGACTTACTTAGTAACTGTTAACTCCATCTTTGGTTTAAAGCTTAAGGAATCTAAATTCAGTCCTACGGTGACTAATGCAATCATTCCTGACATTCCCAAAAATTCCACTGGAGAGAAGAAAATGAATAAAATTAGTTGCATTCAAATCTGCACACGGAGGCACTTTAGCTTGAGAAGAATTGGTGAGAAACTGAAGAGTCGTGTTTTTTGGAAAGTTGCTTCAAGGGATTGGGCTAATCCTGTAGATCAGGGGTCAGCAAACTTTTTTGTAAAGGATCATATAGTAAATATTTAGTTTCTGTGGGCCACACAGTCCCTGTTGCAACTACTCAATTCAGCTGTTGTAGTGCAGAAGCTGCCATACATAATATGTAAACAAATATGCCTGATAAATAATAGACAGAGAAATCCGAAGCACTTTGGAGCAAGGCTGACCTGATTTGCTCTGAGAATGTGACCTCTTTTTTCTTTGTTAGCATCCCTGCATCTATAAAATGGGTTTAAAAGAATAATGCCTCATAGGCATTATTGCTTTGAGGGTGCCTGACACCCTTTTAAATAAAAGATAGCAATAACAAATATATGATAGTCACTATTATTATTCCACTGTTTTTATACATCCACTTTACTGCTTAGTAAATTAATACTGTTTATTTGAAGAGTATTTTATTATTCCTTTGGTTTGCCTAATAACTTCAGTCCACTTTAGATTTCTTTTTTAAATTATTTTTAACATTTATTTATTTTTGAGAGAGACAGACAGAGAGAGAGAACAAGCAGGGGAGGGGCAGAGACAGAGGGAGACACAGAATCTGAAGCAGGCTCCAGGCTGTGAGTTGTTAGCACAGAGCCTGATGCAGGGCTCAAACCCACAAACCATAAGATCATGACCTGAGCCAAAGTCAGAGGCTCTACCAACTGAGCCACCCAGGTGCCCCTAGATTTCTTTTTACCTTCTTATCTAGCTGATATAATATGAATAACAAATGACAGTAAAACCGGTAGTGCTCGGAAGTGTGACAAAAGGGAAACTGTCTCTCAAAATCTTGGTTCCTCTTCCCTATAATTAGTATTATTGGATTTTGTTTTATTTTATTTTTAAATGTTTATTTATTTATTTTGAGAGTGAGAGAGAGAACCTGAGCAGGGGAGGGGCACAGAGAGGGAGAGAGGGAGAATCCCAAGCAAGCTCTGTGCTGACAGCCCACGAGGGGCTAAATCCCATGAACTGTGAGATCATGACTTGAGCCAAAACCAAGAGTCGGATGCTTCACCAACAGAGGCAGCCAGGTGCTCCAGTATTACTGGATTTTAAAGCTCATATTTCTCAGTAATAGACAGTAGAGACAACATCTGCTATAAGGAAACCAGTGAATGATGTTATTTAAAACTGATGTCATCTTATTTCATATAATCCCAATGATTTAGGATTACATGGTATGAAGGCATACATTAATATATGTATATGTGCTTATATGTATTTTTTTAAGGCTGAGGACACATACCAAAATGTATCCATGGTCTAATTTATAACAGGTTTATTGGTGATATTTTTGTCTTTTTTGACTTTTCATTATTTTTCCAAAACTCTACAATAAACATGCATTACTTTTATAATGAGATGACATTTTTACAAAATTACAAATGCTATTATATTCAATAGTATTTTAAATGTTCTGAAGGGGGGCAAAAGTCATGGACCATGTAATAAAGGAAGTAATTTTAATCAGCATGAACCCTGGTAGTTATAGTTTTTCTGACTCAATGCAAAAAAAACCATCACAGAGAATAGATGTTATGGACAAGCCCCTCTCTCTGGTTTAGAAAAAGTGAAGCTCCCCCTAAAAGAGGAATCAAAGGGATTTTTCTCCCTTAAGCACCAGGATTCAAGATTGGATGTTTTCTAACTAAAATATATTCAAGTGATGATGGAAAGCCTTTGACATCTATAATCTAGACCAATGACAATAGCAAAGAGACACTGGAGAGTATCAGCACCGGCAAGAAGGAGATGCATTGGTTGTAGAGAGTTTTAAAACAACCAAATTAACTAAATGTTCAGTCTGCTCTTGTTATCTCCATTACCCATAAATTCTGAATAACATCACTTGATATAATATTCTTCAGGCTTAGATTAAGCCCCTCTCTTGGTATACCTCTGGCTTATACTTTTATAAAACCTACCATGTTTCATGAAGTATACACTGACTCTTAAAGTGCCTTTTGTATCCTAAATTCAAACTTTCTTCCATGGACTGATATATGAATATTTCCAACCTGTCAACCAACAATGTTCCAGAAGCATGTGTCTTTTGTGAGGCAATGTCTGGGCCATTTGTTTTGTTTTGTTTTGTTTTGTTTCTTGGAAAAGAATGGATGTTTTTATACAAGTGATTTTTCAAGGTCCAGGTTTTATGCACTGAATATAATAGAGACAAAAATGGAAATTACTGTATGTGCTCAAAGAGGGTGACACTCTAACCTCAATCAGATGCTTCCTGGACTTAAGCCAGTTGACTGAGTGCTCATTAGTAAAGGGGGAGACAAAGAAAATTAGATAACGTGACAGAAATGTAACATTGGAGAATGTGTGAATTAGAATTTTATCTATGTTTAGCAATGGAATTTCTGGCAATGGAACTTCTCGTGATACTATGTCTATCACTGATTTTTGCTGTCAGGAAATTATTAAATATAAAAGTAAAGGACTGCCCAAAGTGGTTTTTTAATCCCTGAAGCAGAGGAAAGTGCAATGGAGGAGGGAGAAGTTTTTGTTTCCTGCCACTGCTATAGCAAGAGTACCACAAACTATCTTAAACAGCATGAATTTATTGCCTCACCATTCTGGAGGCTAGAGGTCCAACATCAAGGCTCCTTCAGCAGTAGTTTCTTCAGAGACTGAAAGGGACAATCCAGTCCAGGCCTACCAAGCATGGACCAGAAGCACCTCCATCTTTTAGAAGGAAAGTGGAAGGGAACCAATGTTTGTTAGCTGCCTTAACTTGAGTCCAGTGGTGAGCCAGTAAATGTTTACAAGCAGCTCTCTGGAACTTAAACAAGTTTAAAAAGTCCCTGATAGACAGTGTCTGCCAATTTCCATGATGTAAATACTAGCAATATGACTAATGTCAACATGACGTCACCTGAACAGACTTGTGAAAGTGATGTGTACCATCAGCCCTTGCAAGTGGTAAGAGCTATCTCCAGCTTTTCAGCATGAGCAAGTCACATAATGTGGGTTATCTCATTAGTGCTGGCAGTACCCCTAGAAAATAGGTGTTTCTACATTATTTTTATAGATGAGGAAACGAACTAAAGCTTAGAGGTTAAGTAATATTCCAAGGTCAACAAGCTAATAAATTGTGAAGGTGGGGGTTGAATTCAAGTCTGCCTAACTCCAAAACTCTTCAAGGACTAGTATCAGTTTATTCAACCAACATGTGTTAAATTACTTTCGGGCATATAGGAAGCACTGGGCTTGGCTGGGAGAACACAGAAAAGATGATATATAAAAAGACAAAAAAGAGCCTTCACATCAAGGAACTTGTGATCTGGTGGAAGATGGAAATACTAATTTTTAAATTTTTTTCTCCAGATATTTAAGGTATCCATAAAAGTTTCACAGGGAGAAAAAAAAAAAAAGAAATTAGAAATATGAAGGAAATGACTCTTCTGAATTTTTACTTATTCAGGGAGATAAGCAAGTCCTAGGTGGCAATATACCTAGAGAGAAAGCAGCACTTTTAGGTAACTGGAGATGCCAAGAGTAATTAAGCTCTTGATACCTGAGGTCTTTCACAAGTGGAAGTTGCCCCACCAGGCAGGGTGAGAGCAGAATCAGGATTTGACCGTCTTGATGCAGTTGCTATGGCTCTTGGGGACTGGTTAGCTCAATCAGGCCAGTAAAACACTTGAATTGCCAATCTCACTGGATTAAACTAGCAAATGATTATTGCAGCACAGGTCTACCAGTGCTGGGCACTTTGACTCCTGTGATTATTCCACTCTCCTGCTTCTCTTCCAGAGAGACATATACCTACCTGACTTCTCCCTCTACTCTCCTGCCTCCCAGCCTCTGGTGAGGGCCGCCATCCTACAGTCCCCTCAGTTTGGAGCCCATGGAATGAAAGACAGCTGAGCTGAAAAGACCTTTGGATCATCTCTCCTGGCTCTCATTTTAGAGATGGGCTGCTAAGGGTCAGAGCAGGAATCATCTCAGTGCTGATTCCCCTTCCAGGGGATGGCCAGTGACTAAATGTAAGGTCAAAGGGTGGAATTCAAAAAGAACAAGAGAGGAGTGCCTGGATGGCTCAGGCAGTTAAGTGTCTGACTCTTGATTTTGGCTCAGGACATGATCTGGTGGTTGGTGGGTTCGAGCCCTTTGTTGGGCTCTGTGCTGACAGTGAGTGCAGAACCTGCTTGGGACTCTCTCTCTCCTCTCTCTCTATGCACCTCTCTTGCTCACTCTCTCTCTCAAAATAAATAATAAACATTTTTTATCATTAAAAAAAGAGCAAGAGAGTAATTACATAAAGAAAGAATTCAAAGGGAAGGGACATGGGGTTGAAATTAAGGAGATGTTAAGAGAGACCAGGAAAGAGCTAGAAGTAGCAGAAGAATAACATAACAAGATGCACAGAGGGGCTACAACAGGGGAGGAAGCAGTTAGGAAGGGGCAACTGATTCAAGATCAATGAAAAACAAAAGTACATAAAATTCGCTTTGTGGACAGCATTTCTTTGTATTTGTCTCTGCCTTACCAATGTAGAAGGTCATGTACACCATTGAAATGCAAAGAATGACACTAGTTAGTGTATTGCTAAAGAGGTCAGTCAATATAAGCTGAATGATTCTTGCACATGAATATCCACATATTATGCTTCCAAAGATGTCCAATAAGAGGCTCATGATTACATGTAACTCTAGAAAAAGAAAATAAGATAGAACAGAAACTGAATTATAACTTTGGTTTCTTTCATTGATGGCATTTGGGTCTGTGTGCTTTGGTTTGCTTTTGAGATTTTGAATGGGGACCTTGTCCTTCAACAAGTCGGAGTTTCATGAAAGCCTGGCAAAACAGACAGTCTGGGGACATATTTCCCTAATGGTCTGTAGTTTGAAGTTTGTTTATCCAGGGACAGCAGACTCAAATGTCCTCAGCCTGTGACAAACTGGAGAGTGAATGAATGTCTGACTAAAAGGCATCCAAATTCAAATGTTTTTTTAGAAACTATGTTAGAGCCAAGAAAATCACATCCTGGGCCCCACCAGCCTGAAGTCCATTTGTGACCCCAGCCCAAAGGCATTTGGGAAATGGAGAAGAGAAATTTTCCATAGTCACCAGAACTGGGGGCAACAGTGGCAGTTAGTGAGCAGGTGTCTGGCAATGCCAAGGTCAGTCCTAAATAACAAAGGCTGTCCGACCCCAAATGCTCCCCACTGAGAAGCTCTGCAAACCCCTCTTTATCAGCAATATTTCTTTCTCCTTTTAGCACCTCTCTCCTCCTAAAACTATCACATAAACAGGTCAGGAGGGAACCTTTTCCCTTTTCATAGTATGATTCCCTCCCTTCCTTTTAAACTAGCACCACATCTGAAAAACTAGCAAAGGAACATGCTCCTTATCCTAGTGACTTTGAACCACATGAATCTGTTATCACTTCTAGGACCTGACTGTCCAGTATTGCCTGAAACATTCTGCCTTCACCCTCAGGCTCAAATCCAGGATCAAGTCAATTCTTTTTTTTTTTTTCTTAAGTAGGCCCCACACCCAATGTGGGACTTGAACTCATGACCTTGAGATCAAGAGTCAGATGCTCTACCCACTATGCCAGCCAGGTGCCCCTAATCAATTCTTAATATCCACTCATTGAGGTCCAAATTAATCCAAGAAAGAAGTTACTTTGAGCCAGATGATGTGTGTGTGGTGGGGAGAGAAATTAAATCATTTCGTTACCATATTTTCCCCTTTACTGTCCAAGAAAACATATATATGGTAATATATTGAATTGGTCCAAAAGTAAAATATAGAGAATGCAGTAAAGTTAAGACATCTTGAATGTATTTTAATTTTGGTGTGAATTGAAATGCATCATAGAAGAATGATTTTAGAGAACATGCAGAGGAGGGGCACCTGGGGGGCTCAGTCGTTTAAACGTCCAACTCTTGATTTTCAGCTCAGATCATGATCTCACTGTCTGTGAGATCAAGCCCCATGATGGGCTCTGTGCTGACAATGTGGAGCCTGCTTCGGATTCTCTCTCTCTCCTTCTCTCTCTGCCCCTCTCTCTCATGTACGCTTACCCTGTCGCTCAGATAACTAAATAAACACTTTTTAATAATGCACTCACATCCTAGAAAATATTTATAGGAAAATAAATGCTCCTACCTCTAAATATGGAAATGTGGAGTGGGTTGCTCCGAAAAATTCCAAAAAATATGGATGTGAAGCCACAAATTATCATTGATTCTCCTCTTATGATATCAGTGTACATTTTGGAAATGCCTGGAAAAGGAAATATGAAATATAGTTAATTTGGTACATGAAAAGGATGCTCTTGCACAGGAAACACAAAAATAGAAGAGAAGGAATATGCTAGACAAAAAGAAAACAGCCATGACTGGGATGCATCTGTAAGACAATCACCATTTTTTAATTTCTCCATGTGCTTTTTTTATGTCTCCAATGACAAGGGAACATGACAATAGCATTCTCTAAAGTGTCCATGGCCCCAAACCATGCTTGAGTTTTAGAATGAGACAAAATACTTCTCAACTCAACACAATAATTTAGCTTGAATAAACATAGATCATTTGACTCCACAAAAATCACATTTTAGAAATAAGTACAAAGGATGACCCAGTGATTCCACTTATAGATGTATGCTAAAGAGAATTGAAAACCTATGTCCATACAATTGTACATGAATGTTCATCGCAGCATTATTTTTTTAACTTGTAAATAAACATTTTATTGGGCAATATTTATGACATTTCCCTAATTAAATTGTTGGGTTTGTGATATTTATGTTACTTGATATTCACCAATGTCTAGCTCATTCCCTAAGGAATAGAGTGATAAAATTATGGACTAAAACCACCCTTATAATTGTTTTTTTTTTTTTTACAAATAGTTTATTGTCAAATTAGTTTCCACATAACACCCAGTGCTCATCCCCACAAGTGCCCTCCTCCATGTCCATCTCCCCTCCCCCCCACATCCATCAGTCCTCAGTTTTTGTCAGCATTCAAGAGTCTCTCATGGTTTGCCTCTCTCCCTTTCCCCCACCATTTCCCCCCTTCTTCTCCCCCTTGTTCCTCAGTTAAGTTCCTCCTAATCCTCCTATACGTGCAAACATATGGTATTTGTCCTTCTCTGCCTGACTTATTTCGCTCAGCATAACACCCTCAAGGTCCATCCATGTTGCTACACGTGGCCAGATTTCCTTGTTTCTCATTGCCATGTAGTATTCCATGGTATAGATAAACCACATCTTCTTGATCCATTCATCTGTTGATGGACACTTAGGCTCTTTCCATGTTTTAGCTATTGTTGAGAGCATAGCAGCATTATTTTTAAGAGTCAATTGAATTCTTCAGCCACAGAAAAGAATGAAGTCCTGACTGATACATGTCACAACATGGATGAACCTTGAAAACATAAAAAGTGAGAGAAGAGAAACACAAGAAACATGTGTTGTATGGTTTGACTTGTATGAAATGTCCAGAATAGGCAAATCTATAGACAGAAAATAGATTAGTGGTTGCCATGGGTTTGGAATGGGGGAATTAGATGTGACTGCTAATGGCCAGGAGATTTCTTTGATGGTGACAAAAATGCTCTAGGGGCACCTGGGTGGTTCAGTCAGTTAGATGTCTGACTCTTGATTTCAGCTCAGGTCATGATCTCATGGTCATGAAATCATGCCCAGTGTGGAGCCTGCTTAAGATTCATTCTCTCTCTCTCTCTCTCCCCCTCCCTCCCTCACTCCCTCTGCCCCTCTCCCCTGCTCATGTGCTCTCTCTCAAAAAAAAAGTTCTAAAATTAGATAGTGATGATGGTTGTATATCTCTGTAAATATATGATCGACCACTGAACTGTACAACTTTAGAAGGACGAATTTTATGGTATGTAGATTATATTTCAAAAAAAGTTGTTTTTAAAATTTAAAAATTCAGAACAAAATCTTATTGGCACTTAGCATTCACAAGCTGTTAAATTTAATGGAAAATATTATCAAATTAATTGCTTGGTGATATACAACTTATGAGTAGGGTGATAGTGACTGGTACTTGCCCAACCAGTATCCATCCTCTGCTCTTGGTAACAAAACTTGTTTTATCCAGGGTGGCACTGCATCCAGTTAAATGACCACTTCCTCTCACATCCTGGACTTCAAAGAGTAGCCACTGAGATATAAGTGGAAGTTACCAAGTAACTGGGGAAATTTCTTGGAGGGAGAAGTGACTTGGTTGAAAAGAGCATCTCTCTGTCCTTTGCCCTTTTCCTCTTCTCCTTGCCTGAAATGTGGGCGTGATGACTGGAACTTTAGCAGCCAACTTGTGACCCTGAGAGTAGAAGCCACAAGCAAAGAATGGAGGAGCAAATATATATAACCCAAAGTTGATTGCTATCATCGTTGCTTTAAATATTATATTTTAAATAGATTTAAAAATAAGAAAAACATCAAGAGCACCTGGGTGGCTCATCAGTTAAGTGGCTGACTTGGCTCAGGTCATAATCTCGTGGTTTGTGAGTTTCAAGCCCCACTTCAGGCTCTGCTGACAGCTCAGAGTCTGGAGCCTGCTTTGGATTCTGTGTCTCCCTCTCTCTCTTCCCCTCCCCCACTTATTCTCTGTCTCTCTCTCTCTCTCTCAAAAAATGAATAAACATTAGAAAAAATGTTTTCTAATAAAAATAAGAAAAAAGTTATACATCCCCATAAGTTTACCAATTACAGAGCTTTCCATTCCTTTATGTAGATCCAAATCTCCATTTGATACCAGTTTCTTTCTGCCTGACTTCCTTTATCATCTTTTTATAGTGCGGGTCTGCTGGTGATAAATTATTTTATCTTCAATATGTTTAAGAAGGTATTTTACCTTTGCTTTTCAAATATATTTCCACTGAGAATTCTAAGCTTTTATTTTAGTACTTTAAAAACATGGTTCTGGAGATTAGCCAAGATGGCAGAGAAGTAGGGAGTTCCATACTTCCGCCTGCATCTCTCAAACAAAGAAGGGCTGAAGCCAAAGGACTCTGAATAGCAAGAGTCTGAGAGGAAAGGAGACAGAGTCCACTAAAAACATGATTCCACCATCTTTTTGCTTGCATTGTTTCTGAAAAGAGGTCATTATTATTTTTGTCCCTCTGTATATAATGTGTCTCTTTTTCCCTTCTGCCTGCCTTTAGGATATTTTTAGGAACTTGATTTTTATATGTGATAGTGTAGTGTTATGTTTCTTGGGTTCATGGTAGGTTGAGCTTCTTGAAATCCGTGGCTGTAAAATTTTCATCAAATTTAGAATTTTTCATCTATTCAATATTTTTTTGTTTGTCTCTCCTCTCTCTTCTGTCTTTTGGTGACTTGTATTTGAAGTTGTCCCATGGTTCACTGATGTTTTTTTCTCTCAATTTAGTCTTTTTCTCCATGTGCTTTGCCTTGGATAGTATCTATTGCTGCATCTTCAAGTTCATTAATACTTTCTTTTATGGTGTCTAGTCTACTTCAGTCCAGTGGAATTTTTGCCTTAGATATTGTGTTTTTCATCTCTAGAAGTTTGGTTAGGTCTTTTATATATCTACCAGTGGTATGATGAGAAACCACCTCTCCAAAATTAGAACAAAAACAAAAACACCTGATTTGCAACATTTGTTGATTCCATGTATAAACATTTCCACCACAGCCAATTTGAAATTACTGGTGGTTTAACAACTGGCTTGCAAAATTCATGATTATTTAAAGTGGCCTCTCAAAAAGTGATAGGAGTAAGTTTTATCCCAGCCTTAATCCTTCCTCTAATTTTTTTGAACGTATAGAATAGAGTTACAATAACTGTTTTAATGTTTTTGTCTACTAATTCTACCATCTGCCTCATGACTGCTTCTGTTTCTTATTATTTTGTAGTTTTTATGACTCATATTTTACTGCTCCTTTGCATGCCTGCCAATTTTTTATTACAGGTGACAGGAGTGTATATTTATTAGGTGCTGTACTTTTTTGTGTTCCTATAAATATTCTTGTTCTAGAATACAGTTATTACTTGGAAATAGCTTAACCTTTTGTAATTTGCTTTTAGGCTTTGCTATAGGGTACCAGAGCAGCCTTTAGTTTAAAGCAAAATTTCCCTGCCACTAAGACCTCTACTTGATGTCCCATGAATTATGATGTTTTTCCACTCTGGCTGTGGCAAACATGAGAGGGATTACTCCCTCTGCTTCTTCAAGAGTTTTCCTTCTCCAGATCCACAGGAATATACAAAAAGAGGGACACAGGGTCCATGATAAGTTTGTGGAGTTGGCATAACCCCCAAAGTTAAGAACATATGACACACAATAGTACATTATGCAGCCTAATATAATTACAAATTGATATAGAAAGGATTGCAAAACTACATATTTTCTAAAAGCATCTGTTTAATATAATCTATTGTATCAAAATTCAAAATGATCAAAGTGATATGTTTTTTCTAAATCCAAACAGAACTGGATCTGATTAAAATTCTAATTTTTTTCTTTTGGTGTTTTTGAAACACATAATAATTAATATGTATAGCTGGGGGATTATCATCATCATTATTATTATTTCTAGAGTACTATATGTAATTTAGAAGAAAGAAAATCTCTGCTTTTCCATGTTTGATCTGAAGATATGAAACATCAGAATATTCAGATTCTATCCATCTTTCCCAAAGTCTCCTGAATGATAGGATATACAGGATTATACAGAATTACTAATTACTCAGTGTCTGACTATGGATCAATATATTCAGCCTGTTTATTTCTGTTCTTCTTGCTTCATTATTGTAGCCAATATAGAAAGCAAATGGCAAGGTAGTTATAATCCTCTCATTGTTGGGGAAGGTCATCCAGAAGATATGACGGGTGATTGACCAGCTGACTTTCAGGACCTGGGTGATTAGAGGCTCCTTAGCCCCTCCCCAGCACTTGGAATGTGAGCTCCATTTGCCTTCCTGCTGCCAGAGGCTGATCCAAGGATACAGCTTTGAGATAGTGATGTGGTATTGAGAACCCCTGCACATTGTATGTGACTGGACTCTGTTAAGGGCAGCACATGAATCTTAAGAAGTGGAGTGCAGGTGCAGGGATGTTTTCATCTTGTGCTGCCCAAGACAAGCCTTGTAGGTAAGTTTCTTTTGCTTATAAAACCTGTCCCCTACCAACATGCCTCTTTCTTCAGTCTCTCCCTTCCCTCTTCATATGGGCATCAGTTTCAAATTGCACCTGGGAAGCTCCCAAGAGGCTTGCTAACCAATATTCAGTTTACTACTTGTTCCTAGCTTTGACTGTGACAGAAGCCACAAAAAATGCTGGTTAAACAGGTTAGAGCACATTTGATTTAGCTGCTCATGAAATCCTTTCATCTTTCCCTCAAATTTAGTGACCCAACCTGGAACAAGTTAAATACAAGGTCTGAAGGATGAAGCATTGAATTTGCCTTGTAGTTGTGTTTAATGGCAAAATGCCACAAGAATTACTCCCCCATAATGTGGAACTAATTTATAGTCACTAATTCACTGTAAAATGTGGAAAAGAAAGAATAAAACAAAAACCACCTACAGTTTCACAGTTCAGATACAACCTTCATGCTGAAGTCTTTTTGTAACCGTATGAACTTTTTACTCATTTGAGATCATACCAAAACTTTGTGTTTTATTCTTTTACAAAGTCCTATTTCAAATTTGTTTTTTGTTTTTTTAATATTTCATGCTTTTATTTAAATTTTAGTTAACATATAGTGTAATATTAGTTTCAGGAGTAGAATTTAGTAATTCATTACTTACATACAACACCCAGTGCCCTCCTTAATACCTATCCCCAGTTTGGCTCATCCCTCCACCGACCTATGCTCTAGCAACCATTAGTTTGTTCTCTACAGTTAAGAGTCTCTTATGGTTTGCCTCCCTCTAGTTCTTTCCCCTATGTTTTTCTGTTTTGTTTCTTAAATTCCACATGAGTATTTGTCTTTCTCTGACTGACTTATTTCACTTCATATGATATACTCTCGCTCCATCCACATTGTTTCAAGTGGCAAGATTCTTTCTGGTGGCTGAATAATATTCCATGATATCTATATCTAACATCTTTATCTAGTTGGTAGACAGTTGGGTTCTTTCCATAATTTGGCTATTGTTGATAATGCTGCTATAAACACAAGGTGCATGTGCCCTTTCAGATTAATATCTTTATATCCTTTGGATAAATATCCAGTAGTGCAATTGCTGCATCATAGGGTGGTTCTATTTTAACTTTTTGAGGAAACTCCATACTGTTTTCCAGAGTGGCTGTACCAGTTTGCATTTTGTATTAACAGTATGAAACTGTTCCCATTTCTCTGCATCCTTTCCAATATCTGTTGTGCCCTGTGTTATCAATTTCCAGATTTGTTTTAAAGTAAAAATTGTTTGAACCCAATGTATTCTTTTCAAACAGGTAATGAATACACAAGTTCCTTTCCACTTGCATGTGAATATCCACTACTTTCCCAGCAGGTCAGGCCACCCAGACTGTGCAGGGTGACTATACATCAAAAGAAGCACTATCTGCATTGTAGGAACTAGTTTTGCATATTATGATAATTTTAGGCATATGGCAAAAAAATATTTTTCCTTAAAAAATTACTATGACAATTAGAAGTAAACTGTTCTGAAGAAAGAACCACTTATCTAATTCACATATGTTGTCCATATGGTAATTCTGCCAACACCATAAATAAACAAGAGTGATATTTATTCCCCCCACCAAAATGACTCAAATTTGTCTTATTAGGAAAAATTATTAGATCTAGAACCCATATACCACCTTAAGCATTAATGACATAAAGAAAATAATTAACTAAAAGCCAAATACCCTCACTAGTTTTCTTTTTAAAAAATAGAAGACTTTGGGGGCACCTGGGTAGCCCAGTTGATTAAGCGTCCAACTCTTGATTTTGGCTCAGATCATGATCTCAAAGTTGTGAGATCAAACCCCATGTCAGGCTCTACGCTGAGTGTGGAAACTGGTTGGGATTCTCTCTCTCCCTTTCTCGGTCCTTACCCCATTCGTGCATGTGTGCTCGCTCTCTCTCTCCCTCACAAAAATAAAAAAATAAATTTTAAAAATAAAAAAGTAGAAGACTTTCTGTTATACTTCTTTTTTGAAAAAAAATGAATATAGAAACTGCAGTAAATAATTAAACTTTATAGTTTATTATAGCCACTTACAGTCAAGCATTTCAAAAAAGGGAACAGGGTAAAAAAGTGAATGAAACAACTGGCCGATACAAACAGCTGAAAGACAAAAACAGATGAGGGAAAAAACAGAGAGAAAAAAAATCTCTACTTAGAAAGTAGAGAGAGAGAGAAAGAAAAGAGGACAGGATCAGACTCTGAGAAATATGACAATTTAGGGTATTCCCACCTTAAAAATCTATGTTCCCCCAAATGCAGGTATAAATGGGTGTAAAATTGGGAATATCACTTGCTGGATAGGTTGGAGGTTTCCAGTTCCAATCATAAGGCAATATATTTCCATTAAATATAATCAATACCTTAAAATTGGGTAGGAAAAATATTTCCTTGTCAAAAACTGAAACCAGAGCATCTGACCATTTCATGTTTTTATTGCTGTGTTAATAAAACATGATGACAGGGGGATATTCCTGAGTGAAATCATCTTTTACCAAATAAAAGGAGAAGTATTGAGGGTCCCCAAACCCTGATGGGAATAAGCTATTACTTTTTTTTTTTAAGTTTATTTATTTTGGGGAAGAGAGAGAGCATGTGAGAGGGAGAGGGGCAGGCTCACGATTCATAAGATCATGACCTGAGCCCAAACCAAGAGTTGGATACTTAACTACTGAGCCACCCAGGCGTCTCAGGAAAAAGCTATTACTGAACATGTTTGCCAAACTATGATCTTACTCATTTATTTTAAGCAAACTACGCACCCTTCCACTACCTGCTTAATGTTAGCTAGTCTGAAAGCGAGGCAGTTCTAATAAGAGGCAGTAAGGCCTCAGGGAAGTTTCACTGGGGTTAGGGCAGAGTTTCTACCTCAAGGCTTAGAATTCAGTGAAATGGAATATGAATCTAATTTTTATCACCTTCTAGAAAGGTTACTTTTCTTCTTGAAAAAAAAAATCCTTTGAGATTACAATTGGTATATTTATACCAGATCTTGGATTGCCTTATTTGAATTGTACCATTCAAGTCAATCAACGTCCATCTCCAAGAAAAATAACCAATTTTTACTCTGCCAGATGCACAATTTGTGCAAAACAAACAAAAAGACCAAAACAAGACAAAAAACAAGACCCAAAGAAAATAATGTATCTTCATATTTTCAGTGTAAGAGAGAGGAATAAATGTGACATACCAATAGTTTTTAGTGAATTCACAGAATGAATAGGATCTGTAATGCCAAGGATCATGCTAAAGAGTAGGCAAGATTGCAAATTCCATGAATCCTTATTGAATTTCAGAACTACATATCCAATTATGATGAATGCCACAACAAAGCTTATTAATCCTGTCAAGAAGACCTGTGAAACCAATTCATAACACAGTATTAGGTTTAGCATATAAAGATGGCATGACTGCATTTACTTAGATAAGAATCAGATTTTGGTTATGCATTTTGTACAGTTACAAATAACTTTAAAAGGTATTCAGGGTTACCTGACTCAAAGAAACCATCCCTTCCAAACAAAAGAGATTCTATCTTACTGTTACAAGAACAATTTACTAATCTTTCTTGTTGTCATTCTTGCTTAATAGTTCTGAACATCAAAATGTTCTTAAAATGGAATGCAAATGTTTCCTGCTTCTGTGTAAAACATTTTCTGGCTTCTTCAGTGTTGATCTGCAGGGCTCCAGGCAAAAAGAGAGGTAAAAACAAAAGGCCAAAACCACATGACCGCTGATTTGGCCCTCTTTTTGAAGGCTTTCTAGAAGCCTCATTCAACAAACTTTTATGCACCTTTCATTAAGCCACACTATTTTCTGAGGCTACACAGCTACCGCTTGCTGAGAAATACAATCTTTCACACTGGGCCCACCTCTATTTCGAGCAAAATCTAGTAAGTTTCTGTTAATGATAGAAAAAGAGAATGTGTATCAGATAGGCAATCAGCAGTGTCTGAGTCAAAAATAGAAACAGAATGTAAAACTCTTAAACAAGAAGGAATTTAAGAATAAAGAAAACGGACTCAACTTGATTGAGAATGCTGAACGAGAAACAAAGGCTGGAAGCGTGGCAAATGCAGAGTACAAAACTATATGTGAGAAATAAGTCCAAATCTATTTCT
The DNA here is from genome assembly GCF_003009895.1 of Hyaena hyaena. Lineage (NCBI taxonomy): Eukaryota > Metazoa > Chordata > Mammalia > Carnivora > Hyaenidae > Hyaena > Hyaena hyaena. The sequence continues at coordinate 2,330,670 of NW_024080844.1, read as the reverse complement.
TTGTTTAATTCACATACAGTGAAATTCATTCTTTTGATGTGGAGTTATAGGTTTTTGGACAGATGCATGCAGTCATGTGACCGTGACTACAGTTAAGAAACAGAACAGTTGCATCACATCAAAAAAAAAAAAAAAATCCTTCAGCTCCTCCTTAGTACTCAGTTTCTTTCCCTGTCCCCAGTGCCTGGCAACAAATGATCTGCTCTCCAAACCTACTGTTTTGGCTTTGCTAGAAGGAAGGTCTATTAATGGGATTATACAATAGGTAGGCTTTTGAGTCTGGTTTCCCTCTCTTAGCATAAAGCATTTGAAATTCTTCTATGTTGTGCCTATTAATGCTCTGTTTCTTTTTCATTGCTGGGTGATATTCTATTGTAAGATGTATCACAACGTGTTCATTCATTCACTAGCTGAGGAACATTTGAATTCTTTCTAGACTTTTCTGATTATGAATGAGGCTGCTACAAAGAATCACACAGAGCCTGTGTTAGGGTAAACATTAGCTTTCATTTCAGGTCAATAAATACACAGAAGTAGAATTGCTGGGTCATAAGACAAGTGTGTGTTTAACTCCGTAAGAAACTCCCAAAATCTTTTCCAAAGTGGCTATAGCATTTTGCATTTTTCATGCATTCTCACCAGCACTCACTATTATCAGGCTTGTTATTGTTTCTGCTGTTGCCATTCCAATAGGTATGTAGTGGTACTTCACTGTGGTTTTAATTTTTATTTCTCCAATGGTTTACAGTGTGGAGCATATTTCCAAACACTATTTTCCATTCAATCTTCCTTGGTGCCTCAAATCTGTTAAAATATTTTGCCCTTCTAAATCTATTTTTAGCCATAATAAATATTAAATGAGTTTTTAATTTTTTAAATATTTATTTATTATTGAGAGAGACAGAGTGCACGTGGGGAAGAGGCAGAGACAGTGGGAGACACAGAATCCAAAGCAGGCCCTAGGCTCTGAGCTATTAATCACAGAGCCTGACATGGGGCTCAGACCCATAAACTGTGAGATCATGACCTGAGCCAAAGTCAGACACCAACTGACTGAGTCACCTGGGTGCCCAGTAAAGCAGCAGAGATTCTCAACATGGATAAAATAACAAAATCTAAGTATATATTATTAAAAAAAAATCTAGACATAAGGACACCAAAATCTTATAAGTGGAAGGATGAGAAAATTATACCAGGAAAATATTAAACAAAAGAAAGCTGGTATAATTACAGTGGTACCAGATGGAACTGACATAAGGCAAAGAGCATTATTTAGGATAAAAGGGTAACTAAATCATGTGGGGGGGGAAATTAACGAGGACAATACTAATGCTTGTAGGCACTTAATAACAGCGTTTCTACTTATATAAAGTAAAAACTGGCAGAATTGCAAGGAGAAATTGATAAATCCATAGTTATAATGGAAGCTTGTTATATTAAATTGAAAAACAATACTGGCGAAGATATAGAAGACCAAACTTCATAGTAAACAAAATAATCTACTAAACAAATTTAGACCCCTACACTCAACAATTGGAGAATATATATTCTTGTAAAGCAAAGAACATTTTGGAAAAGTGATGTACCAGGCCACAAAGCAAATCTCCACAAACCATAAGGGTTGATATACAAAACATATTCTCTGGTCACAATATGATAAAAGAAATAACAATAAAATACCATATTTGGAAATTTTAAAGTAACTTCTAAGTAATTAATGGGTTAAAAATAAATAATCCAATTAAAAATGAGCAGTGGACCTAAATAGACTTTTTTCCAAAAAAGACATACAGATATCTAACAGACACATGAAAAGATGCTCAACATAACAAATCACCAGGGAAATGCAAATTGAAACCACAATGAGCTATCACCTCATACCTGTCAGAAGGGCAAGTACCAAAAAGACAAGAAATGACAAGTGTTGACAAGGATGTAGAAAAGAGGAAACTCTCTTGTGCTGTTGGTAAATTGGTACAGCCACTGTGGAAACCAGTATGGAGATTCCTCAGAAAACTAAAACTAGAATTACCATAAGATCCAGGAATTCCACTTCTGGGTATTTATCCAAATAAAACAAAACACTAAGTCAAAAAGATAGATGCATCCCTGCTTATTGTAGCATTATTTACAAGAGCCAAGATATGCAAGCAACCTAAGTGTCCATGGATAGATGAGTTGGATAAAGAAGATGTGGCATTTATATATAGATACAGCCATTAAAAAATGAAATTTTGCCATTTGCAATAACATGGATGCACCTATAATGCTAAGTGAAATTAGTCAGTCAGAAAAAGACAAATACCATATGACTTCATTTATGTGTGGAATCTAAAAAACAAAATAATACACAAAAAAACACCATAAATAGACTCATTAATACAGAGAACAAACTGAGCGTTTCCAGAGGGGTAGAGGATGGGCAAAATAGCAGAAGGGGCCTAAAAGGTACAACTTTCAGTTTTAAAATAAATAAGTTACAGGGATAAAAGTATAGCATAGAGAAGATAGTCACTAATATTGTGATAACTTTGTATAATGACAGATGGTAACTACACTCATCATGGTGAGCATTCATATGTATACGATTGTTAAATCACTGTGAAATACACTTGAAATTAACATAATATTGCATGTCACTATATTTCAATAACAAATAATAAACAAGCAAAATTCTTCCACACATGAGGAAAAAATAATCAACAGGTCCAAGAAAAAAGTACAGTAAAAATTTTAGGTAGGTTTGGGATGATCATGAAAACACTAAAAATCAAAACATGTGGGTGAAGCTGTAAGAGTAGTTATAGAAAAATTTAAGACCTTAAAATGTACAAAATACAAAAAACAGGAAAGCTAAAAATCAATAATCTAATATCTACCTCAAGATGTTAGGAAAAATACGGAATAAAACCAAAGAAAATAAAATGTTCTTCGAAAGAAAAAATAAAATCGTCTGGCAAGCATGATTAAGAAAAAAGAGAGAAGCCACAAATAAAACAATCTTAGCAGTGAAAATGGGCAAACCTATAGATAGAGTGGAGATGAATAATCCAGATTCTGTCATTTATCAGCCTTGTCTGTGACCTCTTAGCCACGATTTGTTGATATATAAAATGGAAATGGTATTTACTCAGTGCCTTATCACAGTGATCACCCAGCAAATATGGATTCCTTCTCCTTTCCCTTCAATTCCCTTTAATTAGTGGTTCTGCAGAAGGAACCACAAATTCAACTAAAAATGTAAGATTTGTGAATTATTAGTCTTCTTTGTAGACAAACATATTTTCTGCTAACATAAATAAGCAAGACTGACCATGATTTGTTTTAAAATGAGTTCTTACCTGCCAAAACACATTCTTGAGTATATAAAAGTCCACATCCAAAGCAGCCATAAATATAATTATAGGTGAAAAATAACAATAAAGTGAAAAGCTTGGTGTTCTCAGAAGAGGGTAGACAATTTCGTGCACCTAAACTAACAAAGATAAAAAAGAAATTAGTTGGCCGCCATTTTGAGGTGTCAGAAATTAGAATTAGGTAATTTGAGGTATTAGAAATTGATGCTATATCAAGGCCAGTTCTGAGGGTCTTATAGATTTCTTGATCTGATGTCCAGATGAGTTATACGTACAGTCCACTATTCACCAGAGAATTGTGTGTATTTGGGCTACACAAACATTGCTTGTGGTAAATACTGTAATCATTGTTTTAAAAAATGAAACTAGTGCCACTAGTGATCCCTGAGATAATTTTAGGTGTTCACAGGTAAGAATTTTTTATGTGACTGTTAGATATTTATTCTAATCGGCACTGAGACAGAAAAGAGAACCTTGCACAGATTCTTGTAATTTCACAAACATTTGTTTAGGATTTTAAAGTCCTTCAGTGAGGGGAACCTGGGTGGCTCATTGGTTAGGCATCTGGTTCTTGATCTCAGTTCAGGTGATGATCTCATGGTTCATGAGATTGAGCCCCTCATTGGACTCTGTGCTGGCAGTGCAGAGCCTGCCTGCGATTCTTTCTCTCTCTCTCCCTCTGTCCCTCCCCTGCTCACTTGCACTCTCTCACTCTCACTCCCTCTCAAAAGTAAACATTAAAAAAAAGAAATGCTCCAGGCACCTGGGTGGATCATTCAGTTAAGTGTGAGATGGACTTCAGCTCAGGTCATGATTTCAAGTTTGTGGGAGTTTGAGCCCCACTATGGGCTCTGTGCTGACAGCTCAGAGCCTGGAGCCTGCTTCAGATTCTGTGTCTCCCTCTCTCTCTGCAATACTCATGCTCTCTCTCAAAAATGAATAAACATTTAAAAAATTAAAAGAAATGTTCTTGCCTTAAAAAAATAATAAAGTCCTTTAGTGAGTCAAGTAGAGAAAAATAGTACATAGATAATAGCACATATTGTGTATATAAGGCATAAATCATGAAGGTTGTACACAGATGAATGGAAGAGATAGCAACAATGATTAAAAAGCTGTAAATATTCCCTCCTAAAAAGTTTCTGGCTCAACTAATAGTTTAATTTTCATTGCTTAACCTCTGTGCCTCAGTTTTCTCATCTATAAAATAGGATACAGTACCTACTTCTACTGGGTTTCTGTGAAGACAAATGAATTAACTCAAGAATTGATGATAAGTTGAGCACAGCGTAACACATAAGTCAAATCACTATGTTGTACACCTGAAACTAATGTAACATTGTGTGTCAAGCATACTCAAACAAATTTTTAAAATTAAACAGCTTTCATTGGAAAAAAAGAAATAGTAATAGTTAATAAATTAATAAGCACAAAGCACTTAAAAGAGACCCTGGCACATAGCAAACACTCAAATGATGTTAGTAGTAATGGTGGTGTTTCAGAAGAGTGACAAGAGGCTTTTACGATCCTATAGAGGGTCTCCATTTTTAAAAAATAAAAGAATGAGTGGAGACAAATTGTTATTGATCTCACTGCTAGGCACTTGAAGTTGAGTTAATTAATAAAATTTTTCTTGTATCAGTATTATATATTATATGACACATTTTTCATTTAATCTGGCAGTCAGAAAAGAGTAACCATGCTTCATTATGACAGTTACAGCTGCCTTTTATAACTAGAACCTCCACACATATTGAAGATTATGCCATAGATGAAACCAGATTACAGAGAGGGGGAGGGAATAGGAGTAAGGCTCCAAAGGCAGATGATGAAGAACCCAAGAATGTAGTTGGGTTCCATACTAGCATTTTATCTTATGCTTCTCTAACAGGTCTCTTTTACTATATGGTTTTTCATTTTCAAAATTTCTAATACCAGATGAATTCTTTCCAGGAACTGTTCACATTTTCCAAAAAAAAATTCCATATATTCAGGGATAGGGTTGAGAGTAGACCTTGGTTTTGGTCTCTGTCTTTTCATTTACTGATTTATTGTACATACATTACCTGAACAAAACTGTGAGCCAGTTTTCCTATTATAACTCCTGACAGAGAAAGAATTATCAAGACAGTGACTTCAGAATTCCTTAGACAGGTCTTCAAAAATCCTGAAGAAATACATGTATGCATTATTTAGACATAATGTATAATTTCAAGACAATTTAATATACCCTTTCTCCAGGTACTTAATTTTAAACTTCCTGAGTGTCAAGGTGCCTGGGTAGCTCAGTTGGCTGAGTGTCCAACTTTGGCTCGGGTCATGATCTTGCAGTTCATGAGTTTGAGCCCCATGTTGGGCTCTGTGCTGACAGCTGGGAGCCTGGAGCCTGCTTTGGATTCGGTGCCTCCCTCTCTCTCTGCCCTTCCCTTGCTCATGCTCTGTGTGTGTGTCTCTCTCAAAAATAAATAAATATTAAAAATATTTTTTAAATAAATAAATTTCCTGAGTATCATATCATTATAAATAAATAATTGATAGCTGTTACTAATGCTGTCTCTTAAGATACACAAAATGAAGCACCTCTCACAGGTAAATTGGGAAAATACTGAAATTCCAGTACTTGCCCACGTAGTGGCCCATTATGATCACTGTACAGGTATCTTACCTGTGGGTCTGATGATGAGAAGTTATGGAAAGCCAAACTTCATATTGACATAGTACACCTTTTATTAGTAATTACTCATCATAAACTGCTATAGTTTTCCTGAAACCAGAAATACTTTTAACTGAGCTCTGACTATGGAGAAAACTTCCCTCACCACACAAGTACCAGAAGACATGTTTTATTCTCTGCCTACACATATTATCCTGCCTTGAAACTCTCTCCTCTGTCCAAGGTTATTCAATTCATTCTCTCCAGAAGGAATATATAGACCATAATCCAATTAATTTATGCCTGGGGCAAGATTCATTGGCATCCCAGATTCTGCATTCACTGCCTTCCAACTACAGGTCATGGCAAACTGGTAGATATTACTCAAATACCTATTTTGCATAGGCCTAGATAAAGAAATGTTTCTCGAACCATTTCTGCAGTGCCCTTTACTGCTAAAGCATTTGTCCCTATGTTTCATCAAGGATCTGGAGCTGGTGAAATTCTTGGTCCCCAACACCTCTTAGTACGACAGGAGACCAGTGTCATTAATGTGTGTTTTAAAGACTGATCCCAGAAAAGGCGATTTTGCTCGCTGATACGATAGATAAAATTGAAGAAGGTTTTATGAATGTTTGCTTCATTATTTCTTTATACTCTTCCTAATTCCAGAAAGGATTTTAAAGCAGCTGACCTTTTTTCTCAAAGAAAAAAATGTTAAAGGAGACTAGAAACTTTTCTCCAATCACTAGTGTTGAATTGTGGAATAAAGTATCTGTGTTTTTGAATTTGGTATTTTATCTGCATGAATATCATTAACCACACCTATTGAATTCTTAAAAAAAAGTTTTTAAGTTAATTTGTTTTGAGAAAGGGAAAGAGTGTGTGCATGTGTCGGGAAGGGTCAGAGAAAGAAGGAGAATCCCAAGCAGGCTCCGAACTGTCAGCGTGGAGGCTCAAAATCACGACCGGTGAGATCATGACCTGAGCTGAAATCAAGAGGCAGACGCTTAATGGACTGAGCCACCCAGGTGCCCCATACTTATTGAATTCTTAATTATCATTTAAGAGACCCTTCCTTGTGAAGTCTCTCCTATTTGCCCACTAGGGGGTGGGTTGGATGGCATCTTCCCTGAAGCAAAATCACTTCAAAATCCATAATAGAATGGACAGAAGTGATGACATCAAGTACACAAATTGTGAAACACATATGTGTGTCCTATTTGTCCCAATCGCCCTCCCCTCATTGTAGATTTGTTGGTCAGGTTAAACCTGGCAGGTAGGCAGCAGGAGGCTCTCCTATGCGTTACAAAAGATTCCGGACCACAACTTTACAGTTAAACTAAACACACTGCATTGTAATCATTGTTTGTCTGTCTCCCTCATGAGAGGACTGTCTAATTCCTTCTCTGCCTACCGCTCTGCTGTGTTCAGCAAATGCCACTGAAGGAAGGGACATAGTATAGATGCTATTTATAATTCAAAGAAACTAGACTGTTAGCATTCACTCACATCTTATAGTTTCATTGGACTTCTTTTGATGGAAGTTGTGATCACTGTCTACACTAAGAAAGGTTCAGAGGACAGAGGAAAGATGAGGCTTAGAAACAACCACCTACCTCCCAAGACAATTGTGGAGCACACAAGCAATGTGAAATGCCCATTTACAACAGTGTAGCCAGCTGCTCTGCCGCAGAGTAATTCAGGTCTGTTAACTTCTCTTTGCATCCAGAAGGAAGAGTTCATTTTGACACTGCTTTTTCGGTCCTAATTTGATGAATTCACATGTGAGTTACTACTTTCACTACCAGACTAACCTACTATAACATGCAAAAAGAAGAAAATGAGACTTGCCAGGTTCCAGCACATCCACATTCTTTCTAAGATTGTACCACACTCAGGTCTGAGCACATTTCCTCTTGCCACAGGGCACACATTGATACCATCTGTTCTACCTGTTGCTCTCTCTAAGAACATTTTATAGGAACACGAACAGCAGTGTATCTCTTCCTCACACTTCTACATGGGCATGGGGAAGCGACTCCATGGATTTCTGCACTTAACCATCGTATGATCTAGTGATGTGTTTGCCTTCCACATTGGACAGTGAGGTTCTCAAGGGCCAGGCCTAAATATTATTTTTCCTCAAGGCTGTGCACACAGTACATGACACATAATAGGCTCTCTATAATATCTGATGAACTGAACTATTTGAGGGGGAACTCTTCCTCTGTGGTATAAATCATTCTGGAATTCCCCTTTACCATTTCAATTCCATGTCCCCTTTCTCCTCTCCTGGGCCCTTACAAATCCAAAATGGGAAACGTGGTCAACATTGATTCACACCAATAAGGTTGGGATGGGAGGTGTTAATAACCTAAAAACAAAGGAAAAGACTAAATTTGAGGTTTTATCATATGGTGCCTTTAAGTGAATTAGAAAAAGCCCCCCTTCCTGATAACAGGGCACATAGCTTGTGCAGGGATTTCAACCCAGTACCTACCCTCAGCTGGTGTCCTTGTGTAGAACATAGCCTGCACAAATCTATGTTGTGGTCCTGAGAAGGACTCATTCCATTTTATTTTTCCTTGCAGTTAACCTTAACCTAAAAATCCCAGAGGTTTCTGAAGTATCCTCAATAATATTTAGATTTACTCTTTGGTTTTTTTTTGCACCTGTCTACAAGCCATGATTCTGATGTGAAGCAGAAATAAGATTCAAAATGTTACATCTTCAAATCACTTCATGTGTCCCTCAAATAGCCCTCCAGGTCCTTGGCACTCTCACATCCTGCTATCCCCACCTGTCAGTACAGCATCGCTCTCAAATCAAGTTCTTCTCCAAACTACCAAGACCAGAGATACCGCCTTCCAAGACTAAGCCGGTTCAGAGTTGAAATCAAGATGAAGGCTTTTGAAAATCACAAATAATGCCCAGCTCTGCGTCTGTTTGCCAAGGACAGTACTGCCAACTGATATACACTGAAAGCCATTTCCATGCCTAATTCCCATTGGTTGCTTGCCAACTTACTTTCATTCTGATTGGCTACATACATCATCCCCACTCCCAATCCAGAAGCAGCTAAGTGGTCCAGTTCCAGGGAAGCTTGCATTTCCTAATGCTCATGCCGTGTCAATGTCCACAACTGTTTTAACTGATTTTCTTTGCCTGACATGGTCATTCACCATGTAGACAGAACTTCCTCCTATACGTTTTTAAATATATATTCTTGTTTTTCTTTCTTGAGCCCCAGTTCTCTGTAACATTGCCTGGTGTCCCTTCTGGCTTCTTCATTTATCCTTTTCCGTGTTCTCTTTTTCTACCTCTCCTTCCTTTTCAATGGGAATTTCTCACTTTGGGTACTTAATTTGAAGGAACAATATTACTTTTCATAGGAGGACAAATGTATCCCAAGTTCTGCAATGCCAAACTTAATAGATTTTTTGCCTCAAATCTAATCACCAAAAACAAATACAGTGTAAACTTAAATAAACATTATTCATCAATTTGTAGTTTATTTTCAAGGGAGTTATTTTGAGTGAAATTTTACTCTCTCATTCCTATGTTATCCCAATCTAATCCTCTTCCCCAGGGCACCAAGGATTCCCACAGCAGTGAGATTACTAAATTTGTCATCAATTTTCTCATCATTACAGTATCCAAGAAACTTTGACAAATGAAAGTCTCAATTTCTACTTGAAACTTTGAAGAGTTTTAGTCAACAGCTCTATGTCTGGCCCTGATTGCAGCAACCACCATTGGTACCTATAAACCATTCTCCAAAATATTTGCATTTTGTTGCTGTCTGGTATGGTTCTTTTAAACCACTCAGCCCATAAATTCCAAGGACCATGTTTTGTTTTGTTTTTTAAATAACTGTCTTAATTACAGGGTCTCTTGAGAGATCCATTCCTTTCTCTTTCCCATGCCCTTACTTAAGTCTCCTAGTTACCAAGTTCACTACCCTTTCTCCCATTTTCATCTTTATGTTATCTATACCACTGGTCACCTTGAATTCTCTCAACTGCTTCAAATAATTTTGAGTAACATCCTTCCACCATCTATCTATCTATCTATCTATCTATCTATCTATCTATCTATCATCTATCTTTCATCTGTCTATCTTCTGCTGTCCTCTCAGTCTCACTTGTTTCACCTAGATCCTACAGTTAAGTCTCATGAAGCTTTATATTTCAAAATTCAGATTCTCCATGGATTTTAGAAAAATCCTCATACCTCAAGAATACTTGGACAAAATTCATAGTCAGCTCTAGATTACACATAGTTCCGCTAGAGATTGCACATAACTAAAATACAGAGATGATCAAATTTCCTTACATTACAACCTTTCCTATACAGCTTTAAAGAAAAGCAATAATAGGGATGCTTGGGTGGCTCTATCAAGTGTCCGATTTCAGCTCAGGTCATGATCTCACGGCAGTGAGATGGAGCCCACACCAGGCACTGCACTGACAGCACAGAGCCTGCTTGAGATTCTCTCTCTCCCTCTCTGTGCCTCCCATGTTTGTGTACCTGCCCATTTGCTTGGTCTCTCTCTCTCTTTCTCTCTCAAAATAATTTTTTAATTCAAAAAAGAAAAATAAAAAAAGAAAAGCAATAATCCATCTGTACTTCACCATTTTTGTAGAGCCAGCTGAGTAGACTGTGATAGCCTTAGGAGTTGAGGGCTGAGAGACTGCCCAGTATGTTTCCCTCAACCCCATATTCTGATAATAGATTATATTATCTGACTGAGACAAGGTTGATTAGCCAGTTTCTCATCCCCCTAATACAATGATTGGCTCAGGGATGAGCATGGGACTCAGACAGGACCATTTAGATGGTTTAGCTTGGTATGTATCTATGTTGAGAGAGAGAGAGATGTTGTCTTTGCACTTGGTTTATAGCTATGACAGTGATTGCCTAGAGCAGCTAGAGGTCATCTTCCCAGATGCACTGAGAAACCACAGCTCAAGTCCAAGCAGTTCCAGGAGGCGCCACCTTAGACATCTCTGAGGTCTTGTGACCTCACAGTCCCACCTGAGATTTTATCTTTTTTCAGAATCTATTTCTTAGTTTGAGACCTTTTGCCATATAGAAAGGCTGGGAATGAGAAACAATTTTATTTTCAAACCCAGTGAGTACTGGCTCCATTATATTTCTTTTAACTTTCATTTGAAAACCGAACTGGTCCTTTTTGGTCCATCTCTTCTCTCACATTGTAGCAGAAGCTACTTGAACACTATCTGGAAAAATCCTTAGCAGGATCATTGAGTTCATTACTTAGATAACAGTGTGGTCAAACTTACCACCATCATATAACAAGGGTCTCTCTTCTCCAGCTTCTAATTAACATTTTCCTCCCTTTCCTATAAACTCTCACTAATAACCTCCTAAGACCTGCAGACTTTCACTAACACTCTCCTCTAGGTCCTCTGAGGTCCCAAAAAGGCAACACCACATATTTTAGGGTTTGTTACATCAATTTGTCACTTCCACAGTCTAAAACTTATATACATTGCTGCATAACAAAGAGACACAAAACTTAGTTGGTTAAAACAACAACAATCATTTATTTAGCTGAAATCTACAATTTTGGCAGGACTCAACAGAGAAGGGTGTCTCTGCTCCATACTGCATTGGCTGTGGTGGCTTGATTGGAGGATCTGCTTCCAAGATGGCTCACTCATATGGCTGGCAATTTGGCAGTGACTGTTGGCTGGAGCTTAGACAGGGCTATGGGTTACGACCTCAGTTTCTGTCCATATGAGTCTTTCCACACAGACTGGTTTCCAAGACTGAGCATCGCTAAAGAACTGGCTGGAAACTGCATCACCTTTTATGATCTATGGAAATCACATTGTTTTACTTCCACCCTAAGCATAGGCCTGCTCAGATTCAAAATGAGAGAGTAGAGACCCACCTCTCTATGTGAGGAATGTCATGATTACGTTGTAAGGAGAGCATGTAGGACAGGAGATGGGGCCAGCTTGGAAAATACAATGTGTCACATATTAGATAAAAAATCAGAGTGTATTGTCATCTCTTTATATTTCAGGTCATCATATCAACCTTAATAGCATTCTGCCTGCTTCAGCTCAGCCTAGAGCAGTTGTTATCAAAGGCTGGACTATAGACCAGTGGTGATTCATGACAAAAGTTCCATCATACATGGAAAAATGAGAAAATATAAAAGCTTAATTTATTCAATTTAAAGGACAGAACCTAACAATGAAATCATGCCTTCCCTTCTTTTCTGGTGTTAAAATGTCTTTTCTTTTATTAAATAATAGTGATAGCAGATAGTAATTGTTTTCTTAATGATGTCATATTAATCTCCTCCATTTTTTCACATTTATCCAATAAAACTACAGAAGTCTCAGGAACCACTGTCTAGAGTTTATCATAGCACTGGATTTAGCTTGTGCTTCACTCCTTTCCAAATAACTTATTTTACTAGTATGCACACTGAAATTGTAATTACTCTATGAGTGTTCAGAAGAAGTCCTGCACCTACCTGTGTAGCAGTTCAAACTCAAAGCATTTGGGCATTTTAACTCTCCTATGAATAAATGTATAATTCAATGCAACAATAGATCATAAGAAGTACTATACCTCTCTAAACTCAGATGTTCACATCAATGGGATCTTTGACATGAGATCCAGGAATACCTTGGTAATCACCGGGTTCACATGCCTAGAAAGTAGTACAGCATCCAAGGTGAAGGTCAAAAAACAGAGGAGGAACTAGATACAGGGTCATGATGTTGTATGTGCATGGAGCTGGTCTTCTGGAAGAGCAGGAGTTCAAATAGGGCACAAGCACAAAGAAGATAATGGAGAGAAGCGTTCAGGGCTCATTTTTAGAAAGGCAAATAAGCTCTATAAATGAATGAAGACTAGTGACCTCTATGAATAGCACCAAAAGAGAATTCATTCAACTGTTATTTACTAACTTACTATCTTATGGGCTCTTGAGGTATGAAGAAAAACATGACAAAGCCCCTACCCTCAAAAAGCTCACAATTCACATGGGAAGAAAAATATGGGAACAATTAAATAGAATATATACGTGGCTGTTAGCACGACAGATATCCAGAGAAGGAGGGATTAGTTCTTCCTTACACTGGGGATAGAGAAGGTCATAGGGTAAAGAATTATAGACTGCTTGCCAAAGGTCAGAATAGGCTTTTTTTTTTTCAGCTTTATTGAGGCATAACTGACATATAAACTTGTAAGATAGGACTGACTTCTGAGAAGTTTCCATTGCTGGAGGCAAGATGAAGATTAGGAGTTGGTGTCTTATTCAGGCTGCTGTAGCAAAAGACCCTAGCTGGCCACTTTATAAACAACAAACATTTATTTTCTACAGTTCTGGAGGCTGGGAAGTCCAACATTATGGTACCAGATGATTCAGTGTCTGGTGAGAGCCTACCTCCTACATGGCTCATTGTGCTGTAACCTCACATGGGTGCTAAGGATAAGAAAACCGTCTGGCGGTCATTTATAAGAACCTAATCTCATTCACAAGGGCTCTGTCCTCATGACCTAATCACCTCTGAAAGGTTCCACTGCCTAAAAATATAATTTTGAGCATTAGATTTTAACATGTGAATTATCAGGGGGGTGGGGGAGGGATGTGGCATACAATACATTCAGACCATAGCAGCTGGTGAAGGAGTTAGAAGACCAGTAAAGGAACCACAATGACATAAGGGTGCCAGTCAAGGAGTTTTAAGAAGAAGGCGTTACTACATACATCAGAAGCTTCAAGTAGTTGGAAGATAAGGGCTAAAAGGCGAATGAAGGAGACAGGGGTTTATTTTATATGCAGGGCTTCCAGAACTGTCTCAGTTGTATCTACGAATCTTTGAAGTAAGATTCAGGAATCGTCCCCCTAATCACCAGGACCACATGCCTGGAAAGTACGTGACATTCAAGATCAAGGGTCAGAAAATACAGCAGAAACAATAAAAACGGCAACTAGCCTTGTCCCAAATTACTATAGTGCTTAAAGGTAATGGACCTCTCACAAAATAGGTAGTAAGAGAGCGGAGCCCACACAGACAGACCTCCTTCCTGTAGACCCCCGCAAACAGTCACTGGGTCTCCCAGAGGGGAGTGAGAGTTATTGCCGTATTCTTGTGCGTAAGGCAACTGAAATGGAATTGCTCATGCATGAAAAAGATCTCAAAACTTAAAAGTCTGTGACACAAATTTAAAAGTGTTATTTCAGGGCACCTGGGTGGCTCAGTTGGTTGGGCGGCTGACTTTGGCTCAGGTCATGATCTCACAGTCCATGTGTTCTGTACTGACAACTAGCTCAGAGCCTGGAGCCTGTTTCAGATTCTGTATCTCTCTCTCTCTCTCTGACCCTTCCCTGCTCACACTGTCTCTCGCTCTCTCAGAAATAAATAAAACATTAAAAAAAATTTTTTTAAGTATTATCTTAAAACTGCACTTGAGAAAGTGTCAACTGATGAGCAATTACTGAATTGCTTTTTTCTTTTCCATCCCCTCTATAATGAAAACCTAGCTTTCAGGGTAGGACAAAAAAGAAGAGGTCTTAAGAACAACACATAAATGTGGGTTGCTTTTTTAACATGTTGTTTCCATAAAAACTTTCAGGAAAATCATAGTGGTAGAAGGTTTGGGGGTTTTTAGATAAACTAAAAAAAATAAGAATTTGAAATCACTAATATGAAACCCAAACCAATACTGATACTTAAAACATAAAAGACATAGAACAGAAGGAAAGATAGCATGGAGTCCAGTTAAAATATCTATATTGCCAAACCTAGTGAATAAGCGAAATCTAACCATATGTGTGTGGAGAGAGAGAGGAAGAGGAAGGTAAAGAAATGAGTAGGTTTTACCAAAAGACTAAATCCCACCCCACAGGTAAATTTTAATTTGGACATAAAAAGTAATAGTTGTAGGGGTGCCTGGGTGGCTCAGTTGGTTAAGCATCTGACTTTATACTCTCCCAGTTTGTGAGTTCGAGTCCCATGTTGGGCTCTGTGCTGACACTCAGAGCCTGGAGCCTACTTCAGATTCTGTGTCTCCCTCTCTCTGCCCCTCTCCCACTTGCACTCTGCCTATCTCTTTCTCTCTGTCAAAAATAAATAAACATTTTAAAAAAACCCTGAAAATAAAAAAAGTAATAGTTGTATAAGAAGAGGACTCTGAGGGGCACCTTGGTGGCTCAGTCAGTTAAGTGTCCGACCCTTGATTTCAGCTCAGGTCATGGTCTCACAGTTGGTGGAATTGAGCCTTGTGTAGGCCACGGAGCCTGCTTGGGATTGGGGTTCTCTCTCTCCCTCTCTCTCTGTCACTCTCCTCCCCTGCTTGTGTGCTCTCTCTCTCAAAATAAATAAATAAACCCTATAATAAAAAGAAGAAGACGACGACCCTGAGCCAAACCATTCTTAATCTTTCCTCGCTCAATGATGTCTTCCTATAGCTTTTCTTTCGAAAGAGGGAGAACAAATTTTTTTTCTGGAAATATCTTTTTAATATCTTTTTAATAGAGTTCCTCAGTTGAATGTAAATTTCCTGCCTCAATTACACAGAAAATTTTTAGATACTCTGTATAGCCCTTAGAGCTTCCAGAGAGCTTTTGTGAGTGATTCGCACCCACATGCTGTCTGGAAGTAGCATGTGGAATTCACACAGAGCTGCACTTGGAGCAGAGGCAAGACCGGAGCATCTGCACTTATGCATGCTGAATAGGACAAAACAAAAAAAGGGTGATTCATACTTAAACATTTTTATAAAGCCCTATATCTATTTTCTTAACTTCAACTGGTATGAATAAGTTTGCTTTTATAAATACTAGAAGGAAGTGTGGCATTTTATAAAATATATATTCAGTAGAAGGTAAGATCTTGACTTCTTTTCTGACCATGGCTTAGACTACAGATTTGGCACTTTTCACTTGACCTGAAAGGAAGCAGATTTTAAAATTACATTTAATTAATATAAATTGTAATATAAAACAAAAATGAAGCCCATTGTTAAAATAATTGCCATGAAATAAATATGTCCCAGTCCAAACCAGTCATTAATTAAGCCTTGGTGTTGGTATATCAATTCAAGTATTCTCCTCTTTTTTTTTTAATTTAAAGGTATAAGGTCACATTTCTCATATAATCGGTATTACTGTTCCTAATTCTGCCATCGAATAGAATAACTGAATAAACCGCTTAACCTCAACAGTCTTCACTTTCCTCCTTGTAACATGAGGAGGTCATTTGAGAGGTCCCATCAAGACTTAACACTTCCATCATGTGAAGGTATAAGATACTGAGGTGCTTGGAGGGGATATAGAAGATCGGGGGTGGGGGTGGGGAGAGCTGATTCTTCCTAAGCGATGAGAAGGAAGGAGGGAGAGGTGATGCCCAGGCTAATGGCAGTGGTAGAACAGGGGGAAAGGGTGAGAACCAGATTGTACCACAATGACTCAGGCCTTAGTCATCTCACTGCTGGACTATAGTGGTTTCACTCTCTCCAGTCTCTCCTTCACCCATTTTATAAGGAAAGCCATATTATTCTCTCCTACTTAATCCTTCTCTGCTTCCCCCAAAGCATTTAATGACAGCCCTCTGCCCTGGATAAAGACCAAATTTCTAAGCTTATAAATTCAGTACTTTTAATGAAATGAGCATAAGTTAACTTTCCAACCTTATTTTTCACTGTTCCTCACAGACTCAACTACAATTAGCCAGATAGATCCTGGCCACTTCCCCATTCCCACCTTTGAGCCTTTCGTCATCTTATTGTGCCTTCATTCCAGAACTCCCCTCATATTCCATCCTGGCTACCCGTCCTTTCAAGCGATTCCTCTTTCTTCATGATACTTCCTCCTAATAGTTAGGCTTCTCGGAACATACAAAGCACTGAGTTTATCTTTTCTGGTTTATATGTTTACTCACCAACTGGGTGGTGGGCTCCTTAAGGACAAGGACAGTGTAAAGCATCTGTCTCCCTTCAGGGGACCTAGGAATGTGCTATCTATGCCTGTGCTCAATAGATGTCTGGTAAAGATGGCAAAGGATATTCTGCCATACTACCTAGATTAGATTGTCTTAACATTTAAAAAACCATAGTCCCTTTTGATTAAAAAAAAAAAATCTTACATACTCAATATCCACATTCAAAAGAATGAGTTCACATCATACACAAAAAAATAACTCAAAATGGACCATAGAACTAAATGAAAAAAGATAAAATTACAAAAGTCTTACAAAAAAACCTGTAAGAGTGAGTCTTGGTGATCTTGGGTTAGGCAATGTTTGTTACATATGACACTGAACGCACAGGCAGCAAAAGGGAAAATAAGGTAAACTAGACTTCAAACTTAAAGGCTTGAGGCTTTTGCCTCAAAGGACACAATTATGAAAATAAAAAGATAACATACAGAATGGGAGAAAATATTGGCAAATCATATATCAGATAAGGGAACTGAATTCAAAATACATAATGAACTCCTACAAGTCAACAAGAAAGACAACCCAATTTAAAAATGGGCAAAGGAGTGGTGACTGGGTGGCTCAGTCAGTTAAGCATCCGACTTCAGCTCAGGTCATGACCTCATGACTTGTGAGTTCAAGCCCCATGTTGGGCTCTGTACTGACAGCTCAGAGCCTGGAGCCTGCTTCAGATTCTTTGTCTCCCCCTCTCTCTGCTCCTTCTCCTGCTTGTGCTCTGTCTTTCTCTCTCTCAAAAAATAAAAACTAAAATAATTTTTTAAACAGGCAAAGGATTAAAATAGACACATCCCCAAAGAAAATATACAAATAGCCAGTAAGCACATGAAAAGATGTTTAACATGATGAATAATTAAGGAAATGTAAATCAGATCTACAGTAAGATATTACTTCACACCCACTAGGATGGCTAAAGTTCTTTTTAAAAGACAATAATAAATGTTGATAATGATGTGGAAATTGGAATCTTCATGTACACTGTTTATTGGAAATGTTCTGCAGTTCCTTAAATGATGAGGCACAGAGTTACCATATGGCCCAGCAATTCTCCCAAGAGAAATGAAAACATGCAGTCACACAAATTTGTACACAAAAGTTCACAGAAGCACTACTTACAAGAGTCAAAAGCATGGAAACTCAACTACTGAATGGGTATGTTTGAATCCATACAAGAATATTATTCAGAACAAAGAGGAATACGGAAGTATGTTACAACATGTATGGACCTTGAAAACATGAGAAATGAAAGCAGCCAGACACAAAATGGCACAGATTGTATGATTCTATCCATGAAATGTCCACAACAGGCAAATCTTTAGAAATACAAAAGATAAATGGTTGTAGGAGTCTTGTGGGAGGGAGGGTTGGGGGTGATTGCCAATGGGTATGGTATTTCTTTTTGGGTTGTTTATGTTCTAAAATTAGATGGCGGTGATGATTATATAACTGAATATATTGAAAATCCCTGGATTGTATATTTTTAAATGGTGAATTTTATACTGTAAGAATTAAATCTCAATAAAACTGATATTTAAAAAATTCTTAGGTATGCCTGCCATCAAGTGCAGCTTCCCCATTGACAGGAGACTGTACCCACAGTAAGCTTTTCAAAGCACAGTTATAATACTGAAAGTGCTTTCCAAATTTTGCCATTCTACCTCCTAGAAGGATATGCTTTTCTAATTTAAAATCAAAGGTACAATAAATTATATAAAATTAATAAATAATGGTAACAATATTAAGATTAATATTAGACATTCTCTACAGAAATTATTGTTATTATCAATATTGAAACTAATAGTAAATCTAGGGAGTTGTATCACACTTGTATCATGAGCTTGTAAAAGGTTAATGAAGATTGTTAAAATCAGAAGATTGTTAATCCCAGAAATAACACTGAACTAATATTCATCTTTTCTGACATTCAAACCATTTTTATCCCAAACTTACGTGGTGTTGCCATTTTTGTGAAGATAGGAGTCACAATATCTTCCAATTGTTGTTTCTGCTCTAAAAGCTCGCTAATGGTGGCTTCCAAATGGGTTTCCAACCACTCATTTTTAATACGGCATTCACTGAGGATGGTATTCTACAGATAGAAACAGAGAATTTACTTTCCACTTGTTTATTGAAAAATAAAACTCTATAGGATCTCTGAACTAGCACTGTGCAATAGAACTTTCTGTGATGGTAGACATGCTCTATCTGCATCATCCAATAGTCACCATTTGACATTTACATCCATTGAGTCCTAGAAAAGGGACAGGTGTGACTGAGGAACTCTATTTAATTTTAATTAATACTAACTTAAAATAGCTACATTTGGCTAGTGGCTGCTATATTGGACAGTGCAGCTCTAACATTAGTGGAATGTTGCTTAAAATAAAACTCGTAGTTTACAGTCCTGAAGCTGTGGGTCAGTGTACACCCTCTCCCTAATTATTTTCATTGAGTCCTGTGATAAAAAGATGTGTTTGCAAAGTTTGGAGAAGAATAGATGGATGTTATGAACTGGATGCAACTCAACAGGCATATTATTCTCCCTCGGAGGGTTCAGAGGAGAGGAAGTACCAGAAATGCAAGAAGAGCTCCACCTTGCTGAAAATGTCTCAATTTGCATCAAAGCTATCTCAGCACACACACAGCAAACTGAGAGTGTCTGATTTGAGTTTATTGTTCTATGATTCATAATAAGAGAAAAGAATGCATTTCTTGCATGTCCTGTTCCTATTATTAAATAAATAGTAGTGTACGCAGACATATGTGGAATCAAATGCATTTGGAAGGATGTCCATAAGCAAATTAAGGATAAATATGTAGTTTAAAAAAATTTAATATGTATAGTGTAACTCCAATCATATAAAAAAACAAAATCTTATAAAACTATATGTGTGAATACGTATGTTTATATAACTGAAATGGTGAAATTTGTATGGTGAAATTAACAGGAGATTGTTACTGGAACCCCAGGGCAGTAAGACTGGAAATGGAAGAAAGAAAGCTATTAAGTTTTCTTTAGGCATTTCAATTTTATTCTAGTTATTACTATATGTACATAATATTTTCTAGTTCAAATAACCAAACATTTAAAAATTGAAATTTAAAAAAGTTTTTATAGTAACTAGTTGAACAGAGTACTGTCTGTGCCCAGAAATTTTTCTTTCCTAGATTTAATAGCTGCAATAGCTATCCTAACAGAATTTTGTCTATATTTTGTTGGTTTCATAAGAGATATTGTAAAGTGTTTTACAAACCATAAGTGAAATGTGTAACTTATCATGTTCTCAGGCTTGGGGATGTCTTAACACTTTTAGCAATAGCTAATTCTTTTTCATCAGAATTAGAAGTCACAGGGAATTCACAGAACATCCTGCACAGAAATACAAGAGATAATTTAAAATCAAACCACATTTCGAGTACCTGGAGCATATCTTACATCCAAAGCAATAAATTAGTTCACATGTAATGCTTAGTATATGGTAAATGTGGCAAGCTGGCTTTATAATTAGCTGTCTTTATATTTTTGTCTTTTTTTACCATCATGTAAAATATGATGCATTTAATGAATATGTAATGTAGATATACATAGATACTGAAATATGATGTATATATAGGTTTTAAAGCAAAACTTAATGAAATAAATATCAGTGGACCTCATTATTGAACAGAATAGCCAGAACATTGCCGGTACTATTAACACTATTTTCTGTGCTTCTCTCCTAATTCATCCTCTTGCCCTCCTCCAATGGATAATCACAATCTGTGTTTATAATTTTTCTTTTCTTTTTTAATAGTTTTACTCCACAGGTAGGTATCTCTAGACAATATAGTTTCATTTTGCTTGGTTTTGAGCTTTATGAAAATCTCTACAGTCTTTGGTGATTTTTTATCAACTTCAACAATACGTTTCAAAAATGTATCTATGTTTTTGGGTATAATACTCAGTACATGCATCTCTATGTCACTCTTAAATATTATTTCATTTAATTTTTATCATTCTATCTCTTATCAGTAGTTTACTAAGGGAGGGGGGAAGGAAGGAATCAGGGTAGGTAAGAGGGAAGGAGGAAGGGAGGGAGGGAGAAAGACAGCAGTAAGGACCACCACCTACCTCTATAGCATTAGTATAAGAAACTAAAGATATAAGGCAAAAATCTCAAAAGACATCTGAACAAACAGTAGTCACAACGCAGTACCTTGTCTTCCTTCAAGAGCTTCCCTTGTCCCTTTTCTGTGTCTGTAACAGCTGCAGAGATCTTTGCAATATACTTTTTCAGAGCCAGCCTTGCATCTGAAGAAATAGGACAATAAATAGCACAATAATAAGACAAAGACTAAAAATATCCTCAACTATTTACACTATACTATTATACATCCAGAGTTTATAAAGACTGCATGTAGGAGATTTGTTGAGGTTACTTTCGTTGAATTTCAAGATAGATAATACTCAACTAGCACAGGGCTTTGGGACACACTGTGTTCCTAAAATCATAGCTAAAATTTTGAAGACAAATAAACATGTGACACTTAATCCCAATGAGATCGTGTGCCATTAAAATATCTCCTTAAAACATCTACTCTGGAGGGGCACATGGGTGGCTCAGTTGGTTGAGTATCCAACTCTTGATTTTGGCTCAGGTCATGATCCCAGGGCCATGGGATCAAGCCCGCTGTCATGCTCCACACTAAGCATGGAGCCTGCTTAAGATTCTCTCTCTTTCCCTCTCTCCCCCTTTCCCTCACTCTCTCCCTCAATAAAAAAATAAATAAATAAATAAAAATAATCTACTCTGGAGAAAGGAACAAAAACTCATTTCCAATAGAAAAACTGTTACTTGCTTTACCCTTTATGATCCTTCAAAATAAATTCCAAAATATTTTTTTAAGAAAGCTTTCTTTTAAAAGAAATTTTTTAAGAAATATCTTCTTTTAAAAGAAAAATATTTAAAATAATTCCATTCACTATAGCACCCACAGTAATGTCATCACAAAATCTGCAAGACTTGTTCGAATAAAATTACATTTGAGAGAAATAAAAAATTCAAATAAATGAAAAGGCTTACCATATTCCTAGATGAAACTGAATATTGCAAATTGTAAGTAAGCTCTAAATTAATTTGAAGGTTGATGTATTTGTTCCCTGTGGCTGCTATAACAAATTGCCACAAATTTTGGTGGCTTAAGACAACAAAAATTTGGGGCGCCTGGGTGGCGCCCCAGTTCTAGAGGCCAGAAGACTGAAATTGGTATCAATGGACTAAAGTCAAGCTGTTGGCAAGGCTGAATCCTTCAGAGGGCCTTAAGGGGAAAACCCATTTTCCTGCCTGTTTCAACTGCTAGTGGTGGCCTGTATCCTTGACTGGTAGGGGGCTCCTTCTTCTATCTTCAAACTACAATAGGTCTCACCTGGATAATCCATAATAATCTCCCTGTCTCAAGATCCTTAACTGAAGGATCTACAAAATCCCTTTTGCCATATGAAGTAACATTCATAGGATCCAGGGATAATGACCTAGATATCTTAGGTAGCCACTTTTAACTCATCACAGCCTGCCCTAAAGTTCACATCTATCCCACTTGCAAAATACAATTACTCCATCCCAACATCCAAAAGTCTCAACCCATGACAACATCAACCCATGTCCAAATGCTCATTCAAAATATCATCAGTTCAAAAGTCTCAAATTTCATCATCTAAATCATTTAAACAAGCTATGGGTGAAACTTTGGTGTTATCCATCATCTTGGATGATGTAGATTCCTCTCCATCTACAGACTTGTGAAACTAGAAAATAAGTTCTCTACTTCCAAAATATAATGGTAACAGTTGTAGACACTGCCTTTCATAAAAGGAGAAAGTGGAAGGAAAACAGGAGTCACCAGTCCCAGGTGATTTTAGGATCCCACAAGGCATTTCCTATTTGGTGTCAAGACCTAGGATGAATTCTCTGTGCCACAAGGCTCCATCCTCTTGGCCTGTGGCTCCAGCCCAAGTCATCCTTTTTGAGGACAGGTAGCATGTGTTTACAGATGAATAATCTCATCAGTCCATTTCCTGTCTGTAGGGTTTGGGGAATCCAGTAGCCTTTTTCCTTTTTGTTTTCTCTATGTCCCTTTGTTCAAACTGACAACATAATATTCTCAAAAACGTTGTGAGTCTCCTTGCAGGTCACAGAGACTCATTCCATTAAACAAGAGGCTCCTCCACAGGTCTTCATTGGATAATTTCATTTCATTTCTGACTTCTGCCAAAATGGCTGAGGGGAGCCATGAGTAATACACTCAATCTTCTCAGCACCCACAAAACACTGTCCAGCCACATCCTTGCTTTTTCTACAAAGCATGCTTTCCTGACAATGGATCTTCTAATTTTAGCACTTTTGCTACCTGGATAGGCTGAGAATTTCCCAAATAATCAAGTCCTCTTTCCTTTTCAACATAACAGTTGTTTTTCCTCAATTTATCATTCCCCTCTCACATTTTACTGCAAGCAACAAGAAGAAACCAGGCCATGCCTTCAACACTTTGCTTGGAAATCTCTTCAGCTACATATCCATGTTCCCCACTTACAGGTTTTGCTTTCCATATATGGACAGGACACAATTCTGTCAAGCTTTCAGCCATGGTGCCCTTCCTCCAGTATCCAATAACATGCTCATTTCCTTCTGAGCCCTCTCCATCAGCAACTCTAATGTGTTTCTACCAATAATCTGCTGAAGACAACCTAGGTTTTTCCTATTCTACACCTCAAAACTCCTCCATCTACTTATTACCCAAGTCCAAAGCCACTTCTACATTTTTGAGTACTTGTTACAGCTGTGCCTCACTTCCAGGCACCAAAATCTGTATTGGTTCCCTATGGCTGTTCTAACAAATTATCACAGACTTGATGGATTAAAACACTAATTTGTTCTATTACAGTTCCAGATGCCAGAAGTCTGAAATTGGTATCACTGGACTAAAGTCAGGCATGGGCAGGGTTGATTCCTTCTGGAGGCCTGAGGGAAAAACTATTCCTTGCCTTTTTCACCTTCTAGCAATTCTATTTCCCTCAGATTGTGGCTCCTCCCAACACCTTCAAAGTGCATCCACCAATCTCTGCTTCTAGCATCACTTCACCTTTTCCTCTTCATGTCAAACATCTACTTCCCTCTTATAAGGACACTTGTGATTATTTTTAGGGTCCATCAGGAGAATCCCAGATAATGTCTCAATCTCAAAACCCTTAATCATATCTGCAAAGTCCATTTTGCCCTATAATATTCATAGCTTCCAGTGATTAGGACCAGGATATCTTTTGGGGCCATTATCCAGTCTACCATGATCAGTATACAATCTCATGAAACTCCACATATGAGTTTTTGAGAGACTTTTAAAAATCACTGTACACAAGAAAATGGCAGCAGAGTAGGACGACCCTAGGCTCACCTCATCCCATAAACCCAACTAGACAACTGTCAAATCATCCCAAATACTCCAGAAATGAACCTGAAGACTAACAGAACAAATTCCACAACTAAAGGGTGAGAGGAGGCCATATTGAAGAAGAAGGAGGAGGAGGAGGAGCAGGAAGAGGAGGAGGCAGAGACTTAGACAAAATGCCAAGACAAAGGAATTCATCCCAAATGAAAGAACAAGATAAGATCACAGCCAGCGATCTAATCAAAACGATATAAGTAACATGCCTGACCGAGAACTTAAAGCAACAGTCATAAGGATATTCATAGGGCTGAAGAAAAGAATGGAAGACCTCAGGGAGACCATTACCACAGAGATAAGAATTAAAAAGAATCAGTCAGAGGGGTGCTTGGCTGGCTCAGTCAGTTAAGCATCAGATTCTTGGTTTCAGCTCAGGTCATGATCTCATGAATTCAAGTCCTGCATTGGGCTCCACACTAACAGTGCAGAGTCTGCTTGAAATTCTTCCCCACCAACCCCTCCCCCCTCTTTGCTGCTGGCCCCTCTTGCTCTCTTGGTCTCTCAAAACAATAAATAAATAAACTCTAAAAATTTTTTTAAATGAATCAGAAATGAAAAATGCAATAATTGAGATTGAAAACAGGCTTGATACAATGAACACAGCTGGAAGAAGCAGAGAAATGTAAGTGATATAGATGATAAAATAATGAAAAATAAGGAAGCTGAACAAAAGAGAGAAAGGAGAATTAAGGAACATGAGAAAAATTAGGGAACTCAGTGACTCTATCAAAAGTAATAACATTCATATTATAGGAGTCTCAGAAGAAGAAGAGAGAAAAGAGGACAGAAAATTTATTTGAAGAAAGAATACCTGAAAACTTCCCTAATCTGGGGAAGGAAACAAACCTCCAGGAGGCACAGATAATTCCCATCAAAATCAACAAAAGCAGGCCAACATCAAGACATATTGTAATTAAATTTGCAAAATACAATGATAAATAAAAATCTTAAATGTAGCAAGACAAAAGAAGTCTTTACCTTACAACTGAAGATCCATAAGGCTAGCTGCAGATTTATCAAAAGTAACATGGCAGGCCAGAAGGGAATCACATAATGTATTCAAGTGCTGAATGGGGAAAAAATCTGCAACCAAGAATACTCTCTCCAGAAGGCTATCATTCAGAATAGAAAAAGAGATACAAGTTTCCCACACAAACAAAAACTAAGAGTTCGTGACCACTAAACCAGCCCTGCTGCTTAAAGGGGACTCTGAGAAAACAAGTCCAAAGGTGACAAAGAAAGGAACAGAGAAAACATCCAGAAACAATGACAAAACAAGTTAAAAGAAAACTGGCACTAAATATGTATCTATCAATAATGAGTCTGAATGTAAATGGACTAAATGCTCCAATCAAAACACAGTGTCAAAATGAATAAAAAAAAAAAAAAAAGATCCATCTATATACTGCCTGCAAGAGACTCATTTTATTTTATTTTTTTTAGTTTATTGTCAAGTTGGTTTCCATATAACACCCAGTGCTCATCCCAATAAGTGCCCTCCCTCATTCCCATCACCCCCTTTCCCCTTACCCCCACCCCCATCAGCCCTCAGTTTGTTCTTAGCATTCAAGAGTCTCTCATGGTTTGCCTCCTCTTCTTCTCCCTCATGGTCCTCCATTAGCTTCCTCCTAATCCACCTATATGTGCAAACATATGGTATCTGTCCTTCTCTGCCTGACTTATTTCTCTCAGCATAACACCCTCTAGTTCCATCCATGTTGCTACACATGGCCAGATTTCATTCTTTCTCATTGCCATGTAGTATTCCATTGTATAAATATACCACATCTTCTTGATCCATTCGTCAGTTGATAGACACTTAGGTTCTTTCCATGTTTTGGCTATTGTTGAAAGTGCGGCTATGAACATTGGGGTACATGTGTCCCTATGCATCAGCACTCCTGTATCCCTTGGGTAAATTCCTAGCAGTGATATTGCTGGGTCATAGGATAGCTCTACTGTTAATTTTTTGAGAAACCTCCATACTGTTTTCCAGAGGGGATGCACCAGCTTACATTCCCACCAACAGTGTAGGAGGGTGCCGATTTCTCCACATCCTTGCCAGCATCCAGAGTCTCCTGATTTGTTCATTTTAGCCAAAAAGACTCATTTTAGACCTAAAGATACCTGGAAATAGAAAGTGAAGCGATAAAGAAACATTTATTATACAAATGAATGTCAAAAGAAAGCTGGAGTAGCAAAACTTTTATTGGTTAAACTGACTTTAAAATGAAGACTGTAACAAGAAATGAAGAAGGGTACTATATCATAATAAAGAGAATATTCCAACAAGAAGATCTAACAATTATAAATATCCATGCACCCAACATGAGAGCACCCAATACATAAAACAATTAATAACATATAGGTACTAATTGATAATAATACAATAGTAGGAGACTTTAACACCCCACTGACATTAATAGACAGAGCATCTAAACTGAAAATCAACAAGGAAACAACAGTTTTGGAAGATACACTGTACCACATGACCTTAGGAGGTATATTTAGAACATTTCATCCTAAAACACAAAATACACATTCTTTTTAAGTACACACGGGACAGTCTCCAGAATAGACCATATACTACGTCACAAACCAAGCTTCAACAAGCACAAAAAGACTGAGATCATACCATGTATATTTTCTTGCCACAATACTATGAAACTTGAAGTCAACCACAAGAAAAAATTGGAAAGTCTACAAATATGTGGAGGTTAAACAAATATGCTACTAAACAATGAATACATCAACCAGGAGATCAAAGATGAAATAAAAAATACATGGAAACAAATGAAAGTGAAAACACAATAGTCCAAAACCTTTGGGATGGAGCAAAAGTGGTCCTTAGAGGGAATTATATAGCAATACAGGCCTATCTTAAAAAGCAAGGAAAATCTCAAATAAACAACCCAAGTTTACACCTAAAGGAGCTAGAAAAAGAACAACAAATGAAACCTAAAGCCAGCAGAAGGAAGAAAATAATAAAGATTAGAGTTGAAATAAATGATAAAGAAACTAAAAAAACAAAAACAAAAACAAAACAAAACAGTAGAAAAGATCGATGAAACTAGAGGCTGGGACTTTGACAAAATTAATACAACTGATAAACCTCTAGCCAGACTTATCAAACTGAAAAGAGAAAGGACCCAAATAAATAAAATCACAAACAAGAGAGGAGAAACAACAACTAACACCACAAAAATATAAACAATTATATTTCATATATATTATGAAAATCTATATGCCAACAAATGGGACAACCTGAAAGGAACTGGTATATTTCTAGAAACATACAGATTATCAAAACTGCAACAAGAAGTAGAAAAGTGGAACAGACTGATAACCAATTGAATTGGATTCAATTCAAGAAATTGAATCCAAAATAAAAAGTCTCCCAACAAACAAAAGTCCAGGGCCAGATGGCTTCACAGGAGAATTCAACCAAACATTTCAAGAAGAGTTAATGCCTATTCTTCTCAAAGTATTCCAAAGAAATAGAAATGGAAGGAAAACTTCCAAATTCATTCTATGAGGCCAGCATTACCCTGATACCAAAACCAGATAAAGTCTCCACTACAAAAGAGAACAACAGGTCAATACCCCTGATGAACATGGACACAAAAATTCTCAATAGAACTAGCAAATGGAATCCAAAATACATTAAAAGAATCATTCACCAGGATCAAGTGGGATTTATTTCTTAGCTGCAAGAGTGGTTCAATATTTGTAAATCAATCAATGTGATACACATTATTAAGAGAAAAGAACCATATGACTGCTGTTTCAATAGATGCAGAAAAAGCGTTTGACAAAGTAAAACATCCATTCATGATAAAAAACGCTCAAAAGTAGAGTTAAAGGGAACATAACTCAACATAATAAAAGCCATAAATGAAAAATTCACAGCTAATATCATCTTCAATGGGGAAAACTGAGAGCTTTTCCTCTATAGTCAGGAACAAGACAGGGATGTCCACTTTGGCCACTGTTATTTAACATAGTACTGGAAGTCCTATCCAAACAGTCAAATACAAAGAAATAAAAAGCATTCAAATTGGCAAGGAAGAAGTCAAACTTTCACTATTTGCAGATGACATGGTACTGTATAAAGAAAACAAAAAATTGCTAGAACTGATTCACAAATTCAGTAAATTCACAGGATACAAAATCAGCGCACAGAAATTTGTTGCATTTCTATACACCAATAATGAAGCAGCAGAAAGACAAATTAAGAAATCAATCCTATTTACAACTGCAGCAAAACCCATAATATTCCTATGAATAAACCTAACCAAAGAGGTGAAAAGACATTCCATGCTCAAGGATTCAAAGAACAAATATTGTTAAAATGTCTATACTACCACAAGCCAGCAAAGAAAAGCAAAGCTGGAGCATCACAATTCTGGACTTCAAGTTATATCAAAAAACTTTAGTGATTCAAAACACTATGATACTGGCACAAAAATAGACACAGAATAGAAAACCCAGAAATCAACCTACGACTATGTGGTCAATTAACCTTCGAAAAAGCAGGAAAGAATATCCAGTGGGAAAAAGACAGTCTCTTCAACAAATAGTGTGGGGAAACTGGACAGCAACATGTGAAAGAATAAAACTGAACCACTTTCTTACATCCTACACAAAAATAAATTCAAAATGGATGGAAGACTTAAATGAGAAACTTAAAGCCATTAAAATCCTAAAGAACAGAGGTAGTAACCTCTTTGACACCAGCCACACTAATTTCTTTCTAGATATGTCTCTGTGGGCAAGGGAAACAAAAGCAAAAATAAAATATTGGACTAAATAAATAAATAAATAAACTATTGGGATTTCATCAAAACAAAAGTCTTATGCACAGGAAAGGAAACAATCAACAAAACTAAAAGGCAAACTAAAGAATGGAGGCAATATTTGCAAATATCTGATAAAGTGTTAGTATCTAAAATACACAGAACTTAGGACATCCAGATGGCCAACAGACACATGAAACGATGCTCAGCATCCCTCATCATCAGGGAAATACAAATCAAAACCACACTGAGATACCACTTCACACCAGCCAGCGTGGCTAAAATGAGCAAATCAGAGAACTCTAGATGCTGGCGAGAATGTGGAGAAACGGGCACCCTCCTACACTGTTGGTGGGAATGTAAACTGGTGCAGCCCCTCTGGAAAACAGTGTCAAAAAAAAAAAAAAAAGTCAAAAATAGAACTACCCAGGATCCAGCAATTGCACTGTTAGGTATTTACCCAAAGAATTCAAAGCTACCAATCCAAAGATATACATGCATCCCAAGATTTATAGCAGCATTATCTACAATGTGGTAACAGCCCAAGTGTCCATCCACTGACAAATGGATAAAGATGGTGGTGGTGGTGGTGGTGGTGGTGGTGTGTGTGTGTGAGTGTGACAATGGAATATTACTCAGCCATAAAAAAGAATGAAATCTTGCCATTTGCAAAGACATGGATGGGGCTAGAGAGTATTATGCTAAGCAAAATAAGTCAGTCAGAGAAAGACAAATACCAAATGATTTCACTCATATGTGGAATTTAAGAAACAAAACAAAGGAGCAAAGGAGAAAAAAAGAAACACACCAAGAAACAGAATCTTGGAACACTTGGGTGGCTCAGTCATTTAAGCAGTCAACTTCGGCTCAGGTCATGATCTTGCAGTTCAGGAGTTTGCATCCACCTGGAGCCTGCTTCAGATTCTGTGTCTCCCTCTCTCTCTCTCTCTGCCCTTCCCCCGCATGCACTCCCACTCTCACTCTCTCTCTCGCTCTCTCTCTTTCAAAAGTAAAAAATAAAAATAAACATAAAAAAAGAAACAGTCTTAACTATAGAGAACAAACTGATGGTTACCAGAGGGGTGGGGGTGGGGGACAGGTGAAATAGGTGATGGGGAATGAGGAGTGCACTTGTTATGAGCACTGGGTAATGTATAGAAGTGTTGGATCACTAAATTGTACACCTGAAACTAATATTACACTGTATGTTAATTAACTGGAATTGAAATTAAAAACTTACAAATAACTCACTGTAATGCTCAACTGTGTCATCTGTAATACCTAACAATCTTCTCAGCCTCATTCATCTATCTATAAAGTGAATATAATAAAAGAAGTTAAATTCAGACCTATATCTGGAACAGTATTCATATATAGGGATCAGTTAACTGGCATTCTTGCTTCCAGCACCTCAGAGATTCAAATTCATCATTCACATTGCAAGCAAAATTAATTCCCTAAACTGGAATCTAAGGTTTAGATTTTGGCTCCACTAATTGGTAATCTGGAGTCAGTGGTGGTTCCAGAATTCCCATAGAGGATGGAGCTTAGGAGAGGCATTAGTTGGAAGGTGGGATTGAAGGACTTGTTGTGAAACTGCATTTCTACAATAAGCGTGTTGATTTTACTGAAAGCACACGTGTATTTTGGTGGCTTGCTAGAGAAAGGAATTTATCGCAAGTATCCTCTTAATGCCACCATACTTATGTAGTGAATGCAGCCTGTTATAGAAAAATATCACAGATTGGGTAGATTATAAAAACAGAAATTCATTCCTCACAGTTCTGGAGACCAAGAAATCCAAAATCAAGCCACCAACATGGTTTGCAGTCTGATGAGAGCCCTCTTCCTTCATAGCTGGCACCTTCTCACTATGTCTTCACATGGGAAGGGCCTAGGGAACTCTGTGGGAACTCTGATAAGGACACTAATCTTATTCATGAAGGGTCCACCCTCGTGTCCTAAGCACCTCCCAAAGGCCCTACCTCCTAATACAATCACGCTGGGCATTAGTATTCAACATATGAATTGGAGGTGGAGGAGGACATAGACAATCAGACCACAGTAATACCATAACCCCTCTATGCTTCATGGAAGTATTAGGGTACAGTCCTCAGGGGATTATCATAACGACTAAACAAAATCTAGCATAGCACATGGAAGTATCTTGGCACAGTGCCTGGAACACAGTAAGCTATTTTTAGGTCACTCCTCTCCTCAAAATTCTATAAAGGACTCCCTACTGACTGCTGAATAGGATACAGGGCCCTCCAACATTGATCTAGTCACAAACTACCTTTCCAGTTTTATCCCCTCTAACATTCATCCAGAGAACCTATCCATTGTTTACAGAGTCACATCCCCAGATGTCAACATGGCTCAGGTCTTTGCTCAGACATTAGCTTATCAAGAGGCCTTTCCTGATGGCCCCCTATAAAGGAATACAGTCACTCATTCACTTGCTGGCAACTTCAAAACCCCTTTACCACTCTACTTTTCTCAGTGGCACTCCACAGATACATATAGACAGATATATTTTCTGGGTCTCCTTATTAGAAGGTAAACTTAATGAACACAAATTATGTTTTGTGCCAAGCTGCGTATATATTCTCAGGTCCTAAAACAGCACTTAGCATATAAGGTACTCAATAAATATTTGTTATATGAATGTTGACATAGAATTCCCTTATTATGTTTCCTCAATCTAAGATGCCCTTCTTCATTGTCATCTATCAAAATTCTACTCGTTCTTCAAAGCTTACTCAAATATTCTTCTGTGAAACTTCTGATTCCCCCAAGTATAACCCATTGCTCTCTCAACGATTACGTGATTATAATTTGAAGTAGCTCTCATTTCAGTGTGTCTTATCATTTTTACTATCTTAGTTTTGGCGTCTACCCCTAGATTGTAAGTTCTTCAAAGGCAGGGTCTGTGTCTCATCTCTTTATCATATGCCATGCTAAATTCCCCATCCCCAACCCACTATCTGACAGTACCACATTGCCACCAAAGGGACATGGTTTAAACAGGAGAGGGACTTAATATTTGCTTAGCTGTGTGAAGGGAAGGGCATTCCAGAGTGGGAAAAAAAGAAGCAGATGCTAAATTGTGTGAAATGATATGGCTATAGCAACTTTTAAAGTAGATATAAAACTGTCATACTAAAAGAAGGCTTGGAGGATATAGGTAAATTATTTCCATGAAAATCTATTAATATGACTAATAGCAATAAATAGAATTTGTTAGCAAGCAAAATATTAGTAAAGTCTTCATGTTTCAGAAAAGTTGAAGAAGTTCAAAACATTCCGGCAAAAAGCAAGAAAAAATATCCCTAAGAAACCCAGTAGGGACCCCTGGCTGGCTCAGTCAGTGGAGCACACAACTAATTCTTCATCTCAGGATTCTGAGTTTGAGCTCCACATTGGGTGTAGAGATTACTTAAAAACAGAGTCTTATAAAAAAGAAGAAAGAAAGAAAGAAAGAAAGAAAGAAAGAAAGAAAGAAAGAAAGAGAGAGAAAGAAAGAAAGAAACCCAGTAATTGGCTAGGTGACATCTTTTAGTTCCAGTGTGGGTTCTTTATGACATCACTGAATTTATCCCTGAGTCACTATGACTGATGATGTTATAATGATCATCAGTGTATACTGTGCAGACTAGAATCTTAATGCTTTGAGTGGAGCACCATATTAACCTCTCCTCAGAGCAATTCTACTCTGTGACCAATTTTTGGCTATAGATTTTTTCCCCCACCCGATTGAGAAAGATGTCCATTCAAGGTCTATCCCTGTCTTTTTCTCTGTTGTTTATCTGCTTCCTTAGGGAGAGCTTCTGCATTTGTGATGGAACTACCTGGACAAAGGTTGGATGGGAGATTTTTCCAGAAGAAATGCATTATCTGAAACTTAAACCTTCTCCATCTCACTGTCTACCTTACCCTCTGGACAAGCTATGCTGCAATTTTGCTAATGTGAATATACTGCAGACTTCCTTTCACTTCATTTATATTTTAGCACAAGCTCTCTTTTTAATCCTGTCTGTTTTATCTGTGCATTACCTGTGGATGAAATGGAAAAAACACCAAAAACAGGTGAATTAGTGATGAAAATAATAATAGTTATAAAATGTCAAAGCCTTTAAAACATAAGATTATCAGCTTCTTTGAAGGAAAGTACAATGTCTATTCTCTCTGTAACATCACCCTGCCCCCACTTCTCACCCCACAACATGTAACACAATGTCTTGCATGTACTAGGGGCTGGACAAAAGTGTACTGAATTAGAAAGTCCTTAAAATACTGTAGTTCAATCTCTCTCTTTCAAGTTACAAAATACATCAAGAAAGTGGTGAGCTAGAATGGATAGTAAATGAAATGAGAATGGATAGGAAATGAAATGAGTAGAATGGACAGGAAATGAAACTGGGCCCATAGGTAAGTCATTTGCTCTTTCTCAGCTGCCTCATCCATAAGATAAAGCATCTGGATAAGAGATCTGTTAAGTCCTTTCCAGATCTATCTAAGAAAGCTAAGTCTGTAAAAGTGCACATGTATTTTTTTCCCTTTTTTATATCGACCATAAACCTATTTCTAATGTTAAGATAACTTGCTGGGAAATGGCACTCTTAAACCGATTTTCCACTTTGCCAATAGTACCATATTTTGAGGCAATTTTCAAATTTTGAGGCCAACTGACCTTCACAACTATTAGATATTTATAAAATGGCTATGATTTGATTGGATTATACATTGAGACTGTTCAATAAAAGAAAATATTTTGCAGATATTCATATAATAGCATTCTTTCAGCAGAATGCTCTAACCATAAAAAGCTCATATTAAATGCTTGCTGATTGTGATAATGATCGCTATAATCTAATGTGGGAGCAAACAGAAAAGAGCATTTCTTCTGCACTTATTCCTTTTTTCTATAGTAACCTTTCTATTGTATAGATAAATAATGTATAGTATTTGGGGTTTAAGTGTATCTATCCAGAAAACAAACATAATTTGAACTACACTAAGAAAATAATCTATAATATTATCTGTCTTTCTTCCTTTAGCTGAAGAAACCACCCCCCTCAGAAACATTTGGTAAAAATCTAGAAGATCATTGCATGTATGACATTGATCAAATACTCTGCCGGCTGGCGGCTGCAACATCAATGATGACCAAGTACCTGAATCAGGTGACCTGTCATCCTCCAGCTAAGAGAGTCAAACACCGGAAACTAAAGAAGAAGAAGAATGAGGGAGGAGGAGCCAGAGGATACTAGATCTATCCATACGCAAACATATCTCAGTCCAGTATGGAGATTACACAAGAAAATCTGTTGAGACAACTCATTCAAGGATAAATATGGTTCTTTGAGAGCCTTTGTAATTTTTGTCACTTACTTTACCAAGACTTTCCAAACAAGTATAGGTTTGAAAAGTACTTCTATTCAGCTAAGACACCCATACTTATTATAGTGCTGAGAAAAAAATTACATACTATCACTTCTTCATGGTTAAGTTTTTTTTTTCTTTTTAGTGTGTTAGATTACTAATCATTAACCAATATATAGAATATAATCTTTCTTTAACTGTTAGGAATTTACTCAAGAGATACAGGAGTGCTGATGAATAGGGGCACATGTAGCCCAATGTTCAAAGCAGCCCTTTCAGCAATAGCCAAATCATGGAAAGAGCTGAAATGTCCATCAACTGACGACTGGATCAAGAAGATGTCATTTAGTTGACCATACATTTGTGGGTCCAATTCTGAGTTCTCTATTCTGTTCCATTGGTCTATGTGTCTGTCACCTGCTGGGATGAGTACTGGGTGTTATAAGTGATGAATCATTGGGTTCTACTCCTGAAGCCAAGACCATACTGTATGTTAACTAACTTGAGAATAAATTTTTAAAAATTAAAAAAATAGATTAATTTTTTTAAGTATAAATTTCTACATTTTCACTGTGACGAATGAAGTAAGTATCAACATTTTTTAAATTTCTGGCTTTGGTTGATAAGATCACTCGATTTTTAAAAAGTATTCTTGACTTTTATTGATCAACTACCTCAATTTTTATAAGTATGGTCACCATATTTTCCATACAAATTAGAAAACTTGCCTGAGACTAGGACAGAAGATTTTATTTAAAACCTATTGAAAAACCCCAGAAAAACATGCCAGCTCTATAACATTCCTCCCATCAGTATAAGGGAGGAAAAAAACTTTCAGAAAACAATTCTTGAGACAGTAAAATGTAATTCTATAGTCTTTACAAGGAACAGGATGGTGCCTGCTTTGGATAATTGTGGATTATTAAATGTTTACTTATGATTCCAGTTTCCAGACTGTCCTTACTTCCACTCTCCCATACCACAACCCTACTCCTACATCTCCAAAAATGATTCTTCCATCCCTTCAGACTTCTGACCTGTCAACCAATTCCCTCTAAGAGAACAGGTATACAAATTCTTTTAATGAGGACTCTTGAACACTTGAAAAGTCTCAAAACCTCGAAAACCCAAAGAAATTTCTAACAGTGGAATTTTCAACAGTATAAAGGAGACTCTTTTTAAGGTAGGTATTAGAGTACACAACTGGGCTTTAACAAAATGCCTGGAGGCCAGCAAAAGGGGAATTATGGCTGGCTGTGGGGTGGGGGGCAGTTAGAGAGCACTGCAAAACAAAGCTACAAGAAGCTGGATCAAACCAGACAGGCCCAAGACAGAGAAGGCTGGAAACCCTAACCAGGTAAGGGTATAAATGTGCGAAACCCTGCTCCCAAGAAATCTCCTCCCCAAGTACTTAATATTCCATCCCCTAGTTAACAACTGTCAGTAAAAGATAGTGACCCAAAACTGGAGTGCGCAGCTCTCCCTTGAGCTCACCCCCTCTCACATCTCAAGAACGTACTCTCACTTTATTTTTTTTATAGTTTATTGTCAAGTTGGTTTCCATATAACACTCACTGCTCATCCCAACAAGTGCCCTCCTCCATGCCTAGCACCCATTTCGCTCTTTCCCCCACCCCCTATCAACCCTTAGCTTGTTCTCTATATTTAAGAGTCTCTTATGTTTTGCCTCCTCCCTCTCAACTATTTTCTTCCCCTTCCCCACCCCCATGGTCTTCTGTTAAGTTTCTCCTATTCCACATGAGTGAAAACATATGGTATCTATCTTTCTCTGCCTGACTTATTTCACTCAACATAACACCCTCAAGTTCCATCCATGTTGCTACACATGGCCAGGTTTCATTCTTTCTCATTGCCATATAGTATACCATTGTATAGATAAACTACATTTTCTTGATCCATTCGTCAGTTGATGGACACTCTAGGCTCTTTCCATGTTTTGGCTATTGTTGAGAGTGCTGCTATGAACATTGGGGTCCATGTGCCCCTATGCATCAGCACTCCTGTATACCTTGGGTAAATTCCTAGCAGTGCTATTGCTGGGTCATAGGGGAGTTCTAGTGTTAATTTTTTGAGGAACCTCCACACTGTTTTCCAGAGGGGCTGCACCAGTTTGCATTCCCACCAACAGTGTAGGAGGGTGCCCATTTCTCCACAGCCACGCCAGCATCTATAGTCTCCTGATTTGTTCATTTTAGTAACTGACTGGCATGAGGTGATATTTCAATGTGGTTTTGATTTGTATTTCCCTGATGATGAGTGATGTTGAGCATCGTTTCATGTGTCTGCTGGCCAATGGATGTCCTCTTTAGAGAAGTGTCTGTTCATGTCTTCTGCCCATGTCTTCACTGGATTGATTGTTTTTCAGGTGTAGAGTTTGTTGAGTTGCTTATAGATTTTGGATACTAGCCCTTTATCTGATATGTCATTTGCAACTATCTTTTCCCATTCCATTGGTTGCTTATCAGTTTTATTGATTGTTTCCCTTGCCGTGCAGAAGCTTTTTATCTTGATGAGGTCCCAATAGTTCCTTTTTGCTCTGGCTTCCCTTGCCTTTGGAGATGTGCCAAGTAAGAAATTGCTCAGGCTGAGGTCAAGAAGATTGATTCCTACTTTCTCCTCTAGGGTTTTGATGGTTTCCTGTCTCACATCCAGGTCCTTTATCCATTTTGAGTTTATTTTTGTATGTGGTTTAAGAAAGTGGTCTAGTTTCATTCTTCTATATGTTGCTGTCCAGTTCTCCCAGCACCATCTATTAAAGAGGCTGTCTTTTTTCCACTGTACTCTTTCCCGCTTTGTCAAAGATTAATTGACTATACATTTGTGCACCCAATTCTGGGTTCTCTATTCTGTTCCATCGGTCTATGTGTCTGGTTTTGTGCCAATACCATACTGTCTTGATGATGACAGCTTTGTAGTAGAGGCTGAAGCCTGGGATTGTGATGCCTCCTGTTTTGGCTTTCTTCTTCAATATTACTTTGGCTATTTTCAGTCTTTTGTGGTTCCATACAAATTGTAAGATTGTTTGTTCTAGCTTTGGAAATAATGCTGGTGCAATTTTGATTGGAACTGTATTGAATGTGTAGATTGCTTTCGGTAGTAATGACATTTTAACAATATTTATTCTTCCGATCCATGAGAATAGAATGTTTTTCCATTTCTTGGGAGAGAGGCAAACCATGAGAGACTCTTGAATGCTGACAAAAACTGAGGACTGATGGATGTGGGGGGAGGGGGGGATGGGCATGGAGGAGGAATGAGGGGGATGAACTTGTGGGGATGAGCACTGAGTGTTATGCAGAAACTAATTTGACAATAAACTATTTGTAAAAAAAAAATGTTTTTCCATTTCTTTGTGTCTT
The DNA here is from genome assembly GCF_003009895.1 of Hyaena hyaena. Lineage (NCBI taxonomy): Eukaryota > Metazoa > Chordata > Mammalia > Carnivora > Hyaenidae > Hyaena > Hyaena hyaena. The sequence continues at coordinate 2,292,633 of NW_024080844.1, read as the reverse complement.
CTTCAATTTGCTTCATAAGTTTTCTATAGTTTTCATACAGATCTCTCATATCTTTGCTTAGGCTTATTCCTAGGTATCTTATGTTTTTGTGCAATTCACAATATGCAATTGTGAATGGGATCAGCTTCTTGATTTCTCTTTCTGTTGCTTCATTACTGGTGTATAAAAATGCAACCGATTTCTGTACGTTGATTTTGTACCCCGCGACTTTGCTGAATTCATGGATCAATTCTAGTAGGCTTCTGGTGGAGTTTGTGGGGTTTTCCAGGTAGAGTCACATGTCATCTACAAAAAGTGAATGTTTGACTTCATCTTTGCCAATTCCGATGCCTTTTATTTCCTTTTGTTGTCTGACTGCTGATGCTAGGACTTCCAGCACTACGTGAAACAACAGTGGTGAGACTGGATATCCCTGTCGTGTTCCTGATTTCAGGGGGAAAGCTCTCAGTTTTTCCCCACTGAGGATGATATTAACTGTCCTTTTCATAAAGGACATAACTGGGCTTTTCATAAATGGCTTTTATGTTTAAGTAAGTTCCTTCTATCCCGACTTTCTCGAGGGTTTTTATTAAGAAAGGATGTTGGATTTTGTCAAATGCTTTTTATGCATCTATTAACAAGATCATATGCTTTTAATCATTTCTTTTGTTAATGAGATGTATCACATTGATTCATTTGCTAATATTGAACCAGCCCTGTAATCCAGGAATGAACTCCACTTGATCATGGTGTATAATTCTTTTTATATGCTGTTGAATTCAATTTGCTAGTAGCTTGTTGAGGATTTTTGCATCCGTATTCATCAGAGATATTGGCCTATAGTTCTCTTTTTTGCTGGGTCTCTGTCTGGTTTGGGAATTAAAGTGATGCTGGCTTCGTAGAATGAGTCCAGAAGTTTTCCTTCCATTTCTATTTTTTGGAATAGTTGGAGAAGAATGGGTATTAACTCTGATTTAAGTGTCTGGTAGAATTCCCCAGGGAAGCCATCTGGCCCAAGGCTCTTATTCGTTGGGAGATTTTTGATAACTGATTCAACTTCTTTATTAGTTATGGGTCTGTTCAGATTTTCTATCTCTTCCTGTTTGAATTTTGGTAGTGTGTGTGTTTAGGAATTAGTCCATTTCTTCTAGGTTTTCCAGTTTGTTGGCATATAATTTTTCATACTATTCCCTGATAATTGCTTGTATTTCTGAGGGATTGGCTGTAATAAATCCATTTTCATTCATGATCTTGTATATTTGGGTGACCTCTCTTTTCTTTTTGAGAAGCCTGATGAGAGGTTTGTCAACTTTGTTTATTTTTTCAAAAAAACCAACTCTTGGTTTCATTTATCTGTTCAACTTCTTTTGGATTCTATATTATTTCTGCACTGATTTTTATTATTTCTCTTTTTCTGCTGGATTTGTGGTGTTTTGCTGCTCTGCTTCTAGTTCCTTTAGGGGCGCTGTTAGATTTTGTATTTCCGCTTTTTCTAATTTCTTGAAATAGGCCTGGATTGCAATGTATTTTCCTTTTAGGACTGCCTTTGCTTCATCCTGAAGAGTTAGGATTGTTGTGTTTTCATTTTCATTTGTTTCCATATATTTTAAAATTTCTTTTCTAATTGCCTGGTTGGCCCATTCGTACTTTAGTAGGGTGTTCTTTAACCTCCATGTTTTTGGAGGTTTTCCAGACTTCTTCCTGTGGTTGATTACAAGTTTCATAGCACTGTGATCTGAAAGTGTGCATGGTATGGTCTCAATTCTTTTATATTTATTAAGGGCTGCTTTATGACCCAGTATGTGATCTATCTTGGAGAATGTACCATGTGCACTTGAGAAGAAAGTAAATTCCATAGCTTCAGGACGTAGAGTCTTAAATATATCTGTCAAGTCCATCTGGTCCAATGTGTCATTCAGGTTAATTGTTTCTTTAGAGATTACCTGTCTAATTGATCTATCCATTGTTTGTAAGTGGAGTATTAATGTCCCCTGCTATTAGCACATTCTTATCCATAAGCTTGCTTATGTTTGTGATTGTTTTATGTATTTGGGTGCTTTCAAATTGGGTGCATAGACATTTATAATTATTCTTCCTGATGGATAGACCCTGTAATTATTATATATTGCCCTTCTTCATCTCTTGTTACTCCTTTAACTTTAAAGTCCAGTTTGTCCGATATAAGTATGGCTTCCCCAGCTTTCTTTTGAGTCCAGTAGCATGATAGATATTTCTCCATCACCTCACTTTCAATCTGAAGGTGTCCTCCGGTCTAAAATGAGTCTCTTGTAGACAGTAAATAGATGGATCTTGTTTTTTTATCCATTCTGATGCCCTATGTCTTTTTTTTTCTAGGAGAGAGAGACAGCGTGAGCAGGGGAAGGTCAGAGAGAGAGGGAGATACAGACTCTGAAATAGGCTCCAGGCTCTGAGCTGGCAGTCAGCACAGAGCTTGACGCGGGGCCCAAACCCACGAACCGCAAGATCATGACCTAAGCGAAAGTCGGACACTTAACCGACTAAGCCACCCAGGCGCCCCATGCCCTATGTCTTGATTGGAGCGTTTAGTCCATTTACATTCAGTGTTATTATTGAAAAATATTGGTTTAGAGACATTGTGTTCTCTGCAGGATTCATGCTTATAGTGGTGTCTCTGGTACTTTGTGTTCCTTGCAACATTTCCCTCATAGAGTCTTCCTCTTGTAGGATTTCTTGTAGGGTTGGTTTAGTGATGATGAATTCCTTCAATTTTTATTTGTTTGGGAAAAACTTTATCTCTCCTTCTATTCTGAATGACAGGCTTGCTGGATACAAGATTCTTGGCTGCATATTTTTCCTGTTCATCACATTGAAGATTTCCTGCCATTCCTTTCTGGTCTGCCAAGTTTCAGTAGATAAGTGTCTCCCTTTGTATGTTAGGGCCCTTTTATCCCTAGCTGCTTTCAGAATTCTCTCTTTATCCTTATACTCTGCCAGTTTCACTATGGTATTTTGAGCAGAAGATCGATTCAAGTTACATCTGAGGGGAGTTCTCTGTGCATCTTGGATTTCAATGTCTATTTTCTTTCCCAGATTGGGGAAGTTCTTGGCTATTATTTGTTCAAGTGCCCCTTCAGCTCCTTTCTCTCTCTTCTTCTTCTTCTGGAATTCCTATGATTATGGATAGTGTCCCATTTGATTGCATCACTCAGTTTTCAAATTCTCTTTTTGTGCTCCTGGATCAATTTATCTCTCTTTTTCTTGGCTTCCTCTTTTTCTATAATTGTATGTTCTAATTCACCTATTCTCTCTGCCTCTTCATCCATGCAGTGGCCACCTCCATTTTATTATGCATCTCATTTATAGCATTTTTTAATTCATCACAACTTATTTAAGGTCCAAAATCTTTGTAGCAATGGTGTCTCTGCTGTCTTTGATGCCTTTTTCAAGTCCAGCAATTAATTTTATGACTATTGTTCTAAATTCTTGCTCAGTTATGTTGCTTATATCTGTTTTGACCAATTCTTTAGCTATCACTTCTTCCTGGAATTTCTTTTGAGGAGAGTTCTTCCATTTTGGCTAGCTTTCTGTCTCTTGCAAGTTTTAAAAGCTTGTTATGCACTCTGCACCTGTGATTACTGCTATACTAAAGGATGCTCATAGACTGTCCAGGGCCTGTCCATTCAGGAAGTGTTCTTTTAATGGTGTCCCTTGGTCTCTTTTGTTGTGACTTTGGTTATTTTATTTCCCTACTCGTAGTAATATGTGGGACTCCCCATCATGTGTAGTTGGTTTGTTTCTTGAGGTAGCCTTGGAAAGGAAAAGAGACAGACAAACAGGGAACAAAAGCATGCAAACTCACAAACAAATCAAGCAAGCAAGGGGGGGGCACAAAAAGCATAAAACCAGAAATCCCATCTATAGATAAAGAGCAGGGTGGAGGCACTGTTGATGGAAGAGCATATACAATGAGAGAAATTACAGGGGTGGGGAGAAAGAGAAATTGAACACTGACCAGGAAGAGAGACTAAAAAGATTAATTCAGAAAGAGAAAAAGGAGAATATGGGAGATAAGGAGAAAGGAAACAAAGATAATGTTACCCAGAGAAACTATATAGTCTGATTATTTCAGAGAGAGAAAAGGAAGGTAACGAAGGAGGTGTAGAACATCCATCAAGAGAATGGATTAAATATGCCTGTTAAAGCAAACCTATAACCAGAATAACCAGTCCAGAGGAGGGGAGAGATAAGAATGAGATAAGGAAGAATATACCTGAATAACAAGAATTGATCTAGAGTTAATCACGGCAATGCATCAGTGCGGGTCTTGGGGGAGGGGCTGTTTCCGCAGCCTCTATAGTCTCTGGTAACAAAAGCAGCACCCCAGCACAGATGGGCGTGGTTTGGTGTAGGCGGGTCTCACCTCCACTGTGGGTTCCCCAGGGCTGTTCCCTGAGGCCCCGCCTTGGTGGGTTTGGGGAGAAAAATGGCAACCCCCAGTCCCTTCTCAAATCAGGTGTTCCAAATCACTCCTTTGGGTCCAATCTCACTGTGCCATGGGCACAGCCAAGGTGGGCTGTGTTCTATGTCCCACACCCAGCCACGTTTCAAGCTCTTACTCTGCATTAATGATACCACCCAAAATGTAATCCGGCAAGCCAGGGCACTTCCTAGCAGGGGTCCAAGTCGGGGACTGAGCAGGGGACTGGTTCCTCCTGATGACGACTGCATCCCTTGCATACCTTCTATCCCAGAGGGAATTTCTGGGACTGGGGCACCCAGTCCAAGGAAAGCTCCACAGTTAGAGATAGGATCTCTCTCCAAAAGCCCTGCAGTTAGAGATGGGATGACAGGATCCTAGGATCCCTCTCCATCCCCGGCCGGGGGCGGGGGGGGGGGGAGGGGGGCAGAGTGTTCTCTTCTCCAGGTACAGTTCTACAATTCCCCAGCCACTCTTTCTCTTCCCTTTGTCTCTCTGCAGAAGGGGCTCCCTCCCCTCTGTGCCTCCATGTCCCAGCCCATTTTTATATTCCCCAGTTTGCAATCATGCACTTACGAGGCTATCTTCTTAGTGGATTCCATCTCTTTTCCTCCCAGACTCTTGCGGTTCAGAGTCCTTTGGCTTCAGCCCTTCCTTGATTGAGAGATGCAGGCGGGAAGTACGGAACTCCCTACTTCTCCGCCATCTTGCCTCCTCAAGAATGTACCCTCATGTTAATGAAATTTCCTCCTTGCATCCCTTGATGGTTGTGTCTGGTCTGTCTTTGAAATTTTTCTTGGGAGGACACCAAGAGCCTTCGAGGACATCCTTGGATGGGCTGGGCAGAGGCCTCAAGCCCCAGTGCAGGGGGTGGGGTTTTTTTCCCAGTCCATCTGACCATATAAGAAATCTCCCACCCCTAAAACCTCTCCAGGTGACCCCTACTCTAATCACTTGAACAAGAAATAGCAGTGGTTTAAATTCTCATTAAGTCTGAAGCAAACAATGTTAAATGTTTTGCTGAGTAGTTTGTGTTTCTGGCATTCCATAGCTACATTCCCATGAAGCTCCATCACTGATCAGAAAACAGAATGCAAGTTTATAGTATTATAGTCTTCTTTAATCTTAATTATTAGGAAATATTAGGTATAATTCCCCCAAGAATGTAAGGACCCAAAATAAACAGATTGGTATGAGGAAGAAGAAAAACAATGGAAGTTCACACTCAAAAACCCCAAACTGTTTCTTTTCAGAAAAGTTACAGTAAAATTTGTCCCTGGTTTGTGTTTTTTTAAAACTCATGGATCATTTTTCAAAAATGGATTTTAAATTATACAACATGAATTTCACCTACAATAGCTATTCATGGGGAATCAATTAAATTCTTTGCTATTTGTTTTCTTTTTACTTATAGATCTAACCATGAAATTGAAAGTGTTCATAAACATTGTCCCTAGAAAACATTAGCACAAGTAGACAATGATCTATAATATAATCCAGTGGGGCGCCTGGGTGGCTCAATCAGTTAAGCATCCGACTTTGGCTCAGGTCATGATCTCACAGTCCGTGGGTTAGAGCCCAGTGTCAGGCTCTGTGCTAACAGCTCAGTGCCTGGAGCCTGCTTCAGATTCTGTGTCTCCCTCTCTCTGCCCCTCCCCCACTCACACTCTGTCTCTGTCTCTCTCTCTCTCTCGAAATAAAATAAAGACATAAAAACTTTTTTTAAGTCCACAAAGCATAACATCTTTTTCTTCCCAAATGTGCTACCTTGTCTCAATTCTTTATTACTATTCTCCCAGCTCTCCCTCTCATTTTACTGATAAGTAAGTTCCTTATTGCCATCAGAAGTATCTTCCTAAATATCACTTTCATCTTCCTTTTCTACATAAAAACTTTCAATGGCTCCCAGTAGTTACAGAAATGAAATGAAAACATCTTAGCCTGACATTTAAAGGTATAATCTGGCTGTAACAATAGCAGCAACGTTTAAAAAAAATTTTTTTTTTAATGTTTTTATTTTTTGAGACAGAGAGAGAGATAGAGCACAAGTAGGGGAGGGTCAGAGAAACACACAAAATCCAAAGCAGGTAGGACTCACACCCATGAACAGTGAGATCATGACCTGAGCCAAAGTTGGTTGCTTAACTGACTGAGCCACCCAGGTGCCCCAATAGCAGCTACATTTTTCAAGTGCTGATCACACACCAGGCTTTGTGCTAAGTGCTTTATATCATCTCATTTCATTCCTCACAACAACCCCAAGAGGTAGAAACTATTATTGGCTCCCTTTACTGGAAAAGAAAACTAAAGTGTAAAGAATTTACGTACCTTGTCCAAGATCACATAGGTTCAAATGGAAACACCAGTATTTAAACTCAGGCAATTTGATTCAAAAGCACATGTACTTATTTTTTTACAGTTCTACCTGTGTTATAGCCCACCTTTGCAAATTACGACTTATTATTCTGGTAATGCAATCTCATCACTGTTTCCCCAAATGCCACTTCCATTCCCAGCCTACAGATTTTGCTCATACTCTGTCTCCTTCTATTGGAATAAAATCCTACCCATTCTCTAAAACTCCGACATGCTCAGACTTCATGTTCTTTGACAACCCCATAGCATGTACCACCTGCTCTGCTGATTTTCACCCTTACTCCTAGTCTTTCTGATGTTGTTATTTATGTCTATAGCTTATCATCCCCCACCTAACAAACATCCAGAGAAAAGGAACAACCAGTTGTACCTACAACAATGCTATGCTCATAGTGGGCATTTAATAAATGCTTGCTGAAAGCACAAATGCAGATAACTATGCAAAATAAATGCCATGAACTTCACAAGTACTGAGTTTTTTTAACCAGTGTGTGTACTTACACAGGTATTATCTCTAGAAATCTCTAAGCTATGTTTTACAGGGTTGTGAAAACGAATTAAGCAAAATATCACTAAAATTCAAAATAGCACACAGCTTTTTGATATCTGATTGAAGAAGTAACATTCATGCCAAAAAGTGCAAAAATTATAAATGTGTTCACATATGAACACACCATGTAACTAGCAACCAGATTAAGAAAAAAACACTACATCCTAGAAGTCTCCTTCATGCTAGACAGGTAACTGCTATTCTAACTTCTAACGCTATAGATTGATTTTGTCTGGAAAATCATTTTAAGTTATTATAACTTTCTACCTGGGAAAGCAAATATATGACTCAAATATGCCATTAAAAAAAAAAGTTAAGGAATGGTCCACTCTACCTAAGTCTTTCAGAAAATGACCCTGTATATATATATATATATTCTTATAGGAAATTATTAGTAAAATTGTTAGATGTTAGTCAGTCAACTAGCTTTCAATACGCACAGTTTCTATTAAGTACAATGTTGGAGGCCAATAGCAAAATGGCAAACAAAAAAAGAAACAAGAGGGAGATTTCACACATTATCACCACCAGTGACTTGTGATTATATCTACAAATAAAACATGGTGACAAAAGGTGAAAATGCTAATCATCTCTTGCTCTGTTGAGGGTATAACCTTTTACTCCTAGGGAAAAAAATCTATCACTCAGTCTATTTGCTACTGTCATCAGCTAGATCCCAAGACCTGACCTTTATTGTCCACCTGCTTGTACTCACCAACCCCTGTTGCACATTTTTCCTTAAGCTGCTTTCCAGCTTATGTCTCAACCCAGGCAAATGGAAACAGAAATACCCCCCCACCCCCACCCCTGTCATAGCAACTGCCCTGAAAGATGGCCAGCAGGCCCAGACCATGCAGAGTAGCTTAAGCATAACCCTTGACTCATGCTTGTGCAGATGGACCATAGAGTGACCTCTAAAATGACCGACAACTACCTTCACCTCATTATAATACTAAAATCTCCACCCAGGGAGTGGCACGAGCCTCATTTACATAATACGCAATGTATGTATAGACCTGTTTCCTTAAGGTGCATGTGGGATCCTGATGTCCACCTCTACAAATAATGACAAGGATCCCCTTCTTAAATATTTATCTCAACCCTAAATAAACAGAACCCATCCACCCTTGCTTGGGGAGTCACAGCTTTGGACATTAATTCCCTGTGATCTCCTAATTTGCTGCAAATAAAGTTTCCTTTGTGCAACAACTTTCCTGGTATAGTTTCCACCTGTGACTCACCAAGGAACAAACTCACGTTGGTTCAGTTACACTACTACCTTGTGGGCTTCCTTACCTGCCCAGTCCAGGAATTCAACACACTCGGTCTGGGAATACCGGGCAGCAACATCTCGAGCTCTTTCTTCCCGGAAGTTCAGAGCTTGTATATCAACATCCAATTCCACGAGTGCTTTCAAGGTTTCCAAACGACCCCAGGCTGCAGCACAGTGTAAGAGTGTGTAACCTATCAAGTAGAATGAAGATGGTCAGGTCAAGTAGACTACATTGTTTTAGGCTATTTTATTCAACAGAAGATCACAATGGCAATCAAGTACTGAACAATTACTGCAGGCCAGGCACTATTTTAAGTACTTTATATATAGTAAACTCATTTAGTTCATAAAAATCCTATGAGGTCAGAACTATTATAATTCCCACTTAATAGATAAGGAAACCGAGGTCCAGAAATTTGCCTGAGGAACGCAGCCAGTAAATGATAGATGCAAGAGACTAACACAGGGAGACTGAAGTTTGAGCTTTTCAACATTTCTAAGGAAGACAGCCACATCCCTAGAAGTAATCTATTTTGGAACACAATTAGACCCATGACTATTAGTCTAAGGGATTCCAACAAACTCTAATTGTTAATATTATTGTTATTTTAAAAATTTTAAATCCAAGTTAGTTAACATACAGTGTAATATGATTTCAGGAATAGAATTTAGTGATTGATCACTTACATGTAATAACCAGTGCTCATCTGAACAAGTGCCCTCCTTAAAGCCTCTTGCCCATTTAGCCCATCCCCCCACCCAATACCCCTCCAGCAACCCTCAGTTTGTTCTCTGTATTCCAGAGTCCCTTATGGAAAAGGGACTTAGTCGGTTAAGCATCCAACTTTGGCTCAAGTCATGATCTCCAGTCCATGAGTTCGAGCCGAGTCAGGCTCTGTGCTGACAGCTCAGAGCCTGGAGCCTACTTCGTATTCTGTGTCTCCCTCTCTCTGCTTCTCACCTGCCCATGTTCTGTATCTCTCTCTCTCAAAAATAAACATTATAAAAATTTTTTAAGATTCCCTTATGGTTTGTCTCCCTGTTTTTATATTATTTTTGCTTCCCTTCCTTTATGTTCATCTATTTTGTATCTTAAATTCCATACATGAGTGAAATCATATATCTTTCTCTGACTGACTTATTTCACTTCGCATAATACACTCTAGTTCCACCCATGTTGTTGCAAATGGCAAGATTTCATTCTTTTTGTAGCCAAGTAATATTCCAGTATGTGTACATATATGTGTACATACACACATATATGTGTACATACATACAAACACATACATGTTTGTGTACACATACATACCACATCTTCTTTATGCACTCATCAGCCAAAGGACATTTGGTCTCCTTCCATACGTTGGCTATTGTCAATAGTGCTGTTATAAACATTGGGATGTATGTGCCCCTTTGAAATAGCACACCTGTATCCCTTGGATAAATACTTAGTAGTGCAATTGCTAAGTCATTATTTTTAATAAACAATAAGTCTATTTTTAATTTTTGAGGAACCTCCATATTGTTTTCTAGAGTGGCTGCACCAGTTTGCCTTCCTACCAGCAGTGCAAAAGGGTTCCTCTTTCTCCACATCCTCACCAACATCTGTCATTGCCTGAGTTGTTAATTTTAGCCATTCTGACGGGTGTGAGGTGGTATCTCATTGTGGTCTTGATTTGTATTTTCCCTGATGATGAGCGATGTGAAGCATCTTTTCATGTGTCTGTTAGCCATCTGGATGTCTTCTTTGAAAAAGTGTCTATTCATGTCTTTTGCCCATCTGTTCACTGGATTAGTTTCTTTTTTTTGGGGGGGGGGTGTTGAGTTTGATAAATTCTTTACAGATTTTGGATATTAACCCTTTATCTGATATGTCATATCATATACCCTTTATCTGAAAGTCAAGTGCCTTTTAGTTTTTCTATTGTTTCCTTCGCTGTGCAGAAGTTTTTTTTTATCTTGATGAGGTTCCAATAGTTCATTTCTGCTTTTGTTTCCCTTCTCTCCCGAGACATGTTAAATAAGAAGCTGCTGCAGCTGAGGTCAGAGAAGTTGTTGCCTGATTTCTCCTCTAGGGTTTTGATGGCTTCCTGTCCTACATTTTAGGTCTTTCATCCATTTTGAATTTATTTTTGTGTGTGCTGTGAGAAAGTGGTCCAGGTTCATTCTTCTACATGTCGTGGTCCAGTTTTCCCAACACCATTTGCTGAAGAGACTGTATTTTTTCCATTGGATATTCTTTCCTGCTTTGTCAGATGGCCCTATATTTGTGGGTCCATTTCTGGGTTCTCTATTCTATTCCATTGATCTATGTATCTGTTTTTGTGCCAGTACCATACTGTCTTGATGATTACAGCTTTGTAATACAGCTTAAAGTCGGGAATTGCATTGCCTCCAGTTTTCGTTTTCTTTGTCAGGATTGCTTTGGCTATTTGGAGTCTTTTCTGATTCCATACAAATTTTAGGACTGTTTGTTCTAGCTCTGTGAAGAATGCTGGTGTTATTTTGAGAGTGGTTGTATGCTAGCATTATTGTTAATACAATCATACAAATTATGACATCTACGTGTGCCTTTGGTTTGGAAATTAATCATTTGAATTAAAACCGAAATCACGACCCATTAAATTAGAAAGTTGCTTTTTAGACTAACTGAGGCAACTACTAGGGGGTGAAAAACAGGGAGGCATCATTAAAATTTTTCACACTGGCTTAAAAAAATCAAGTCAAAAGTTCATGGTTTCAGCCTACCCACAGGATGTATTTATGACTCATTTAACTAGCCAAAGAGGCATGCACTACTACTACAAGAAGAATTGAGCCACAGAATGAATAGATGTATTGAATGTATTAAGTACTGGGCAGTTTATGTACTACTACTTCATTTAATGCCTTCACTAACTTTATGAAGTCAGTATTGTTAGCCCCATTAAAAGATACAGAGGAAAGTGAAGGTCAGAGAGGCTATACCTTGCCCAAGCCCACACTGGTAGTAAGCAACCAAAGCAAGATTGAAACCCAGGTCTGTTGTCAAATAAAGTGTTTATAAGTAGTAGGAAACAACACCTATGCATTTGTCACTGAGTACAGCAAGGAAAGAGAGACTAATGATTCCTCTACTTCCTTCCAGAAATGTCTCCTTGGCTCCCCACTTGCCATATTCCCACAATCCCACTTCTGCTTTACATCAAGTTGTGAACTACCATTGTCTTAAGGATATCATAACTAGAACAGCTAATAAAGAAATCAAAGTAAGATGAAGTGACCAGCCAAAATTGGAATTACCTCCCCTCTTTAGCCCAACTTTTTTTATATAGTATCACAACAAGTGAGAAGTTTCAAAAACCAAGAGATTGAGATTGGCCCAAGAATGTCATTGTGCCTTTATCTTCTACAAAATGGGGGGGGGGGGCTGTTAAGAAATACCAATACCATCCTTGTTCTTGCCTTCTGCCTGAAGTCTTCAATGAGCTGAAAAGTCCAGGGCCCCTGATTTGCTGGGGGGCAGGGAGGACACTATCTACAGACAAGACAATGCTAACATGAGCAAGGGGCCATTCCAACTGAGATGTTCTAGCTCCTTCTACTGCTTTTCTCAAGGCTGATGTTACAGGCCACTGGTAACATCTATTTTTTTTCCTATTTAATATACATAATTTAAAAATAAGAAAAAAATTCTAAATAGAAAGAGGTTTTGAACAAAAAATGTGCATGTTTTTAAAACACCTTTACATGTTTTTCCCCTTGTTGAAGGTGGCCTGTTTTTTAATTTTTTTTTAACGTCTTTATTTTGAGAGACAGAGACAGAGAGCAAGCGGGGGAGGGGCAGAGAGAGAAGGAGACACAGACTCTAAAGCAGGCTCCAGCCTCTGAGCTGTCAGCACAGAACCTGACACGGGGCTCGAACCTACGGACCGCAAGATCATGACCTGAGCCGAAGTCAGACGCTTAACCAACTGAGCCACCCAAGCGCCCCAAAGATGGCTTGTTTTTTAGAAAGAAATACACAGAATACTTGAAGTACATTAACCCAATTGCCTTTCCAGAAGAAGAAAATTATTTAAATAAGATAATTTCAAAAGCAACCAGATGAGAAAGAGATTTTCCTAACATCCTCCCATAATGTTGTCAATGAACACTGGATCCCAAGAGAGAGATACAGAAGGCCACATGTTAGAAATCCCAGTAGCAAGAAAGGTACCATAAGTGGAACTGGAAAGGATTAGGATTAATTCTGAGAGAAAAATAATCTCTTTGTGAAAGACTACTAGTTACTAAATAGAGAAGGAGTCAGCAAAGGAGGTAGTTCATAGCAGCTAAAGATCAGACAAGAAAAGGAATCTCTTCCTCTATAAAGGCACTGTTATCCACTCACTACAGTACTATAAGGTAGGCACTAACATTGTTCTCGCTTATAGATAAGAAAACAAAAGAACAGAGAAAATAAGTACTTTTCTCTGGGCTGTTATAAAGGTTTTTTTTTTTTAATGTCTATTTATTTATTTTTGAGAGAGAGAGTGAGCGGGAAGGAGCAGAGAGACAGGGGTACAGAGGACCCAAAGCAGGCTCTGTCAGAAACTGTGAGATCATTCATGACCTGACCTGAAGTCAGACATTCAACCAACTGAGCCACCCAGGCACCCCCAGGGTTGCTATAAATTAATGAAGGTATATGGTAAGGTCAAAGTCCAAGAATGGGGATGACGAGTCAAAAACAAAATAGGCCATGAAGAAAAATACTCACCTATCTAGAATATTTCTCAAAACCTGCCTACCACCAACACTACCAGACTTTTTGAATTTCCCAAATCATATTGTTGCCTTTTTTTAAAAAAATTTTAATGTTTTATTTATTTTTGAGAGAAAGATAGAGACAGAATGAGCAGGGGAGGGTCAGAGAGAGAGGGAGACACAGAATCTGAAGACAGGCTCCAGGCTCTGAGCTAGCTGTCAGCACAGAGCCCGATGCGGTGAGATCCCATGAACCGTGAGATCATGACCTGAGCCAAAGCTGGATGCTTAACCAACTGAACCACCCAGGTGCCCCCCAAATCATATTGTTTCATGCCTCTACAACTTTTCATATGCTGGGGTTTTTTTCTACCTGAAATAGTAATTACAGTAATGGAATAAAATAATAGTATAACTTTAATGCTTACTACTTTTTAAAAATAGTTTATTGTCAAGTTGGTTTCCATACAACACACAGTGCTCATCCCCGAAAGTACCCTCCTCCATGCCCATCACCCCCATTCCACTACCCCCCCACACACCCATGAGTCCTCAGTTTGTTCTCAGCATTCAAGAGTCTCTCATGGTTTGCCCTCACTCCCTCTCCCCCACTATTTCCTGCCTTCTTCTCCCCCACAGTCCTCCGTTAAACGTTCCTCCTAATCCACCATATGTGCAAACATATGGTATCTGTCTTTCTCTGCCTGACTTATTTTGCTCAGCATAACACCCTCAAGGTCCATCCATGTTGCTACACATGGCCAGATTTCATTCTTTCTCATTGCCATGTAGTATTCCATTGTATAGATAAACCACATCTTCTTGATCCATTCGTCTGATGATGGACACTTAGGCTCTTTCCATGTTTTGGCTCTTGTTGAGAGTGCTGCTGTGAACATTGGGGCACATGTGCCCCTATGCATCAGCATTCTTGTATCCCTTGGGTAAATTCCTAGCATGCTGGTATCTTATAAAAGGAGTTCGGAATTCATTTCTTTAATTAATGAAACTAATACATTTTAAATATGAAAATGTATAAGCATAAGATATCAAACAAAAGCATATGTATGAAATAGAAATGTTAAGGTATATTTTCATTCTATTAGCAATATAAAATCATATAAAACCAAAACATTAAGGATAAAAATACTATAAAAATAAAGAAATGTAATTAATCATGAAAATTTCAATTGAAAAATTATTCAAATTTTCTAAATGTGTCAATAGTATCACCAAGATATTTTGTACAAATTTTTTTTAGTTGTTGAAGTTTTTCTCATTCAACAGTAGTTGCAATTGGTTATAAACTAAAACCAAGTATTTTCCTTCAAATTATTTTACCTTTAATTTGAAGAGAGAGATCTCTAAACAGCTTTTTGCTCTTTTGCAAACACTGCAATCTTTTTATTAAGAGTAAGCTGTAACTTTTTTTCCCCAGGGAAAATATTGTTGGTTCATATTTGTCTTTTTTAATTTCTTCATGTACAGAAAGAGATTCTATTTCAGTTTTCTGATCAGTTTCAAAACGATGGATGAGATTCACATTTACTTAGTTGGGAAGTTTTGGGACTCAAATTATTCTTACAACAGAAATTTTTGCAAAACCACAATATCAACCACCTAAATTTGTAGACTTTTTGTATACATTTAGCAATTAAATTATTAATATTGCTCTCAATACATAAGTGACTCAGATGTCATTTTTTAAAAATACCAAATAATACTATTATACCTATAAAAAGACCACTATTTCAGTTACCTAAAATAGTGGGTAAGTATTCCAGAACATGAGCAATATTGTAATACTAAAATTTGATATTGCAATTACTACACTGCCTGCCATGCTCTATCCCTCATCTCTCCTTTCTCTGGTAAACTCTTTGTCATTCTTCAGGATTCCATAGAAATATTGCCTCCTGAAACCTTCCCTGACCATGCCCAATACTTCCAGGTAAAGTTGACCTATCTCTCCTCTAAGCGATCTCATACTTAATCACACCATATAGTGATTACTTATTTACATATCTGTTTTCTGCTAAACTGTGAACTTGTCCAAGGCTGAATTCATTCATCTTTCTATAACCTGAGCCCTCAGCACAAGGCCTGCTGTTCCTCCACCCTTAATAAATGTTTGATTTTATGTGGAGAGAAATTTTTAAACAGTAATTCATTCTGGTCATGCCTGCTTGAGTACAGTCAGGTTTAGTGACAAAAGCCTGGCCAGAACCAGAGGAAGTTCCACAATCAATAAACAACAAACTACAGAGATCTGTCTTTGGCTCAATAAGAAAACAAGGCATTTCCCAAAAGACCAGAAGTCAGGAGGATGTAACCACAAAAGACCTCAATAGCCAAAGCAACCTTATTTAAAAAAAAAAAAAAAAGCAAACCTAGATGCATCACAGTTCTGGACTTCAGGTTATATTATAAAGCTGTAGTGATTCAAAACAATATGGCAGTGACACAAAAATAGACACATAGATCCATGGAACCGAATAGAAAGCCCAGAAATGAACCCATAACAGTAGCCAAATTCAAAATGGATAAAAGATCTAAATGTGAGATAGGAAACCATCAAAATCCTAGAGGAGAAGACAGGCAGTAACCTCTTCAATATCAGCTGCAGCAACTTCTTTCTAGTTGTTGTCTCTGGAGACAAGGAAAGCAAAAGCAAAAATAAACTATTGGGCTTCATCAAAATAAAAAGTCTGCACAGGGAAAAAAACAATCAACAAAACTAAAAGGCAACCTATGGAATGGGGGAAGATATTTGCTAATGACATATCTGATAAAGGGTTAGTATCCAAAATATATACACAAACTGGTGTAGCTGCTCTGGAAAGCAGTATGGAGGTTCTTCAAAAAGTTAAAAATAGTACTACCCTAGGATCCAGCAATTGCACTACTAGGTATTTATCCAAAAAATACTAAAATGCTAATTCTAAGTGATACATGCACCCCAATGTTTATAGCAGCATTATCTACAATAGCCAAACTATAGAAATAGCCCAAGTGTCCACTGACTGATGAACACGTAAAGAAGATGTGGTATGTATGTATGTATATGTGTACATACATACACAATGAAATATTACTCAGCCATCAAAAATAATGAAGTCTTGCCATTTGCAATGACATGGGTGGAATTAGGGAGTATTACACGAAGTGAAATAAGTCAGTTAGAAAAAGATAAATACTATATGACTTCATTCATATGTGGAATTTTAAAAACAAAACAAACTAACAAAGGGGAGAGAAAAAGAGAGAGGGAGGCAAACCAAGAAGGAGAGAACAAACTGATGGTTACCAGAGTGGGGTGGAATGGGTGAAATAGGTGAAATGGGTGATGGGGATTAGGGAGTGCACTTGCTGAGATGAGTACTGGGTGATGTAGGAAAGTGTTGAATCATTATACTTCACATCTGAAACTAATATTACACTGCATGTTAACTAACTGGAATTTAAATAAAAACTTAAAAAAAATAACTAGCTTCCTAGTTCTTTCCTTAGATGAAACTTATTATCACAGAGACAACTGGGGGGCCCATCTCTGTTCGTATAGATGCTAGTGTGGATACTTTCCAGTTCTAAGAACATGGCATCTATTATGATCCAAACTGCAGCAATGAAGATCTGGATCATGATGTTCCAGTGGTTGGCTATGGCTTTAAAGAAGCAAAATTGGATAACAATAAATGTTGGATTATCAAGAACAGCTAGGGTACAGACTAGGGCATGGATGGCTACAAAATGATGGCCAAAGACCAGGATAACCACTGTGGAACTGCCTCTGTGGTCAGTTTTCCTATTGTGTGAGATGATGGTGATAAAGAAGCCCTTGATTAGGAAGAGGATAGGCCAAAGAAGAATTTTATCTTAACACGGAGCAGATTTTATTGTGTGGGATAAAGCAGTTGAGCCACTGAAGATTCAAGTGTGATTTGATTCTGTGACATTTTACATTGGCAAATGTTCCTCTCTCTCTCTCTCTCATTAGCACTGTAAACAGCTTTGTATGAATTTGTCTGTTAACTTGTGAATGTTCATGCTTGAAAACAATGTATGAAATCAGCAAAACTAAAAGGCAACGATGGGATGGGAGAAGATATTTGCAAATGACATATCAGATACAGGGTTAATATCCAAAATCTGTAAAGAGTTTATCAAACTCAACATCCAAAAAACAAATAATCCAGGGAACAAATGGGCAAAAGACATGAACAGGCACTTCTCCAAAGAAGACATCCAGATGGCCGACAGACACATAAGATGCTCCACATCACTCATCATCAGGGAAATACAAATCAAGACCACAATGAGATATCACCTCACGCCCATCAGAATGGCTAAAATTAACAACTCAGGCAACACAGATGTTGGCGAGAATGCGGACAAAGAGGGACCCTTTTGTGCTGCTGGTGAGAATGCAGACTGGTGCAGCCACTCTGGAAAATAGTATGAAGGTTCCTGAAAAAATTAAAAATAGAACTATCCTATGATCCATCAATTGCACTACTAGGTATTTATCCAAAAGATGCAGATGTGCTGTTTCAAAGGGGCACATGCACCCCTAACGTTTATAGGAGTGCTATTGACAATAGCCAAAGTATAGAAAGAGCCCAAATGTCCATCAACTGATGAATGGATAGAGATGTGGTATATATGTACAATGGAATATTACTCAGCAATCATAAAGATGAATCTTGGCATTTGCAACATGGATGGAACTAGAGTATATTATGGTAAGCGAAATTAGTCAGAGAAAGACAAATATATAACTTCACTACAAATCAACAAGAGAGAATTTAGCAGAAGTTAGACAGCCTGTGTTTGTGGTTAACAGCTTGGGTAACATATGTTTCAATGTACCCAAAACCAACTTTGGTTTTGTTCATTCTCTCTACTGTTTCTTTATTTTCAGTGTCATTACTTCTACTTTTTCCTACTTGTCTACTTTCTTTGGATTATTATTCAGTTGTTCTTTTATTCTAACTCTTTGAGTGAAATGCCTTGCTTATGGTTTTAATGTTTCTTATATTCTATTACATGTATTAAACCAGAATTTAAATTTTAGTTTTATTCCACAGGTTCTGACATTGAGTGATCCTCTTGTCACCTAAATATTTCATGATTTCTAGTATATCTTCTATAACCAATGTATAATTTAAAGAGTGCTTTTGTTTCCAAAATTACAAGGGATTTTCAGTTATCTTCTTGTTACTGCTTTCTAATCTCATTTGTGATTAGAGAACAGAGCACGCTGTAGATTCTTTGATATTTGTTGATACTTTATTTATGGACTTAATTGTGATCAATTTTTTAAAATGTTCCATGGGAGCATTAAGAAAATACATATTCATGGGGTGCCTGGGTGGCTCAGTCAGTTAAGTGTCTGACTTCAGCTCAGATCATGATCTCACACTTTGTGAGTTCGAGCCCCATATATCAGGCTCTGTGCTGACAGCTCAGAGCCTGGAGTCTGCTTCGGATTCTGTGTCTCCGTCTCTCTGCCCCTCCTCCTCTCACATTGTCTGTCTGTCTGTCTCTCTCTCTCTCTCTCAAAAATAAATAAATATTTTTTAAAATTTGGCAGGGGGACACCTGGGTGGCTCAATTGGTTAAGTGTCTGACTTTGGCTCAGGTCATGATCTCGTAGTTCAGGAGTTTGAGCCCCGTGTCAGTCTCTGTGCTGACAGTTTGGAGCTTAGAGCCTGCTTCAGATTCTGTGACTCCCTCTCTCTGCCCATCCCCTGCTCACACTCTGTCTCTCTATCTCTCTCAAAATAAATATTTTTTAAAAATTTTTAATGTTTTTAAATGCATATTCCCTATTTGCTGGAAGTCATTGCTATTTTTAATATTCTTCAATGACCATATTTGCAATCTGAAAAAAAAGTGACTGAATAAAAAGAGCTAATTAGATCATGACTACAAAACTAAAAAATCTTCAAAGGTGTGGTAATATTACTAAGCACCTACTATATATCAACTTAGTATTGCCAACTACTGTGATATTTATATTTACTACCTTTTTTAATCCACACAACATCCTACAAGAAGAATACAATTATTATCCCCGTTTTGCAGATGAAGAAACAGAAGCACAAAAAGAACAGGTAACTTGCTCAAATCACACTGCTAATTAAGAGTGAAGTCTTTGTACTTAACTACTATGCTATATCATCATGTATACACATACCCATATATTTATATGCATATATATGTATGTAAAATATAAGCTGGCACATCAAATTTATTCAACTTTAAATATATATGGTACAGGGCATCTTTAGGTAGTCATAAGTAATACTGATGAGAGAAAAAAGACAAAATACCTCTGGTGGTTTTTTCGTTTAGATTCACACCATATTTTGCCAAAGCTCTAATCACATCACTTTGCCCAGCCATGCAAGCTGCATACAACAAATTTCTCCCAATGATGTCTTCTTCCAAGAGTAGCTGCATGGCCTGTTCATGATGGGGGTTCTCAGGATCTTCAAAAATCTTCTTCAGACCTTCTACATCCCCTGTGAGAGCAGGTGGTAAGAGAGGATTAAGGGTGCCTGTTCCCTCTGGCTCTTTCGCTTCTCCTTCATCATCACCGTCATCTTCTGCTTCATCTTCTTCTTGCTGTGAGAAAAATATTGATCTTTCTGAACTCTCTGACTCTGGAGGTTCGTCTGGCTCCATGAACTCCAAAAATACCTGAGGCAAAAAAAAAAAAAAGCTAATACAAATCCTCACAGATCAATATTTGTTTCTTTCTTTCTTTAGTCAACTGATAATATAGATAGGATGAAAGCACTTAATTGGCTGAAAATAATTATAACAGTAAATTTAACAGGAACAGAAGAAGAAAGAGATCAACATGGGCTAGATTCATATGGAAAATTATATATACTATATACAATATAATATATTAAATAATATATATGTATTTAGACAGGACACCCACTTCCTGGTCTAAATTAGCTGTGCAAGCTAATGGCTGTGTACATGCTTGCATCCAGTGAGAAGGAATTACGCTTTCCCAGATGTTTCATACTACATCACTACTTACATCTTACTTACTTACATATATACAATGGAGTATTACTCATCAATCAAAAAGAGTGAAATCTTGCCATTTGCAACTAGGTGAATGGAACTAGTGTACTGTGCTAAGTGAAATTAATCAGAGAAAGACAAATATCATGACTTCACTCATATATGGACTTTAAGATACAAAGCAGATGAACATAGGAAGGGGAAGCAAGGGCAGAGAGAGAGGGAGACACAAAATCTGAAGCAGGCTCCAGGCTCTGAGCTGTCAGCACCCGACGTGGGGCTTGAACTCACAAACTGGGAGAACATGACCTGAGCTGAAGTCAGACACTCAACCAACTGAGCTACCCAGGTGCCCCTAGTATATATAACTTTTATTTGTATTATATAGTATATATTAGTTTATGATATCTTGTTTAAATTTTCCATATGTAAATATATACGTTTATTTCCATATATAATATATATATTATACATATATACATATGTTACATGTATATTATATATATATATAACTTCTATTAATAACTTATTATTCAGTAGTAATGGATACTTTGTCCTGGGAACATTGGATTATAAGGGTGTTCTTGTATATATGTTATTAACCAAAATACTATTTATCCTTACTACATGTAATATACTGATGTCTTATTTCCCTTATAGTTTTTAAGGCTGGGTGTCACCCGCCAAATTGATTTCATGACCCACTAATGGGGTACAAGCTGCACTGTGAAAAAGCATTAGTTTTGAATAACCTCTACGGAACTATACTAGGAAATCAACAAGAGAGAATTTAGCAGAAGTTAGACAGCATGTGTCTGCGGTTAATAGCTTGGGTGACATATGTTTCAATGTACCCAGGGCAGTTCCAGCTCCATCTGTTCTCCTGCTGTAATTTTTAATAGCATCCTCTATTACTGTCAAAGGTATCTATTCCTCTTACACAATAAGTTGTTCTGTCACCCTATTAATAACATTGTGATCTTCTGGAACATATCTGCTATAGATATCCAGATTCAAACCTTAGAGAACAGAGGCGAAATGTGTTTAAAACACCTTTCCTCACTGGCCTAGTAGGGGCCCAGATATGAGACCTTGAAGATACTGAGAAAATCCTATTTATAGCTCTATTCCTGCTACTAGGCCTATAATACTTTATTTTTTTCTCCTCCATTCCTACTAGCCAAATCCTATTTAGGGCAAGGTATAAACCTGCTTTCTTCCTTAAACTTTCCTTGAGTCCTTTCTAGAATGCACAGGGGTCTCTGCCTCCTCTGACCTTCAAAGGCCATTATATATTTAGTCTGTACCCTACAACTTACCAAATATTGTATTATATTATTTTGTTTGTTTCAAGTATAGAAGAGATCTACTTAATTAGGCTATAAACTGAGTAGGTACAAGAATCGAGCCTTATATTTCTCTTGTGTCACTTTTAGACTTGTCACAATTCTTGACATGTATGTGTGCAATGACTCTTAACGTCAAGCTTGCAATTCTCATTGCTTTTCTTCACAGTCAACAACAATGGGTTTTGGAGTCAGAAAGACTTAAGCTCACAATCCACTCCTGCAATTTATTAGCTGCATAATACTGGGTGATTTACCTAAACTCTTGTAGGAATAACACCAGACCTGGTTTATATGATTGTTCTGTTAGAATATATTAGATGATGCATATGCCAAGCACGTGGTGAGTATTCAGTTAGCAAAACTTATCATCATCATGATATCACCATTCCCCCAGCAAAAGCATTCACAAAGCAAAAACAAAGATGGTAATGCTATTATTTCTTCTTTTTCATTAATACACAGTTGTCCTATGTAAGGTGTGAGTAAATGGGGCTACTCTACCACCACCAAACACTTGATTATAGACAGATTATTCTGCATCTAGAGATCAGTCTGGTCTCAAGTTAATTCAGAGATTTGTACATAAACTGGATCAAATCTGGAAATATGATTCAGGCCAGAATATTCAAAGCTTCGCTTGATAAACCCTTGAATGGAGCTTAATTTCCAAGTCAGCCCACAATAAACATGATTAAGGGAACAGTTCTCAAATTCCTTTACACTCTTAAAAATGAAGAACTCCCCAAATTTTTATGTGGGTTATATCTACCAATATTTACCATATTAGAAACTAAAACTTAAGAAATCTTTAAAATATTTATTATTAGTTCACCTTAAAACAATTATGTGTTAACATACAAAATATGGCTTATGGAAAATAAGTATATTTAACAAGGAAAAGTTAATGAGAAGAGTGGTATTATTTTATATTTTTGCAAATCTCTTTAATGTCTGGCTTAATAGAAAAGCCACGGGTTCAAATGTCTGCTTCTACATTCTCTGTCATAACATGTGATGTTGTGATATCACAGGTCATGTAGCCTCCAGAAAACCACTGTAATGTGAGTGAACAAGTAATGTGAAGAATTCATATGAAGATAGCTTTACTGGTAATATCCCTGAAAAACGTCTTAAGGATCCCCAGGGAATCCTGACCATACTTTGAGAACCAGTGGACTAGGCCTAAGTCCTAGGACTTAAGCCACTCTGGTCTATAGTCAAACCCTCAAGATTATTCTAGTCTAAATCTAGACTAAACTGAGATCAGCCTTTCTGAAATAAAAGGATGAAGTGAAGTCTTCCAGGGCTTTTGAAAGACATCTAATCAGGAGCATAAAAGTAAACTCTCCTGTCATACATTTGTCTATTGATGATTGTGTCCATCATATTGTCTTTTGAAGACAGAGCAAAGAATTCTATTTTTTTTAATGTTTTATCTATTTCTGAGAGAGAGAGAGAGAGAGAGCGTGAGCAGGGAAGGGTCAGAGAGAGAGGGAGATACAGAACCTGAAACAGGCTCCAGGCTCTGAGCTAGCTATCAGCACAGACGTGGGGCTGACGTGGGGCTCGAACCCACGAACCGTGAGATCATGACCTAAGCCAAAGTCTAATGCTTAACCGACTGAGCCACCCAGGCACCCCAAGAATTCTATTTTTTATGATTTTTTTCTTCTTATAACATTGAAGTCTTATTAATATAAGTACTAATAGCATGATCACAATAATATAGCTTTTCCTTTCTTCCTTTTATCAATATTCTATATATTGAAATATTTAACTCCACTTCCTCACTAATATTTTTGTTTTAGAAAATACTTATTTTTCATGAGAAATATGTAATTTAGATCTAATATAATGGGTTTATATTTTTTTATTGTTAAAAGAATTGATAAACATATTTTTAATTCTGTTTTAATTTCTAATCTTTTTATATTTTCAATGCTTACTGCAGGGCTAGATATAACCCACATAAAGGAAAGCTCTTTGGAATCATCTTAATTTTTTAAGATGAAATGACTTCAGTTGACTTATGACAAATAGTCTCACAAAGAATGATGGACCCCTCTCTTGATGTATTATGGAATTTATAAGGAGTTACTCAACGATTACCTGTAGACTAAAAATATGTTATGGACATTGACAAATTTTCAGGGCCTTTTAATTCATACTGTAATGTGAATGTTATAATTTTTTTAAATTCACATACAAGTTAGTTAGCATATAGTACAATAATGATTTCAGGAGATTCCTTAAGCCCCTTAACCATTTATACCATCAACCCCTCCCACAACCCCTCCCGGAACCCTTTGTTTGTTCTCCATATTTTGTCTCTATGTTTTGTCCCCCTCCCTGTTTTTACATTATTTTGCTTCCTTCCCTTATGTTCATCTGTTTTGTATTTTAAAGTCTCATATGAGTGAACTCATATGATATTTGTCTTTCTCTGACTAATTTCGCTTAGCACAATACCCTCTGGTTCTGTCCATGTAGTTGCAAATGGCGAGATTTCATTCTTTTTGATTGCCAAGTAATACTCCATTGTATATATTTTTACCATATTTTCTTCATTCATCCATCAGTGGACATTTGGGTTCATTCCATACTTTGGCTATTTTTCATAGTGCTGCTATAAACACTGGGATGCATGTGCACCTTCAAAACAGCATACCTGTATCCTATGGATAAATACCTAGTAGTACAATTGCTAGGTCATAGGGTAGTTCAATTTTAATTTTTTGAGGAACCTCCATACTGTTTTCCAGAGTGGCTGCACCAGTTTGCATTCACATGGAATCAATGTATTTTTTTTTAAAGTTCATTCATTTATTTTGAGAGATAGAGAACACGGAGGAGGTGTAGAGAGGGAGCGAGAGAGAATCCCAAGCACAAGGTTTCTCTGCACAGTCAGCACAGAGGCCCTAAGCAGGCCTCCGTCACACTAACCATATCATGACTTGAGCAGAAATCAAGGGTCAGACACTCAACCGACTAAGCCATCCAAGCATCCCAGGATCAGTAATTATTTTAAAAGTAAGGGGCACCTCATTTCTGTGAGTCAGAGGTACCCTGCTTTAGTCTTTATTTTGGCATTTATTAATTACGTGACTTTTCTCAACTCCCTCTCCTTATTTGTGAAATGAGAATAGCACCTGCTCTGCTTTACTTAATTAGCGCTGGGAAACAAGTCTATAACTCTTCCTTTTAACTATAAAGTGTGAACTCTTTTCAGGCTGCTAAGGCACGAATAATAGAAAACCACGTAGGCCATGGTCTCACCCAATAGGCCATTCCCAGGAAGCCACAAGTAAGTAAACAGCTTAGAGTGAGATAAGGGATATAATGGAGATAAACAGAGCTTTGAGGGTAAAGAGGCTGGACAGCTAAATTACACTCGGGAGAGTCACGAGGTTCAAAAAAGGTTTCCCAGAAGTGGTGACCCCTCACCATGGAAGAGTAGGAGTCTCAAAATGAGGAGAAAAGGGCAAACCAGGGAAGAAGAAGCATAAACAAAGGGCAAGGAGTCACATAAGCTTGAGTTATGACAGATGAATAGATCTTAAGGGCTTTTAAGCTACTTGAATTTTTTCCTCAAAAAACGTGGTCCCTCCAGAATTTTAAGTCCCAGCTCAAGGAGAAGACCCCAAAGGGCAGCCCTGGGCCCCGGGGGTTAAACAAAGGAAGGCCTGAAGAAGAGGAAACAGAGTGGCGGCCACACGGCGCGTCGCAGGAGGTCCGGCGGGGCGGGCGCCAGTCACTTCTGGACACCTGAGTTCGCTTCCGGCCTGAATCACTGAGGGACTCACCGAGATCCCCGAGGCTGTCCGCGGGGCGAGGGCCGCTAGGGAACGCCCTGGCAGAGGCAAACCCTAAGGACGCCGCGGCTGAAGCCCCCTCCCCTCCCGCTCCTGCCTCAGCTGCAGTACGCAGAGACGCCCATTCGTCGCCCGGTTCCCACCCCGAGCGCCCACCGGGGCCCTCCGCGCGGGACCCCGACTCACCGCTCCCCAGGTCCCTGGCTTCCGCGGTTACCATGGCGACGGCGCACCCGTGCGCGGTAGCGCCGCCCCGCGCGCTGCGGTTCCGGGGGCGCGGCGACGGTCAAGGTCGCAGGTGGCTTGTGGTGAGAGCGGGGTAGAAAACCGGTAGGAATTCATGCAAGTGAGGTAAATGCTACTTTCGGACGGTGGCGTGTGGCTTTTTCTTTATTTGCTAAAATTTTCTATAATATGGTCTATATTTATTTTACAACTTAAAAAAATAAAATTTAAAAATAAGGCGTGCACATTGTTTGCCTGGGCGCGTCTTACATCTTCTGTTTGGCCTTTGAACTGCAGAATTTATAAAAAATATGAGGATGCTTTCTGAAAACTACGAAAGATCTTAATTATAACGGAAGACTTGCTTAATTTTCCAGTCGTGGGGGGTGGTCTCTGTCTTATGGTTTGAGGTCATTGTCACATTGACTTTCCTGAGAACTCACAATTGCCAAGTATGTGTATGAGGACCTTGGAAAATTATGTATCATTTGGTTGAGGAATTTAAGATCCAAAACAGACAACTTTTTAAAAGCAGATATGAGAAGAGCTGGAACAGGGGCATCAAAAGAAGCCAGCAGAGAAGGGCCAAGCTTACCCAGAAACTGTAAATGTCCATATTAATCACAGAGCGAAGACCTCAAAGTCTCGGTATTGACGACGACTAGTGAAGAAAAACATTTGGTTCTTTACTATTTTTACCAGAAAATCATTAAGGAGGAGATAATATTTTAGAGGAGCTCAGAACATTTGAGCTGAAGGCTAAATAGCCTATTTTAAAATAAATATTTGACCTAAGACCCAGGCAAACTATCGCTATTATAGACCTGAACTCCTGGAATAAAGAATAAACTTGAAAAAATGTTTAACTATTAAGTATTGACTTTTTCTTATTCAAAGTAGTTATAATAGTTAAAATATTAAAGTTCAACATTATAGACAGGAACAATAGTCTAGAAGCTTTGTCATCTGCTTGCTGGCTCCTGCCATCACTATGCAGCACATTTGCTCTACTTAAGCATTCATTTCCTTCTGAAGTTGTTGGAGAAACAAGACCTATTTAGGTACACAGTATGTTATATGTATATACTATGTTTTTCATAGTCTGGTTGGAAGGTTTTTTGGTTGGAGTTTTTTTAAATATCTGGATGGAAGATAACTTCTGATGAATGATCGTGCATGCTTCTGTTTTTAATTAATCTTCATTGGGTGTGAAGAATTCCCAAATACGACTGTTGATGTAAAGTCTTAAATGGATTTAGATACTGAATGGAAGTCTTAAAGATTATTTTAGTGCTCTGAATGCTAGAAAGGATGGAAAGACTCTAAGTAGGTCTGGGAAACCTAATAACAAAGGGTCTTGTTCTCTACTTAACTCCATGTCAGAAAACAACTGCATGATTCATTTAGGCAAACCAGGTTAGAAACAGTCTTATGAAGGATACAGATACAGCAGAAAAATTTCCATGATCCCCTCTGACTCCTATCCCCAGCCCCCCAGGTTCAGCATAAGCATATTAAAAAGAGCCATTGGTCTGAAGGGGCTAAATGGATGTGCAAGAGACAAATCTTAGCAACAATCTGTGGGTGCTAACAATGGAAGTGTAGCTAAGACAGTGAAGTTCTGGTGTACAAAAGGCTGAAGGAGAAGAGGAGTTAAGCAGTATTCAAGCCCCCTGGAAATTAGGTCAGCTCCAGAAAATTATAGTAGGGAGAGAGGTTTCCAAAATGATTAAAATTAGTTTTTTTCTGCCCTAAGAGAATGGGCGTCCTGAATAGAAATTGTGCTAATTCTTATTGTATTTCTTGAATTCCACAGTTTATAGATTAGGAATCATGTTCTTTATACAATGTTAATTTCTGATGAAATGCCAGGATAGAATAACTACTTGAAAATTACTCCAAGGTAACTTAATGTGCTGTATTAATAATTATATTTTATTGATTGATGGCATATCCCATGCTAAGTACTATGCTAAGTGATTCATATACATCATCACTAATTCCTATAGCAACTCTTAGGTGATATTTTTGTTCTTGAAACTGACACTCAGCAAAGTTGAGTCACCTACCTAAAACAATACAGCTAGGAAAGGGCTGAACCAGGATTTGAACGTAGGGCAGCCTGGTTTAAATCACCACAGGATTGCCACTGGTTAGCTATAAACTAATTGAATATTAGAGGATGCCTGTCCAAAATGGTAATTTGATTTTAAAATTATCTATTTTGAGCCATTATTTGCCCATAATTAGATACTAATGCCATTCCTGGAGTGTAACTGAAGAACTACTTCTGCATATCACTCATCTCCACAGTTGAGAAGTAGAACATCCATTGTTTTTGCCTGTTCAGCCTTCCACCTCTGGTTATAGCGCTGATTTTCTAGAAGGGAACTCCCTTGGTACACTCTCTGGCCATGTGGTTGGGGGTACTAACCCCACTGCAGATTGAGTCCTGACCAAGCAGTGTTTCTTACATTCCTGGTTATAATGATCTGGTCAGGAAAAAAAACATAGAACACAAATCATTGCAATCAAGCTAATCCTGAATTTTTGCCAGAGCTGTAAGTAAATAAGCATTCTTTTTTTTTTTTTTTCAGCAGGGGTTGATGAGGTCATCCTGAGTTGCCACTGGCCATCTTGCCATCATGTGGGGAGAGTTTGACAGAGCAATGGAGGAGCCAAGGAGTGAACAAGAGATTGGAACCTGATGCCATCACTTGAGCCCTGGTGGTAGATGTTCCTGAAGCCATTTTTTATTTTCTTTTTTTAGTTATTACAGTCAACTACTTTTTTCAGAGTCATCCAAAAAGGATTATATTTCTATTACTTGTAACATCAGTGCCCCATAATGTGGAAGGGGGAAAATATAGTATGGCTTTATTTTAGAAACACCCCATCCCTTGGGGTAAATACAAGAAATTTGAGAAGGATAAAATTGCAGTTAGGTGTTTCACTTATGGATGAATATTATTGGATAGAGGATCAATGTTAACCTGGAGGCAGGTTTCTAGCAGGATGCTCTGGTGTTCTACCACCCTCTCCATCTCAACATCTTTGTGTCAGTGACTTAACTATAGCCCTATAAGGCATACTTATGAGATGACCCAAGGCTCAGAATGGCAAGTAATATGATAAAGATGGCAGAATAAAAATCTAAAATCAAAAGATAAACAGAAATTTAAAAGGCAAAGGAGTAGGAAAAGGCATTCCAAAAGAAATTTCTAAAGAGTCACGGAGCCACAAAATAAATAGCAAAATAAATTCATAAGTGATTGAAACAGGCAGAGAATGTGTGGTTGGGAGAGAGGTGAGAGATGGAGCTAAAGGGGTCGGAAGAGGTCAGATGGCAATGCGGAGAACAGTTTGGAGGAAGACAAGACACAAAGAGAAGCCAGGAATGACTCCCAAGTTTCTCCTTTGGGTGACCAGATGTCTAGGGGTCTTCTAATTTAGAGGTATTTTGATGTTTCTAGGGTTAGAATCAGGGTGAAGTGTTCAGTCTTAGACAAGCAGAGACAAGTGTTATGTCTCTAACCAACATACATTTGTATCTAAAGCTCAATAGATAAGACTGGGATATAAATTTGGGAGTCATTGGCATATAAATGTTACCTAAAACCTTCAAAGAGGATAGAATCATCCCAGGTGAGTGAATAGAAGAATAGAGGGCTCAGGGCAAGCCCTGGGACAGCTACATTGAGTAGAAACAGGAAGATAGGGAGAGAATGATCAGAGAATGAACAGACCCAGGTGAGTGTGGCAACACAGAAGCCAAGGAAATCATTTCAAAAAAGACTGAAGAAATGACAATGGAATTTGGCAGTTAGGGATAACCTTGATGGGATCAGTTTTAGTGAATGGTATTAGGCAAAATCAAGATTGCAGGGGACTGAAGAGTGAATGAGGGAGATCAGGAAGTAGAACCACTATGAATAGAATATTCTAGCTTTGAAGGAGGTAGAATAAAAAGCTTTTTAAGAAAACTAATTGCAGGAAATATCTTTATTTTTAATGTAAGATAATTTTGGTATTTGTCAGATATAACATCAGGGTAATTGATGTCACAACTATATTTGGAAACAAAGTGGTGGCAATGACTATCTGCTATTCTTTTGAGAAGTTTGAAAAAGATGTAGAGGGAAGAAATTGCTCAGAAGTTAAAGGAATACAAAGTATCAAAGGTGATGTCACCGCAGGGAGAGGATCACAGGAAGCCTAAGTGTATCTATAGTGTGACAGCAAGGAACTAGTAGAAAGAACATTAGGGGAAGAGGTGGCTGATGAAGTAAGATCCTAAAAGAAATTGGAGGGTAAAGGGCTAAAGGATCTATGGAATTATGACCTCAAATAGGAAGAACTTCAATAGCTTTTCTAATTTTTTAAAAGGCAGAATGGTTTCATTTATTTTTAAAAGTTCACAAAACTTGTAAATTTAAACTATAGTATTTACTGCATATTTAGGGGTTAAAATAAAAAGTAAAGCACTGATGTGGCTTTTAAATGTTTTAAATGTTTATTTATTTATTTTGAGAGAGACAGAGAAATAGAGTGGAAGCCAGGGAAGGGTAGAGAGAGAGCCAGGGAGAGAGAAAGAATCCTAAGCAGCCTCTGTGCCTTTAGCACAGAGCCCAGAGCAGAACCTGACACTGAACCCATTGCTGGGCTCCAATTCATGAACCGTGAGATTGTGGCCTGAGCCAAAATCAAGAGTCAGACTGAGCCATCCAGGTGCCCCTAAAACAGTTTTTTTTTTTTTTTTTTAAGTGAAAAAAGTAACAGTGGCTCGGATACGGATCATTTTTCATCCTATAGAATTTATAGTTGAAGAAAACCAAGCTTGATGACCTTGGACTAAGTATGCTTAAACTGAGGGAGGAGAGATGAGGGGGTAGGGGATGAGAATAGCATGAAGATTTGGCATCACAATCAAAAAATTATGGTGGCATTGAGGTGATTGAGATTGGAGACCATGAATTTGAAGTGACCCCAACCTGCACAGTCTAGTGATTTTCTCCAGCAATGCTCAGACACCCAGTTTGGTCTGAAGTTGGTATAACAGAAGGGTAGAGGTACATGTAGATGAAAAGTCCTGGGGAGAAAATTAACTCTTTCTTGTCCAGAGAAAAGTTGGCCCTTTTTCCTCAGCTTCTGGAAGGTAATTTCTAAACCCTTGGAATGCCAGGCCTCTCTTTGTTTACCTGGAGCCCTTGAGCCATAATACCTATGATAACAATGTGACATGTGAGGCCTTGGGCGGTGCGGCATCAGCTCAACTTACGCATGAGGTGGAGACTACCCACTTCTACAACTCTTATAGATGGTTCTTCCACTCTGACCCTCCTGCTCATTATAATAATTGTATCTACCTGACCTGTGATTATTAGGTTATGTCCTCTAGCCCCTATTGTGTGTATGGTGGAAGTGGGGCCATCCTGACATCCTTACTACAATTAGGAAGCCCAGATTTTAGGGTTTTTTTGTTTTTTTTTTTTAATTTAAATCCTAGTTAACATATAGTGTAATAATGATTTGAGGAGTAGAATTTAGTGATTAACCACTTACATATAATACCCAGTGCTCATCCCAACAAGTGCTCTCTTTAATGCCCATCAGCCATTTTGCCCATCCCCCCGCCCAACACCTGTCCATGAACCCTCAGTTTGTTCTCTATATTTAAGAGTCTCTTATGGTTTGCCTCCCTCTGTTTTTATCCTATTTTTCCTTCCCTTTCCCTATGTTCATCTGTTTTGTTTCTTAAATTCACATGAGTGATGCCTTATATTTGTCTTTCTCTGACTTATTTTGCTTGACATAATACATTCTAGTTCCGTCCATGTTGTTGCAAATGGCAAGATTTCATTCTTTTTGATCACTGAGTAATATTCCAGTGTGTGTGTGTGTGTGTGTGTGTGTGTGTGTATACCACGTCTTCTTTATCCATTTGTAAGTTGATGGCCATTGGGGCTCTTTCCATAATTTGGCTGTTGTCAGTAGTGCTGCTGTAAACATTGGGGTGCGTGTGCCCTTTCAAATCAGCATTTTTTAATCCTTTGGATGAATTCTTAGTAGCACAATTAATTTTTTGAGGAAACTCCACCCTGTTTTCCAGAGTGGCTGCACCAGTTTGCATTCCCACTAACAGTGCAAAGGAGTTCCCCTTTCTCCACGTCCTCATCAACATCTGTTGTTTCCTGAGTTGTTCATTCTAGCCATTCTGACAGGTGTGAGATGGTATGTCATTGTGGTCTTGACTTGTATTTCCCGGATAATGAGTGATGTGGAGCATCTTTTCATGTGTCTGTTGTCCATCTGGATGCCTTCTTTGGAAAAGTGTCCAGTCATGCCTTCTGCCCATTTCTTCACTAGATTATCAGTTTTTTGAGTGTTGCGTTTGATAATTTATTTATAGATTTTGGATATTAACCCTTTATCTGATATGTCATTTGCAAATATCTTCTCCCATTTCATAAGTTGACTTTTAGTTTTGCTGATTATTTCCTTTGCTGTACAGAAGCTTTTTATATTGATGAAATCCCAATAGTTCATTTTTGCTTGTCTCTGGAGACATGTCAAGTAGGAAGTTTCTGCAGCCAAGGTCAAAGAGGTTGTTGCCTGTTTTCTGTGTAGGATTTTGATAGTTTCCTGTCTCATATTTAAGTCTTTCATCCATTTTGAATATAATTTTGTGTATGGTGTAAGTGGTCTAGATTCATTCTTCTGCATGTCACTGTCCAGTTTTCCAACACCATTCACTGCAAAGACTTTATTCCATTGGATATTCTTTTCTGCTTTGTCAAAGATTAGTTGGCCATAAGTTTGTGGGTCCATTTCTGGGTTCTCTATTCTGTTCCATTGATCTAAGTGTCTATTTTTGTGCCAGTACTATACTGTCTTGATGACTGCAGCTTTGTTGTACAGCTTAAAGTCCAGAATTATATTGCCTCTAGCTTTGGTTTACTTTTTCTTTTCTTTTTTTTTTTTAATGTTTTATTTATTTCTAGGAGAGAGAGAGAGAGACAGCGTGAGCAGGGGAGGGTCAGAGAGAGAGAGAGAGTCACAGACTCTGAAACTGAGCTGGCTCCAGGCTCCAGGCTCTGAGCTGGCAGTCAGCACAGAGCCCGACGCGGGGCTCGAACCCACGAACCACGAGATCGTGACCTAAGCGAAAGTCGGACGCTTAACCGACTAAGCCACCCAGACGCCCTTACTTTTTCTTTTTTTAATGTTCATTTATTTTTGAGACAGAGAGAGAGAGAGACCATGCCAGTGGGGGAGGAGCAGAGAGAGGGGGAGACACAGAATTCGAAGCAGGCTCCAGTCTCTGAGCTGTGAGCACGGAACCTGAGGTGGGGCTTGAACCCATGGACTGAAAGATTATGACCTGAGCCGAAGTTGGACTCTCATGGATTCAGCCACCCACAGGCCCCTTGATTTTCTTTTTCAACACTACTTTGGCTATTCGGGGTCTTTTCTGGTTCCATACAAATTTCAAGATTGTTCTAGCTCTGTAAAGAATGCTGTTTGATAAGAATCGCACTGAATGTGTAGATGCTTTCGATAGTGTAGACATTTTAACAATATTTGTTCTTCCAATCCATGAGCATGGAATGTTTTTCCATTTCTTTGTGTCTTCTTCAATTTCTTTCATAAGCTTTCTATAGTTTTCAGTGTACAGATCTTTTATCTCTTTGGTTAGGTTTACTCCTCATTATTTTATGGGTTTTGGTGGAATTGTAAATGGAATGGATTCCTTGATGTCTCTTTCTGTTGCTTCATTATTGGAATATAGAAATGCAACCGTTTCTGTATGTTGATTTTATATCCTGCCACTTTGCTGAATTCACATATCAGTTCTAGCAGTTTTTTGGTGGAGTCTTTCGGGTTTTCCCTGTAGAGTATCATGACATCTGTGAAGAGTGAAAGTTTGACTTCTTCTTTGCCAGCTTATTTGTCTTTTGTTTCTGTTTGTTGTCTGATTGCTAAGGTTAGGACTTCCAGTACTATGTTGAACAACAGTGATGAGAGTGAACATCCCTGTCACTGAATTTTTTAATCTTATTCTACTGCCTTCCATAGCAGTTCTGGCATCTTTCCTTCATTTAGTAAGGGTCATCACTTTTGGTGCTTATGAAGCCATTCTACAGCATATTTGCACCATCTCCTGAGATCCTTGCCAGGTTGTTAAATCCTATATCCCAAGAGAGTGCTTCAAAATTAATTAAATTCCCTTATTCAACTTTGTATTCTGTCTCCCTAGATCCAGTACCCTCAGAATTCAGTCCCATGTATACTCACCTAGAGCCCCTGGGACATAGTTCCTTTTACTGTGTCATGTGGATTCTCTTGGGATTCTGAGCTCCTTGGGGTATCCATAGTCCTTTTCCTGCATTATCAGGCTACCATATCCCTAGCAGGTTACTTAGTGCCTTGATTCTACTTACTAGTCTAGTGGTAAGCCTAGACAAGGGAGAATAGGGCCGATCCTGAAAGGGTTCATGTTGTCCTACAGCAAGGAAGGAATACTAGCTCTAGGGAAAAGGCAGCCACTTCTTTGGCACAAAGGGTTCAGGGATCTTTGCAAATTAAATATTTTTGGGGTACACGAACCGAGATGTCCTCATCTGTCAATCTCCCACTCTTTCCCAACTAGCACCTTGTCCTTAGTTTAGCAGACTTGCTGATCTTGAGAGTTCAGTCTTCTTTGAGGCTCTACTGCTCTTCCAATTAGGTCCTGGAACTGGTCCTTGGCTTTTCCTGTCCTCCATTTGCAGAAGATAAGAACCTCTATATTTGTTACCTAGGAAATGCTTTGACTTTCATGCATAGTTTTTAATAGCTCATCAATTACTCTGTATTTCATTAGATAGGATCGGATGAGCTTAGCAACAGCCCACCCGTGTTTCTTCTGTATATTTCTGACACCTGACATATTGCACCTGTAAAAATGTTTCCTCCCCCTAAAATACACAGTTTGCTGATAGTGAAAGTTTTAACAATTGCACTGCAGTTGTGTTAGGATCTACTTATACTCTTTCTACCACAAAAATGATACAGCCTGTCTGCTAGCCTGGCAGCAGATGATCCCACACCAAAACTCCCGTCTTCCTGTCTGCTGCTTTTTTTTTTTTTAATATTTTTATTTATTTCTAGGAGAGAGAGAGAGAGACAGCATGAGCAGGGAACGGTCAGAGAGAGAGGGAGACAGACTCTGAAATAGGCTCCAGGCTCTGAGCTGGCTGTCAGCACAGAGCCCGATGCGGGGCTCGAACCCACGAACCGTGAGATCATGACCCAAGCGAAAGTCAGACGCTTAACCGACTAAGCCACCCAGGTGCCCCATTCCTGTCTGCTGCTTAAACCACGCCTCGCATTCCTAGCACCAGTGGTCACGTTAGGCTCCTCGGGAAGCATATTCTGAGATGGAGTTTAAAGTGAAGGAAATTTATTACAAACTTCTCTTGGAATCAAGACTGGAAATAAAGATAAGGAAATAGGTCAGAGAGAGAATTTGGGCTACAGTGCAGTCTGAACAAAGGCCTTTGCAGATCCTCTGGCAATCTCTGGAGTTAGGATGGCCCTTCAGACTTGTCCCAAGATGGGGCAAGGGAGCTATGCTTTTGTACCCCTGTGTCAACCTGTCACTGGCTAAGGCTATCGCAGGATGACAGCGAGACCTTGGGCAGGCAGCTCTCTTCTACCAGAGTGCTTCCCAGAAAAGGCTGACAGCTGAGATCTGTCAGCAGCACTTCTAGTGACTGGTAGATTACGTCCTTCATTTCTGAAGGATGTCTGGCTGGCATGTTACAGGATTCACCATATGCCACCAATTTGACATGTAGTTCCACTCATTTGTTTTTCAATATTCAGGCGTTGATTTTTTTTCTTTTTGATTAAATATGCTTTTAAAATTACTGAAGACATTGAGGCACTTGGGTGGCTCAGTCGTTTCAGCATCCAACTCTCGATTTCAGCTCAGGTCATTGAGCCCCGCATTGGGCTCAGTGCTGATATCACAGAGCCTGATGGGGATTCTCTCTCTCCTTCTCTCTTTCTGCCCATACTCTGCTCACTCTGTCTCTCTCTCTCTCTCTCAAAGGAAATAAACTTTAAAAAATTACTGAATTATTTGTTTTCGGCTGTTGAGTTTGGTTAAGTTCTTCAAAGATTTTGAATACTAGCCTTTTATCTGATATGACATTTGCAAATATCTTTTCCCATTCCATCAGTTGCCTTTTAGTTTTGTTAATTGTTTCCTTCGCAGTGCAGAAGCTTTTTATGAGGTCCCAGTGGTGCTGATTCATAGGGGCACATGTACGCCAATGTTTATAGCAGTGCTTTCAACAATAGCCAAATTATGGAAAGAGCCTAAATGCCCATCAACTGATGAATGCGTAAAGATGTGGTTTATATATACAATGGAATATTACTTGGCAGTGAGAAAGAATGAAATCCTGCCATTTGCAGCAATGTGGATAGAACTGGAGGGTATTATGCTGAGTAAAATAAGTCAGTCAGAGAAAGGCAGATATATGTTTTCACTCATATGTAGAACTTTTGAGAAACTTAACAGAAGACCATGGGGGAAGGGAAGGGGAAAAAATAGTTACAAACAGAGAGGGAGGGAGGCAAACCATAAGAGACTCTTAAATACAGAGAACAAATAGGGCTGATGGGGGCGAGGGAGAGGGGAAAATGGGTGATCGGCATTGAGGAGGGCACTTGTTGGAATGAGCACTGGGTGTAACAATATGTAAACAATGAATCACAAGAATCTACCCCAAAAACCAAGAGCACACTATACATACTGTATGTTAGCCAACTTGACAATAAATTATATTTTTAAAAATTACTGAAGACATTTAAATAAAATGCCTTAAATTTTATTGAAATAAAAATAGATGTTATCCAAGTTAGTGAAGCAAAATTTTATTTAAATAGAAGTAGATTTTGCTTAAATTAATTTTTAGTTATTAAGAACATTTAATAAAATATAAAATCCAGTACTTTCAGAGAAGTCTGACTTCTATCCCTAACCTTTCTGTTACCTCCTTTTCCTCTAGCCAACCATTTTTATTCTGTTTATCTTTCCATTGTTCTTTTAAAAATATAAGTAAATACACATATGCCTATATGCACTCATACATTATATTTCCACCCTTTTTCCTTAATCAAAGTTACCATGCTATACACAATATTCACTTTGTTTTTGTCACTTAATAATATATCCTGAAGAAGTGCCATCAAAGTATACAGAGATGTGCCTCATTTCTCTTTATAGCTGCATAATGCTCATTATGTGGATCTCCCATTGTTAATTCATTCAGTCCCCTATTGAGAGGCTCTGAGGTCGTTTCCATTCTTTTGCTGTTACACAGAATCCTGCAGTTAATAACCTTATGCATAACTTTTTGGGGGTTTTTTGTAAGTGTTTCCTTAGGACTGCTGGATCAGAGAGTGAATGCAAATGCAGCTTTGCTAAATGTTGCCTAATCCTTCTCCACAAAAGTTTTATCATTTAGTATGCATACCAGCCATGAATGAGGATGCCTCCTTCCCCATAGTCATGGCTGCAAAACAGGTTGTCCAGTTTTAGATTTTTGCCTATCTGATAGATCTTAACATAGCTATAATTTGCATTTATCTTATTATGAGCAAGACCAAACATATTTTCAAATGTTTAGGGGCCATTTCTTTTCCTGGAGACTGCCTGTTCATGTATTTTGCCCAATTATATGTTTTTTTCTCCACTTTTAGGAGCTATGTATATACTACATTATGAATCCTTTGTGATATATATTGCAAGTATTTTTCCTAATTATTACTTTTTTACTTCACTTGTAATATCTTTCCCATGAAAAAATTTTAAGTGCAAATTTATACATCATTTTTCTTCTATTTTTTTATTTTTGGGTTTTTTTTTTTCATCTTTTTGCTTCTAGATTTTGAGTTATAGGGAAGTTTTTATCCACTCCTTTTTTTTTTTAAAGAGAGAGAGCATGCACAAGTAGGGGAGAGGGGAAGAGGGAGAAAGAGAGAGAATCTTGAGCAGGCCCCACACTCAGCACGGAACTCAACATGGGACTCAGTCCCATAACCCTGAGATTATGACCTGAGTTGAAATCAAGAATCAGATGCTCAACAAACTGACCCACCCAGATACCCCAAGTTTTTCTCCATTGTTAATAACTTCATCAATGTTTTTTTCTTGTTCTATTTTTATGCTTTAATTATTTGCATTTAGACTTCTAGTAATTTTGTTGTTGTGAGATATAAAGTCCCAACCTCTTCACCCCAACTTGCGACAACTCTGAAGGGCCTTCCCAGCTTCAGGGCTTCCCACTGTCTTCAGAGGTCTTTGCTGAGATTGCAATGGAGTCCAATTCCTTATATGGAATGGATCCAATTTTGTCTTTTCCCATAGCTGCATCGGTATCATTTAAGCCACAGTACTTACATTCCCCACTGTTATGAAATATCACCTTTATTACATACTAAATTCCTATAAGTTCTTGGGTCTATTTCTAGATTTTCTACCCTGCTCCGCTTGTCTGTCTGTTGATACACAAAAACCACAGTTTTAATTATAGAGGTTTTAGAATATGCTTCAGTAGTATCTGTTAGGGTTAATGGAACAGAATAGAAAACCCAGAAATGGAATGCAAACTCGTACAGCCACTCTGGAAAACAGAATGGAGGTTTTCCAAAAAGTTAAACATGGAACTACCCTATAATCCAGCAATGGCACTACTAGATATTCACCCAGAGGATACAAAAATACAGAATCAAAGGGGCACATGCACCCTAATGTTTATAGCAGCTTATCAATGATAGCCAAACTATGGAAAGAGCCCAGTGACCATCAACTGATGAATAAAGATGTTAGATAGATAGATGATAGATAGATAGATAGATAGATAGATAGATTGATCTAGATAACATGCATACATACACACACATGCACACACACACAATGGAATATTACTCAGCCATCAAAAAGAATGAAACCTTGCCATTTGCAATGATGTAGATGGAGCTAGAATTTATTATGCTAAGCGAAATAAGTCAGAGAAAGACAAATACCACATGATTTCACTCACGTGTAATTTAGGAAGCACAGAGAAGGGCATATGGGTGGCTCAGCTGGTTAAGTGTCCACCTTCAGCTCAGGTCATGATCTCATGGTTAATGAGTTTGAGCTCCGCCTCAGCTTCTGTGCTGACAGCTTAGAGCCTGAAGCCTGCTGCACATTCTCTCTCCTCTCTCTCTCTCTCTCTCTGTCTCAAAAATAAATAAATGTTAGAAGAGAAAGAGAGAGGGCAGCAATAAAGAACAAACAGGGCTTATGGAAGGAGGTGAATGGGAGATGGGCAAAATGGGTGATGTATATACTTGTATAGTGATATACAAGTATATAGTACTTGTTATGATGAGTACTGGGTGGTATATATAAGTGATAAATCATTAAGTTCTACTCCTGAAACCAGTATTACACTATATGTTAACTAACTAGAATTAAAATAAAAAATTGGAAAAATAGGGGCACCTGGGTGGCTCAGTTGGTTGAATGCCTGACTCTTGATTTTGGTTCAAGTCATGATCTCATGGTTTGTGGGTTCAAGCCCCTTATTGGGCTCTGCACTAATAGCACAGAACCTTCTTGGGATTCTCCCTTTCTCACTCTCTCTCTCTCTCTGCCCTCCCCCCCAAAAAAAATAAATAAAAACTTTAAAAATTTTTTGGAAAAAATATATATCTGTTATAGTTAGCCCTCCCCTTTTCTGCTTCTATCTTTAGGCTATTTCTGTGTATTTTCATTTGTCTGTTCTTCCATATGAACTTTATAATCAACTTATCTAGCTGTCAAAACTCTGATGTTGATTTGCTTGGATTGCACTAAATGTATAAATTAACTTATGGAGCACTTGTTACCTTTGTGAAATTGAGTCCTCTTATCCAGTGACATGGACTGTCTTTCTATCTGCTCAGGCCTACTTTTGTTTCTTTCAGGAGTGTCTTATAGTTTTCCTCATATAGGTTTCATATAACTAATAGCTCTTGACTGAGAGTTGTAAAGAATTCAGATTCCATCTTATAGATGAGAAAACTGAGGACCAGAATGATCAAGTGATCACTTGAGATCACAGAGTTAGCACTGGGACTTGGCTCCCATCATAGTGCTTTCCTCTATGCCACCATATCATCCTATAGATGCATTTAGGGAACTAGGAAAATGCTCTGTCATTATCCTATTCCTGTTTGCTCTCCTGCTCTGTTCTTGAATTTTCCAAAGCACTTTCCAGTTCACCAGATTTGTCTCGCGCTACTCTCTCACGTGCACTCCTGCCAAGCTGCCCTTGCCCTTCTGGCTTTAGTGTCTTTGCCTAGAACACACCTCCCTCCCTTTTATCTCTGCCATGTAGTAACCCCCATCATCCTTCATGTCCCAGCCTAAGTGTCATTCCCTCAGAAAAATCTGTATTGCTACATAAAAAGTTATCCCCCCCAAAACAAACACTTATTATCTCACAACTTTTGTACATCAGGAATCCAGGCATGGCTTATCTGGAGGCTTCTGCCTCAAGGTCTCTCATGAAGTTGCTGTCAAGCTATAGGCAAAGTCTACAATCTCATCTGAAGTCTCAATCAGGAAAGGATTTTCTTCCAAGCTCACTCATGTTGCTGATGGCAAGATTCAGTTCTTTATGGGCTATTGGGTTGAGGGCTTCAGTTACTTGTTTGTCCTGAGGGAAGTCAGCTGCCATATTGTGAGGTGTCCTTTGGGGAGGTTCTCATGGCAAGTAACTGATAGAGACTTCTGGCTAACAGTCGGCAAGAGAGAGATGAAATTTACAGCAGAAGCCATAGTCCTTTTGTAAATTAATCTTGGAAGCAACATTTCATCACTTTTACCAAGTTCTATTTGTTAGTTGTTAGGTGCAGCCTACACTCAAACAAGGGAATTTCACAAGAGCATGAACACCATGGGACAGGGAACATTGGGGGTTATTATGGACTGAATTGTGTTCCCCATTCCTACAGTTCATAGGGTGAAGCTCTAAATCTTATTGTGACTGTATTTGGAGATAGGGACTATAAGAAGGTAAATAAAACTGGGGGGTCTGGGTGGCTCGGTCGGTTAAGCATCTGACTTCAGCTCAGGTCATGATCTCATGGTTCATGGGTTCGAGCCCCACGTCTGGCTCTGTGCTGGCAGCTAGCTCAGAGCCTGGAGCCTGTTTTTGATTCTGTGTCTCCCTCTCTCTCTGACCCTCCCCTGCTCATGCTGTCTCTCTCTCTCAGAAATAAATAAAAATTAAAAAAAAAAAAAGAAGGTAAATAAAATTAAATGAGATAATGAGGATAGAGCCCAAATCCAACAGAATTCATGTTCTTATAAGAAAAGATTCCAGGGGTGCCTGGGTGGCTCAGTCAGCTGAGCATCTGACTCAGCTGATATTGGCTCAGGTCATGATCCCAACATTGTGGGATCGATCCCCACATTGGGCTCCGCACTGAGAATGGAGCCTGCTTGGGATTCTCTCTCTCCCTCTGCCCTTTTCCCCTGCTCAAGCTCACTCCTGCTTGTGTTCTCTCTCCTTCCCTCTAAAAAAAAAAAAAGGGATGCCTGGGTGGCTCAGCCGGTTAAACGTCTGACTTCGGCTCCGGTCACAATCTCACAGTTCATGGGTTCGAGCCCCACATCAGGCTCTATGTTGACAGCTAGGAGCCTGGACCCTGCTTTGGATTCTGTGTCTCCCTCTCTCTCTCTGCTGCTCCCCAGCTCATGCTCTGTCTCAAAAACAAATAAGCATTAAAAAGAATTTTTTTAAAAAAGGAAAGAAAAAGAGAAGACTCCAGAGAGGAGCTGTCTCCCTCTTTCTTCCTTCTCCCCTACCTTCTCCCCACCCCACTCTTTATCTCCTTCTCTCTCTGCCTTTTGAGGACACAGTGAGAAGGCAGCCGTCTACAAGCCAGGAAGAAAACTCTCACCAGAAACCAAATTAGCTGACACCTTGATCTTGGACTTCCCAGCCTCCAGAACTGTAAGAATTACATTATCTGCTGTTTAAGCTACTAGTCTGTAGTACTTTGTTATGGCAGCCTGAACTAGGACAGGTGCCATCTTAGAGGCTACCCACTACATCTTCCCATACCCTCTAGACCAGATCTGGGCTCCCTACTACATAACTTCTTTAGCATGCTGTAGGTCTCTTTCAGACAATTACCCCAACAGTAATTAAACTTCTGCAATTCATGGGTTAGTTTTTGAATGTCTGTCTCCTCAAGAATGAAAATTCCATAAAAAAAGGAAACCTATGGGTCTTGTTTACTGTTGAATCTCTGGCCCATGCACAGTGTTTTATACATGGCAAACGATGTATAATTTCTAACTGAAAGACTATCAGGTAAACTCGGCAACCCCTGGTGAACTGTTTGGCTGCTGCTACTGCCTCGTACCCAATACAGAAAATCTATTTTAAGGATATTTTCAACTAGAAATGCAGACTCCACATGGGCATAGTCTCACTGAGGGTGACAGAAATCCCCCAGTTGTTGAAAATTCCAGTTTATTGCATTCATATTTCTAAATGGAGTTCTCTAGGCCTTGACATATAAAGAAAAGAGTGATTTACACTGACTTGCTCCACTTTGAAAAGAAATAGAAGGACAAACCAGATTGTCATGGATTGGAGAATGAATCACAGCTTTACAAAAGAATGAGGGGCTGCTCTTATCCTGAGTAAGGGTTTAAAAATTCAGTCAATGCTTAGCGCATTCCCTAACATTTTTAGACCTTCCTCAGTATAATTTTCTCATGTTATGGAATCAGCTAAGGATCACCTTTGAAGATATATTTTATAACAGGCAATTTATAGAAGAGAAACCTGAATGCCAGCTACATATATGAAAAGATGCCTTGACAGTACCAGTGCTCAGATAAAAGCACATCTAAAACCACAGTGAATTACCAATTTGTACCCATCAGATTGGCAAAACACATTTAAACTTGGGAAACACCAAGTGTCATGATAATGTAAACCAACAAGAACCCTCATATGCTGCTAGTGGGAGAGACAGCATAGCACTGTGGCTGAAAGCAGATTCTAGAGCCATTTTGCATGATCTCAAGTCCTTGCTCTGCCTATTTGACTTAGCCTGACTTTGGGCAACTTAGTTAACATCTTGGTATCATCTGTAAAATTAAGATGATGGTGATAATAGAATAATAGTTCCTACCTTAAGAGGACTAGTGCGAGTATAATGAGTTAATATAAGAAAAACAGAACAATGTCTGGCATGTAGTTCATGTTATATAAGTATCTGCTAGTAGTAGCAGAAGCAGCAGTAAAAGTAGTAGTAGTAGTTGTTGTTGTTATAAAACAGAACAACCGCTTTAGAGAGCAAATGGCCTAATGCTAGTAAAGTTGAAGATATGCATAGCATACAAGCCAGCAAGTTTATTCATACTTCTTATCCTAGAGAAACCTACAGATGTACACAAGGAAACATATGCAAGAATTTACATTGTAGCCTTGTAATAGGGAAAACTGAAAATAGTCAAAATATCCAACTATAGGATAATAGATTTTTTTAAAATCTGTGGCATAATCATGCAATGGAATACTAGCAGTGAAAATAAATAAGAGTGCTGGATGGGAAGCTTTAACATGCATTACAATCCTGGAGGATTTTTTAGGACAAATCAGGCCTCATCCCCAGTTTCTGATTCAGGAGGTCAGCAGTAGGGCTCAAAAATCTGAATTTCCTGAGGTGCCTGGGTGGCTCATTTGGCTAAGCAGCCAACTTTTGGTACCAGCTCAGATCAGGATCTCACAGTTCATAAGTTCGAGCCCTGCATCGGACTCCGTGCTGACAGTGTGGAACCTGCTTGGGATTCTCTCTTCCTCTCTATCTCTCCGCCCCTCCCTTGCTTTCTCTCTTTCTTTCTCAAAATAAATAAATAAATAAATTTTAAAAATTTTGCATTTCCTAAGTGATGCTGATACTGCTCGTCTAGGACTACACTTTATGAATTACTAAATTGGACATTCATTGATTAGCATGGATAAATCTTAACAAAGAGAATGTCCAGTAATAAAAGCAAGTTGCAGAACACATACACTTTGATAGCATTTATGTAAAATTTAAAACCATATGCACACACACTGCACATGTATATATAGTCAAAATAAATACAAAGAAAATGCATAGGAATGGTAAGGCAACAACCAACTTTGGAATGATATTGACTTTGTGATGAGAGGAGATAAGACATCAAGGAAGGATATATAGGATGTTTCAATTGTATTTCTAACATTTTATTTCTTGAACTCAATGGTGGGTATAGTGT
The DNA here is from genome assembly GCF_003009895.1 of Hyaena hyaena. NCBI lineage: Eukaryota > Metazoa > Chordata > Mammalia > Carnivora > Hyaenidae > Hyaena > Hyaena hyaena. The sequence continues at coordinate 2,248,483 of NW_024080844.1, read as the reverse complement.
TTATTATAATATTCTCTATACATTTTTATATTTGAAGTGAGTTTCTTGGGGTTGCCTGGCTGGTTCAGTCGGTAGAGTATGTGACTCTTGATATCATGGTTGTGAGTTCAAGCCCCACGTGGGATGTAGAGCTTACTTAATAAAATTTTTTTTAATAATAAAATAAAATAAAGTCTCTTGTAGACAAGATACAGTTGAATCTTTCTTTTTTCAATCCAATCTGATCATCTCTACCTTTTAATTGGAGTGTTTAGTCTATTTATATTTACCGTGACTATTGATATGGTAGGGTTTTTACTCCACCATCTTGCTATTGGTGTTTTGTAATTTTGTCCCAGTTATTCCTCATTCTCTTTTTCCTTTTTTGTTTTACCTTCTTTTAGATAAATTTAGTATGTTATTTCATTTTGTCTTTTTTGCCATATTTGTTATATCATTTTGTTTTGCTGGAGTCTTTTGTGGTTGTTTTATGGTTTATAGTATACTTCTTTACTAGAGTCCACCATGAAATAAAGTTAAAACACTTTCATGTCTATATGAGAACCTTACAGGCAGATAGTCTTTCCTTTGTCTTGCCTGATTCTCCTTTGCAGTATATTCAGTAAACTTCTATCTGCATTATTCTGCATTCTTTCACTGCCTGTGCCACTGGCCTCCAATCCCACGTTTGGTTGCCCTCATGGGGAACCTCTGCTGCCTCAGGAATTTCCTCAGATTCTCCAGGGAATTTCTTGGGACTTTCCCTTGGTAGACCAACTCTAATACTCCTAGGGGAACTGAAAACCTCTGGCCAAGGTCATTCCCGAGTGAGGATCTAAAGCCCCAAGGGGAGGCAGCCAGACCACTGTTGCCTGAAAGGGTGAGGGATTTCCCCTCTGGCCCTTTGAAAGGATCCTTCTCTCCCTCTCCTTCCTCTTTTCAGACCTTTGGCAGTCTAACCCTAGTACTCTTCAGATAACTGAAGATCTCTGACCAGGGTGGCTCTTGGTCTGAAGGTCTGATGGAGAACGGGTCAGACTGTGCCTGTGAGGGCCGAGAACCCCTTTCCTCTCTTCTCCTATTCTGTCCTTCTGAGGACTCCATTCCTAACATGGGACACACCTGGCTGCAGAAGCTTGGCCAGGTCAGATCCCCTTACCTTATGGACTTGGTTAGGATCCTTTCCTGATGCTGGCTGGCTCTCAGCCAGCTTCTTTTTGAGCCCCCTCCCCCCACCGCCTTTTTCCCCTTTGTTCCCACGGATCCAGCCACCATCTTTTTTTTTTTTTTTTTTTTACAAATAGTTCATTGTCAGGTTGGTTTCCATATAACACCCAGTGCTCATCCCCACAAGTGCCCCCTCCATGCCCATCTCCCCCCTCCCCCCCATACCCATCAGTCCTTAGTTTGTTCTCAGCATTCAAGAGTCTCTCATGGTTTGCCTCTCTCCCTTTCCCCCACCATTTCCCCCCTTCTTCTCCCCCATGGTCCTCTGTTAAGTTCCTCCTAATCCTCCTATACGTGCAAACATATGATATTTGTCCTTCTCTGCCTGACTTATTTCACTAAGCATTACACCCTCAAGGTCCATCCATGTTGCTACACAAGGCCAGATTTCATTCTTTCTCATTGCCATGTAGTACTCCATGGTATAGATAAACCACATCTTGATCCATTCGTCCATTGATGGACACCTAGGTTCTTTCCATGTTTTAGCTATTGTTGAGAGTCCAGCCACCATCTTGATCTACAGGCAAAATATGTTTCTACACATCTTAGTGAATCCAAAAATTCCATATACAATGATGATTCAACAAGGATTCCAGCCCATACCATTAGAGGATCCCCTCCCCCTAAATCCCAAGGACCGACCACCAAGGAATTTCATTCAAATCACCTATCAGCACATTAATAAAGTACCATTCTCTGGTCTGTAACTGCACAGAATCCCTGATGGACTGACAAGTTTACGTAGGGGCAGCATTCTCTCCCATCCAGCATGAAGCAGATACTGAAGATAAAACTTCCACCCAAATGCCAAAGATTTCTCATTGTCAATCTGTCAGGGGAAGATGTAGAGGCTGCTTTTAGGAAACAGGTTTGAGCAAAGGAAACCTGAGTAAGGTAAAAGGGCCCACACTTGACTTAATGCAAACAGGCTCATTGGGTGACACACATCAAAATATCCATAAGCCCTAGCTGACTAATGGGCCACTTACAACTGGGCACAGTTACCAAAAAAGGGAAATTCCATATATTCTCATGCCTCCTCACTTCCCCCACACACACTTAACTATACCTCTCAACCACTGCCTCCTGACAGTTGTTGTCCTGCCTGCTGTTTCCTTGCAGTGTATTAAATAAACTTCTTTCTCCTTGAAAGAAAGAAAGAAAGAAAGAAAGAAAGAAAGAAAGAAAGAAAGAAAGAAAGAAAGAAAGAAAAGAAAGGAAGGAAGGAAGGAAGGAAGGAAGGAAGGAAGGAGAAAGAAAGATTACAATATACTTCCATTTTCAGCCTCCTAGCCTTTATGCTATTGTTGTCATTCGTTTCACTTCTGCATGTATTATAAACCCAACGAAACATTGTTACTATTTTTGCTTTAAAAAGTTATTCATCGCAAAAAAGATTAAATATGAGAAAATACTCTTTTATATTTACTCACATATTACCATTTCTGGTAGTTTTTGTTCCTTTATGTATGTAGGTCCAGATTAACACAAGGTATAATTTTCTTTCTGTGTGTAAGATTTTCTTTGGTACATGTGGGTGGCTAGTAGGTAAAGCATCCAACTCTTGATTTCAGCTCAGGTCATGATCCACGCTAGACGTTGAGTCTGCTTAAGATTCTCTACCTCCCCCTCTGCCCCTCCCCTGCTTGTGCTTTCTCTCTTAAAATAAAATAAAACACCATTAGTTCCTTTAAAATTTGTTATAGTGTATATCTGTTAGTGATGAGTTCCTTCAGCTTTTGTATGTCTCAGAAAAATCTTTATTTTGCCTTTAGTTTTGTAAATATATTTTTGCTAGTTATAGAATTCTTTTTTTAATGATAATTCATTTTATTATTTTTACATTTGCCCAGTGCTTTTATTTTTTTTTCTTAAATGGTTTATTGTCAACTTGGTTTCTATGTAACACCCAGTGCTCATCCCAACAAGTGCCCTCCTCCATGCCCATCACCTCCCTTCCACTCTCCCCCACCCCCATCAGCCCTCAGTTTGTTCTCAGCATTCAAGAGTCTCTTATGGTTTGCCTACCTCCCTCTCCCCTACTATTTTTCCCCTTCTTCTCTCTCATGGTCCTCCATTAAGTTCCTCCTAATCCACCTATACATGCAAACATATGGTATCTGTCCTTCTCTGCCTGACTTATTTCACTCAGCATAACACCCTCAGGTTCTATCCACGTTGCTACACATGGCCAGATTTCATTCTTTCTCATTGCCATATAGTATTCCATTGTATAGATGAACCACACCTTCTTGATCCATTCATCAGTTGATGGACACTAAGACTCTTTCCATGATTTGGCTATTGTTGAAAGTGCTGCTGTGAACATTGGGGTCCATGTGCCCCTGTTCAGCAGCACTCCTGTGTCCCCTGAGTAAATTCCTAGCAGTGCTATTGCTGGGTCATAGGGGAGTTCTATTGTTAATTTTTTGAGGAACCTCCACACTGTTTTCCAAAGGGGCTGCACCAGTTTACATTCCCACCAACAGTGTAGGAGGGTGGCCATTTCTCCACATCCTCACCAGCATCTAGAGTCCTCTGATTTGCTCATTTTAGCCACTCTGACCAGTGAGAGGTGGGATCTCAGTGTGATTTTGATTTGTATTTCCCTGATGATGAGGGACGCTGAGCATCGTTTTTTGTGTCTGTTGGCCATCTGGATGTCCTCTTTAGAGAAGTGTCTGTTCATATCTTCTGCCCATGTCTTCACTGGAATGTTTGTTTTTCAGGTGTGGAGTTTGGTGAGTTGCTTATAGATTTTAGATACCAACCCTTTACCTGATATGTCATTTGCAACCATCTTTTCCCATTCCATCGGTTACCTATTAGTTTTATTGATTGGTTCCTTTGCTGTGCAGAAACTCTTTATCTTGATGAAGTCCCAATAGTTCATTTTTGCTCTGGTTTCCTTTGCCTTTGGAGTTGGGTCAAGTAAGAAATTGCTGCGGATGAGGTCAAGAAGGTTGTTTCCTGCTTTCTCTTCTAGGATTTTGATGGTTTCCTGTCTCACGTTCAGGTCCTTTATCCATTTTGAGTTTATTTTTGTGTATGGTGTGAGAAAATGATCTAGTTTCATTCTTCTGGATGTTGCTGTCCAGTTCTCCCAGCACCATCTGTTAAAGAGGATGTCTTTGGACGCAGGCGCGGTGGCCTCAAACAGCAGCCCCACTTTGGCAAGGAGGGTCCACCAGCGCCCCTCATTGGCCTGGGCCTCCTGGGCCGCACTGGAGCGATGCCTCGCTATTGCGCAGCGATTTGCTGTAAGAACCTTCGGGGACGAAACAGTAAGGACCGGAAGCTGAGTTTTTATCCGTTTCCTCTACATGACAAAGAAAGACTTGAAAAATGGTTAAAGAATATGAAACGAGATTCATGGGTTCCCAGTAAATACCAGTTCCTGTGTAATGACCATTTTACTCCTGACTCTCTTGACATCAGATGGGGTATTCGATATTTGAAACAAGCTGAATTCCAACAGTATTTTCTTTGCCTGAAGACAATCAGGTATTGGAGACAGAACATAGGGGAGAGGGGGTAGGTTGGTAATGAGGTTAAGGGAGGGAGAGGGAAAGATAACTACTGCGGAAACAGATATTTGAGAAAAAGGAAGACTAATTTATGCTTTTACTAAAAGTATGATAATTAAAAAAAAATTAAACCATTGTGAAGCATACCTTAAGAACCAAAGATAACACATGCATAAATCATTAAGTTATTAACATAAGATCTGATCTAAGATTTTGTTATTGGTCTTTGAGTGATCTGAAATATTTCCATCATATATTAAATATGCTTAATACTTTTTAAAAAACATTTTGAAGTATATTTGAGTTGTTACATGCTTAGAACATTTTTTTAATTGCATAAATTCACTTGGCCAATTTATAATTAAATATTCAGCACTGACTAATAAGAGAATAAGGTTAGTGAGGACATCTTTAGAATTTGAAAATATTATTTTCTAGGCAAAAACCCTTTCAAAAAAAAAATCTCAGAAGGAAAAATTAGATGATGAGAAAGAAGTATGCCTAAAAGCCAGGTCATAAGAATCATTTGCATCGAATGAGCTAAAGAAAAATACAGTTAATACAGATATTCTCCCTGAACACAGAGGATTACTTAATTCACCTACATTGGTGAAGCCACTGCTGCAAAAACAGAAGGTATACAAAATAACGTATTAACCCTTAATCTGATTAAACAAGACATTGGAAAACCAGCAGCTACCTTGGAAACATCAGTTACCCAAGACACAGGTATAGGTGGTTTTTGCACATCTTTTGAGAATCTCAATTCTACAACTATTACTTTGACAACTCAAATTCAGCCATCTTTGGAAACCCAAGAAGTGCTTGAAATAACGACAAATCATCTTGCTAATCCAAACTTTACAAATAATTCCATGGAAATTAAGTCAGCACAGGAAAGTCCATTCTTACTCAGCACAATTACTCAAACAGTTGAAGAATTAAATACAAATTAAATACAAATAAATTTGTACAAATACAAATAAATAAATACAAATCTGTTATTGCCATTTTTGTACCCACAGAAAATTCCAAACCTACAATTAATTTTTTTGTACCTGCTCAAAAAGAAACTGTGGAAATGGAAGATCTAGACGTTGAAGACTCCTTATATAAGGATGTAGACTATGAGACAGAAGTTTTACAAACTGAACATTCTTACTGCAGACAAGATATAAATAAGGAACATCTCTGGCAGAAAGTCTCTAAACTCCATTCAAAGATAACTCTTCTTGAGCTACAAGAACAACAAACTCTTGGAAGATTGAAGTCTTTGGAAGCTCTTACACGGCAGCTGAAACAAGAAAACTGGCTATCTGAAGAAAATGTCAAGATTATAAAAAACCATTTCACAACATATGAAGTTACCATGATATAGAGTGTTAAGAGGTTTTAAAGCTGTGACTTTTGTATAAGCTTTTTGCAGCCAAACCAAATTATATGTAAAGTGAACTTTTTCCTGTATAAAGTTCTCATCTTAATGAAGCTAAGTGTTCTAATGTTCTGAACTACATCCTGTTCTTATAATGTTCATTTTTGAGAAAAACTAGAGATTTGTTGGGCTGTAGAGAAAAAGTTTCACTACTTGGTACTCTTCCAAGTTAAAGTTAAAATAGAGTGAGTAAATAATACGATAATATGATTCATAAAATGAGAGCACCTCGGATATGGTGAAAGGAATCCAGAAGAGAAATCAGACTCCAGTTTCAGTTCTGGTTCTACCATTAGCATACGATTTGGGCAAGTTACAATTGAGCCTCAGTCTGTAATCTGTAAAATAAGGGCACTTCCTAAATCTAGTCTGTTGATAATTCCTTTCCTTACTATTCAAGTACTTCTACTAGAACAACTTTTCTATAAAGTAATATATACTTACGTAATACTAGATATTGGCTGGTATTTGATGTTATTAACTATTGAATTATCCTCAAAATTAAATTCTGTGGTGTGTGACTTTTTGACTATATAATAATCCATAATAATAAAGGAAAGTATTCCTTTTATAATTTTATTCCAGTTGAACTAAAATAGCCATCCTTTAGCCAGTTCATAGGAGAAGTAACTCCCTTAAACTAAAAAAAAAAAACAAAACGTGTATTACAGTACCTTATGTGTAGCTGACCATCGTCATACAGAGTCACTTAATCTTAAGGTTATAATTTATAAACCAAAAGTTTTAATGAGGTTAATTTTTAAAAATCTATATAAAATTACTTTATTTTAGAAATCATGCCTTTCATCTGTTTAATGTGTAGCTTTTTAAAATGTGTCCTTTTGTCATTTTACAATTCCAGAATGATAGAGTAGCACTTAATATTATACATGCCCAATTATATATATTTTATTAAAATATATAAGGAAGAAATTATAGATATGTGGTGATGTTCTTAGGCATGTAGGAAAGAAATGATGGTGATATAAATAAAAATACTGCTCATATCCGTTTGAGTTTTTAAAAATGTGAAAGCAAAGACTTAGTGGGAACAATAAAAATGTGGGGAAAAAAAGATCTAAAATTGTCAGTTCATACAATATGTTACTGATGGTGGTATTGAGCAAGTTCTGATCAGTCTGACTCATAGGGTTTTTTTTTTTCATCTTTTTAAATAAAAAATACTTTTGAAGGAGGATTTTGAGAATTCTATGAGGTAATATATTTTTGGTCCTGAAAAATAGGAGGTGCTCAATAAATATTAGTTGACTGCACAGCAGAGAGTATGTTAATTGTTTTGTAAAGTGATGGTGATTGTTTTTGGCCATATTTTAATTTTTTCAACTCATAAAATTACTTGGTATTATATAAATATGTGTCAGCTAAATACAAAGAGTTAATTTAGAAATGTCCTTATGAAGACCATGGGGGGAAAAAACTTTGTTTTTGCATAAGTTGTGTGCACATAATTGGTAGAATTAACATGTTATTTTTTAGTATTATATTTCATTTTATAATACTTTAGTAAAAATAGTATAGATGAAAATAATCTTGATAAGTCATTATAAAATAATGTTTAACTCTTTTTAACTATGTATATTGTAGTTATTTTCTATTTGTTTGAAATTGTAGTTTACTCAGGAATAATTTAAACTGGTTGTATTTCTTTAAATTTAATAAATTATGTGTATTTAAGAAAAAAAGAGGCTGTCTTTTTTCCATCGGATACTCTTTCCCGCTTTGTGAAAGATTAGTTGGCCATACATTTGTGGTTCCAATTCTAAGTTCTCTATTCGATTCCATTGGTCTATGTGTCTATTTTTGTTCCAATACCATATTGTCTTGATGATTACAGCTTTGTAATAGAGGCTAAAGTCTGGGATGGTGATGCCTCCCATTTTGTTTTTCTTCTTCAATATTACTTTGGTCATTCGGGGTCTTTTGTGGTTCCATTCAAATTTTAGGATGATAGTTTGTTCTGGCTTTGGGAAGAATGCTGGTGCAATTTTGATTGGGATTGCATTGAATATGTAGATTGCTTTGGGTAGTAATGACATTTTAACAATATTTATTCTTCCGATCCATGAGCTTGGAATGTTTTTCCATTTCTTTGTGTCTTCTTCAACTTGCTTCATAGGTTTTCTATAGTTTTCATCATACAGATCTCCTATAGCTTTGGTTAGGTTTATTCCTAGGTATTTTATGGTTTTTTGTTCAATTGTGAATGTGATCAGTTTCTTGATTTCTCTTTCTGTTGCTTCATTATTGCTGTATAAAAAATGCAAGTGATTTCTGTATGTTGATATTGTACCCTGCAACTTTGCTGAATTCATGGATCTGTTCTAGGAGGCTTCTGGTGGAGTCTGTCGGGTTTTCTATGTAGAGTAACATGTCATCTGCGAAAAGTGAAAGTTTGACTTCGTCTTTACCAATTCTGATGTCTTTTATTTCTTTTTGTTGTCTGATTTCTGATGCTAGGACTTCCAGAACTACGTTAAACAACAGTGGTGAGAATAGACATCTCTGTCGTGTTCCTGATTTCAGGGGGAAAGCTCACAGTTTTTCCCCATTGAGGATGATGTTAGCTGTGGGCTTCTCATAGATGGCTTTTACGATGTTTAAATAAGTTCCTTCTATCCCGACTTTCTTTATGGTCTTTATTAAGAAGCGATGCTGTATTTTATCAAATGCTTTTTCTGCATCTATTAACAGGATCATATGGTTTTTATCTTTTCTTTTGTTGATGTGATGTATCACACTGATTGATTTGTGAATATTGAACCAGCCCTGTAATCCTGGAATGAACCCCACTTGATCATGGTGGATAATTCTTTTTATGTGCTTTTTAATTCGATTTGCAATTATCTTGTTGAGGATTTTTGCATCCATATTCATCAGGGATATTGGCTTGTAGTTCTCTTTCTTTGCTGGGTCTCTGTCTGGTTTGGGAATTAAAGTGATGCTGGCTTTGTAGAATGAGCCCGGAAGTTTTCTTCCATTTCTATTTTTTGGAATAGTTTGAGAGGAATGGGTATTAGCTCTGATTTAAATGTCTGGTAGAATTCTCCAGGGAAGCCATCTGGCCCAGGGCTCTTATTTGTTGGGAGATTTTTGATAACTGATTCAATTTCTTCACTAGTTATGGGTCTGTTCAGATTTTCTCTCTCTTCCCGTGTGAATTTTGGTAGTTAATGTGTGCTTAGGAATTTGTCCATTTCTTCTAAATTGTCCAGTTTGTTGGCATATAATTTTTCATAGTATTCCCTGATAATTGCTTGTATTTCTGAAGGGTTGGTTGTAAGAAGTCTGTTTTCATTCATGATTTTGTCTATTTCTGTGCTCTCTCTTTTCTTTTTGAGCAGCCTAGCTAGAGGTTTGTCAATTTTGTTTACTTTTTCAAAAAACCAACTCTTGGTTTCATTGATGTGTTCAACTGCTTTTTTTGGATTCTATATTGTTTATTTCTGCCCTGATTTTTATTATTTCTCTTCTCCTACTAGGTTTAGGGTGCTCTTGTTGCTCTCTTGTAGTTCCTTTTGGTGTGCTGTTAGATTTCGCACTTGCACTTTTTCTAATTTCTTGAAGTAGGCCTGGAGTGCTATGTACTTTCCTCTTAGGACTGCCTTTGCTGCATCCCATAGAGTTTAAATTGTATTTTAAATTTTCATTTGGTTCCATATATTTTTAAATTTCTTCTCTAATTGCCTGATTGGCCCATTCGTTCTTTAGTAGGGTGTTCTTTAACCTCCATGTTGTTGGAGGTTTTCCAGACTTCTTCCTGTGGTTAATTTCAAGTTTCATAGCATTGTGATCTGAAAGTGTTCATGGTATGATATCAATTCTTTTATATTTATTGAGGGCTACTTTATGTCCCAGTATGTGATCTGTCTTGGAGAATGTGCCATGCGCACTTGAGAAGAAAGTGAATTCCATGGCCTCAGGATGTAGAGTTCTAAATATATCCGTCAGATCCATCTAGTCCAATTGTCATTCAAGTCTATTGTTTCTTTAGTGATTTTCTTTCTGGTTGATCTATCCATTTCTGTAAGTGGAGTATTAAAGTCCCCTGCTATTAGCACATTCTTATCTATAAGATTGTTTCTGTTTGTGGTTAATTCTTTTAATATTTAGGTGCTTCCATTTTAGGTGCATAGACATTTATAATTGTTAGATCTTCCTGATGGATAGACCCTGTAATTATTATATAATGCCCTTCTTCATCCCTTGTTACTGCCTTTAAAGTCCAGCTTGTCTGATATAAGTATAGCTACACTAGCTTTCTTTTGACCTCCAGTAGCATGATATATATTTCTCCATCCCCTTACTTTCAATCTGAAGGTGACCTCAGGTCTAAAATGAGTTTCTTGTGGACAGTAAATAAATGGATTTTGTTTTTTAATACCCTATGTCTTTTGATTGGAGCATTTAGTCCATTTACATTCAGTGTTATTATTGAAAAATATTGGTTTAGAGTCATTGTGTTCTTTGTAGGATTCATGCTTGTGGTGGTGTCTCTGGTTCCTTACAACATTTCCCTCATACAGTCCCTCTTAGGACTTCTTGTAGGGCTGGTTTAGTCATAATGAATTCTTTCAATATTTGTTTATTTGGGAAGACTTTTATCTCTCCTTCTATTCTGAATGACAGACTTGCTGCATGGAGGATTCTTGGCTGCATATTTTTTTTGTTCATCATATTGAAGATTTCTTGCCATTCCTTCCTAGCCTGCCAAGTTTCAGTAGATAGGTCTGTCACCACTCTGATAGGTTTCCCTTTGTATGTTAGGACCCTTTATCCCTAGCTGCTTTCAGAATTCTCTTTGTCCTTACATTTTGCCAGTTTCACTATGATATGTCATGTAGAAGATCGATTCAAGTTACGTCTGAGGGGAGTTCTCTGTGTCTCTTGGATTTCAATGTCTGTTTCCTTCCCCAGATTGGGGAAGTTCTCTGCGATAATTTGTTCAAGGACTCCTTCAGCGCCTTTCCCTCTCTCTTCCTCTTCTGGAATTCCCATGATATGGATATTTTTCTGTGGATCTTTTTGTGATCTTGGATCAATTTATCTCTCTTTTTCTTGGCTTCCTCTTTTTCTATAATTGTATCTTCTAATTCACCTATTCTCCTCTCTGCCTCTTCAATCCGTGCAGTGGCCACCTACATTTTATTATGCATCTCATTTATAGCATTTTTTAATTCATCACAGCTATTTTTAAGCTCCATAGTCTTTGTAGCAATAGTTTCTCTGCTGTCCTCCATGCTTTTTTCAAGCCCAGCGATTAGTTTTATGACTATTGCTCTAAATTCTTGTTCAGTTATGTTGCTTATATCGTTTTGAGCAGTGCTTTAGCTATCATTTCTCCCTGGAATTTCTTTAGAGGAGAGGTCTTCCGTTTCGTCATTTTGGCTAGCTTTCTGTCTCTTGTTAGTTTTATTTATTTATTTTTTTACAAATAGTTTATTGTCAAATTGGTTTCCATATCACACACAGTGCTTATCCCCACAAGTGCCCCCTCCATGCCCATCTTCCCCCTCTCCCCCACCCGCATCAGCCATCAGTTTGTTCTCAGTATTTAGGAGTCTCTCATGGTTTGCCTCCCTCCCTCTCCCCTACTATTTTTCCCCTTCTTCTCCCCCTTGGTCCTCCGTTAAGTTCCTCCTAATCCACCTATACATGCAAACATATGGTATCTGTCCTTCTCTCTGCCTGACTTATTTCGCTCAGCATAACACCCCAAAGTTCTATCCATGTTGCTACGAATGACCAGATTTCATTCTTTCTCATTGCCATATAGTATTCCATGGTATAAATATACCACATCTTCTTGATCCATTCTCAGTTGATGGACACTTAGGCTCTTTCCATGTTTTGGCTATTGTTGAGAGTGCTGCTATGAACATTGGGGTCCATGTGCTCCTATGCATCAGCATTCTTGTATCCCTTGTGTAAATTCCTAGCAGTGTTATTGCTGGGTCTTAGGGGAGTTCTATTGTTATTTTTTTGAGGAACCTCCACACTGTTTTCCATAGGGGCTGTACCAGTTTACATTCCCACCAACAGTGTAGGAGGGTGGCCATTTCTCCACATCCTCGCCAGCATCTAGGGTTCTCTGATTTGCTCATTGTAGCCACTCTGACTGGCGTGAGGTGGTATCTCAGTGTTGTTTTGATTTGTATTTCCCCGATGAGGAGGGATGCTGAGCATTGTTTCATGTGTCTGTTGGCCATCTGGATGTCCTCTTTGGAGAAGTGTTTGTTCATATCTTCTGCCCATGTCTTCAGTGAAATGTTTGTTTTTCAGGTGTGGAGTTTGGTGAGTTGCTTATAGATTTTGGATACTAGCCCTTTATCTGATATGTCATTTGCAACTATCTTTTCCCATTCTGTCAGTTGTCTATTAATTTTATGGATTGTTTCCTTTGCCATGCAGAAGCTTTTAATCTTGATGAGGTCCCAATAGTTCATTTTGGCTCTTGATTCCCTTGCCTTTGGGTCCAGGACAGTTCTATGAGCAGTTTCAGCTGCTCTTTCTTTTCACCTCAACTCACGGAGGCTCTCCGTGAGGGGGACTCTCTCCCCGCCCTCTGTGTCTGGCCGGCTTTTATCTTCCCCAGTTCACACTCACGCAATTATGAGGTTGCCTTCCCAGTGTACTCTGTCTCTTTCTCCACTAGTTATAGAATTCTAAGTCCACAGTTTTTCTTCAATACTTTAAAGATGCTGTGCCTGTCTTCTGGCTTACATCGTTTCCTATGAAAAAATCTGTTGTCATGTTTATTTTTGTTCCTTTGCATATAATGTGTCTCTTTTTTCTGTCTATTTTAAGATTTCTTCTTTATTACTGGTTGTAAGCAATTTGATACATTGTTGTTGTTTTCCTCACATATCTCGTACTCAGAGTTTATTGAGCTTTCTGGATCTATGGAGTTATAGTTTTCATCAAATTTTGAAACTTCTCAGTCAATATCTCCTCAAATATTTTTTATGCTACCCCATCCCTACCTCTTTTTCCAGGAATTCCAATTACACATATATTAGGCAACTTTGAGTTGTACCACAACGCCTGATGCTTTGGTTGTTTTCTTTAGTCTCTTTCTCTCTGTGTTTCATTTTGGATAATTTCTATTACTGTATCATCAAGTTCACAAATCTTTGTTCCTGCAATGTCTAGTTTGCTTTTAGTTTCATCCAGTGACTCTTTCATCTCATGCATTTTTATTTCTAGAATTTTAGTCTTTCTTCATATCCCCTGTACAGACTACATTTGCCCCACTACTAACATGTTCAACCTTTTCTCTACCTCCTTGAACATGTGGAATATAGTTTTTATAACCCTTTTAGTATCCTTGTCTCTTAATTTTATCACCTGTGTCATTTCTGTGCCTGTTTCCATTGATTAACTTTTCTCCTCGGTATGAGCCATATTTTCCTGCTTCTTTGAATGTTGTGTCATTTTTAATCAGGCACCAAGCATTGTGACTTTTACATTGTTCAGTGTTGTATATATATTTTTATTTTTATATATATTCCTAAACTCTGTTCTGTATTGCAGTTAAATTACTTGGAAACAATTTGATCCTTTCAAGGCTTATGCTTAAATCTTATTACATAGTATCAGAGCAACCTTTAATCTAAGGCTAAATTTGCCCCACTACTAACACCAACACTCTTCTAAGTACTTTACCCCTCTTGTGAATTATGAGAATTTTTACTTTGATATGTGAAAATAACCCCATTAGTGAATTCCACAGAGTGTTTCTTCTAATTCTTTCAGACAGTGTTTTCCCTGGCTTTACATACTTTCTTCACATGCATATACTGATCAGCACTCAGATGAAGATTCAAGGGGGTGCAACTTTAAACTAACACAATGTTATATGTCAATTATATCTCAGTACAGCTGGGAATAGATTCCAGAGGATTCCTCTGAAGCTCTCTGGAACTCAGTGTAGCTCTCTTCTTTTTGGTGCTCTGGGCTGCAAACTCAAGCTGCCATAGTCTGCCCAGATTCCTAACTTTGTCTCAGCAATTTAAGGAGGCTTTCAGGCTCTGCCTGGGTTCTCCCTCCCTGCTCTGTGGCAATATCTCCAAGCAATAAACTGGGACAATAGCAGGATTCACCTTGTTTTGCCCAATCTCTCAGGACTCATCATTCTCTGCTGCCTGAAAACTTGTTTCATATATATTTTTTCCAGTTTAGTTGTTCTTAGTGGGAAGGGAAGTTTGATCTTGTTACTCCATCATTTTTTTTAATACACATTTTTATATCTTAATTATTTCATAGATAATTCTTCAAGATGACTTCTTATGTGACATGAGTCACTGAGTTTTCCACTGAATTTTCATTTAAATATCCAGGGAATTGTATTTATTGACCGTCTGTGATGTGCCAGGGATTTCCTAAGTACTTTCCGTGTATTATAACCTTTATTCTTCAAGACAGGAAATAATACAGCAAGAATATTTCCTACATGTGATTGTCCCTTATACTTTATAAGGAACATCCATTTTTCTTTTTTCTAATTTTCAAAGGCTTTGAATTTGGGACTAACTGTCAAACCTAAACTGAACTGAACTATCTCCATTTATATAGAGCCTTCCCATAAAATTTAAAATGAAATCTGAACTTCTTACAGTACCCTACAAGACAATATATGATCTTGTTCTTGTTTGTTTCTCTTATTTCATATCTGATACCACTTATAACCACACTAGCCTTTTTTATGTTCCTTGAACAAGACAAATTTATTTGTGCCTTAGGTCCTTCCTCTTCTTATTCATTCTACCTGAAACACTCTTCTCCCTGCCTTCCACCTAGATTGCTTCTCTTTTTTTTTTTTTAAATTTTTTAATGTTTTATTTATTTCTAGGAGAGAGAGAGAGAGAGAGAGCGTGAGCAGGGGAGGGTCAGAGAGAGAGGGAGTCACAGACTCTGAAACAGGCTCCAGGCTCTGGGCCGGCAGTCAGCACAGAGCCCGACACAGGGCTCGAACCCAGGAACCGCGAGATCATGACCTAAGCAAAAGTCAGACGCTTAACCGACTAAGCCACCCAGGTGCCCCCCACCTAGATTGCTTCTCTCTCATCTTTCTGATCTCAACCCACCTCTCCAGAGAACACTTCCTTCATCATGCAATTTAAAGTAGCCTAGATATAAACTATTTTTAAAAAATAGTATGGTAAGAATGTAAAAATAAATAAATAAATAAATAAAGTAACCTAGAGGTACCTGTGTGGCTTAGTCAGTTAACCATCTGACTTCCACTGAGGTCGTGGGTGAAATGGATGAAGAGGAGTGAGAGATACACGCAATAATTATGGAATGAATAAGCCATGGGAACACAAGGTACATCATAGGGAATATAGTCAATGATATTGTAACAGGACAGATGGTAGCTACACATGGTAAACAGGGCTTAATGTATAGAGATATTGAATTTATGTTTCACACTGAAAATTAATGTAACATCGTATGTCATCTATACTCATTAATAATTTTTAATAAAAATAAAAGAATAAATAAAAATAAATAAAAATAAAAGCCTCACCTTGCCTCAACTAGCCACTCTCCATAACATCACCCTGTTTATCTTCTCCCTCAATAGCATTTACCACTGACTGGAATTATTTTGCTTATTTACTTGTTTATTGCCTATATCCTTTTATATGAATTAGTATGCTTCTGGCTGCAGGTAATAGAAACCCCCAACTCACTTTAAAATATGAATTTTATTATCTCACGTAACTAGAAATCCAACAACAGGGGCAGTCTCTGGGAAAGGGAGGATGCGTGGTTTAAAAATGACATTCAAGGATCCAAATTCTTTCAGTCTCTATGTTCTACCATCCTTATTGTCTAGCTTCACTCTCCTCTGGCTTCTCTCATGGTTGCAAAATAGTTGCAGTAGTGTCAGGTGTCACATCCAGACACAACAATTGCCAGAGAGAAAAGATGCTATCTCTTACTGCATCTCTTCTAAAATTACTAGGAAGTCTACAATCCCCATTAGATTTCCTCTGATTTCTGATTAGTCAGTATTGCATTGCCTGAAGATGGCTTAGATGAATTACTCATAGTGGAAAACAACCACCATAACAACATAAATGAGCTTCAGAATGTTGTCTATCTCATTCATGATTGTATTTCCAAAGCCTAGCACCATACTTTGCATGCAAAAAAAATTGGCAATTGTTGAATGCCTACTAAGTGCCAGACACACAACATGATCTTCTTTATAATGTATTTCTCAAAACAACTTTATACAAGAGGCATTATTATCCTTCTACACAAAGAAAACTAATGCTTAGAAGATTAAGAACTTTGACCAAGATCACAAAGTCAGTCAGTCACAGGACTAGGTTTTCAAAGTATGGAGGGCTGACATTTCCCACTACAACCTAATTAACAAAATATTCTTTCCCTTTCAGAAACAACTGGACAAAACATGCCAATCCCATGTGAAGAACAACTAAAGAAAATCTGGTTAAATTCATGGTAAGCCTACAAGATACGAGGAAACCAGCAACAGTCTTTCACTGATATTATTGAAATTGAATCCCCTACCTTATCACTTGTATAGTTTCTAAATATATAGTAAAAATCAAATAGCTATATGCTCTGGTAAAATCGGGCAAAGTACAAATTGAAAAGGAATTTTTCACACAGAAGACGTGTTTGAAATGTCTGGGTAAAGTGGACAAACACTTTTTGTTTTTCTCTTGTTAATCTGTCTTTGGGGAAGTGTTTGGAGAAAACTCTGGTATCTTGAAAGATAAACTGTGGGAAATCTGGAAGGTCAGGTCTATTTCTGATTTGGCTGTGTATCCTCAGCAGCTTGCACATTGTAGGCGCCTAAGAGATATATGTCAGCCCCTCCCATCAATCATGTACTCCACAATTAGGGTCAACATTGTGCCTATACTGTGCAATAGGAGACCTACAAACAACAGATAAGTAAAAATTCCTCACTTTTTGTGACTGCACTCATCTTTCTATTGCCTTCTATTGGGGAAAACAAAGAAGAAAGAAGAGAGCTTCGGTATTCAAATTCTGTCAGATGAGCTGTGAACTTCCAAAGCGGTCATCCTGAAGACTGGAGGAAGTGGATAAGAGGACAGGCAGTCTGAGGTTATCCCAGTCCCCAGCAATGGGCGCGGCTACTTCCTGAGCCGCACCGGAACCTTTCGGCGAGCTAAATGAGTTCCAGAGGGAACGCTTTAGGAGCAGGACCATTTCCGCTGCTGAATTGAAGAGAGGGGTGGGGAGGAAATAGTTTGAAGATCTGCATCCTGCGGGGTGGCGGGCGGAGGAGGCAGAGGGGGCGGCGGCAGAGGAGAAGAAAGTGACAGAGCCGGTAAGTTAGCTGCCTTAGAGCAGGAGACAGTGGACAGCGCCCAGAACTTGCTTTGCAAATCTGGTCCTAAGTTGCTGAGCCGCCGGGTGCGGTAGGGGGCCGTGCTTCGGCTGCCGCCTGTCAGTCGGCGCCGAAAAGGGGATTTTGGGGCGCTGGGGCTGGGCCTCGCGGGGCACCAGACTGCTTTCTAGCTGGCTGCCATCCCTACCCGAGAGCCCTGGGAGATGCTGGGGTTCTCACCTTGCACAGCTTACCGGGACAAGAGCTGGAATTCGGGGGAAGGAAATGGATACTGTGCGTCCCATTTAACCCTCGGGACCTACCGAGCTTGCCAAGTGGGTGGTGGACATTGTTTCGGGCACGGAGGGAAGGGCTTGTAAGGAGAATGTTAAGTCTGGAACCAGAGCTTCTCTGCCCCATTCGTGCTGCCCGGCTGTCGGAAAAGGAGTCGTTTGTTTTTAAAAGCAAATGCCGCCTCCGGCTCCTGTCACTTCGGGACAAGTTAAAGCCTCAGATCTATTGTTAAACCCGCGCGTTCCCTACCTAGTCTATCCTGTTAGTACTTCTGTGGGTATCTGGTAAATATGTTCTGTAGGCATACGTGATGGTGAGGTCAAAAGTTAAATGTCTTCACGCACTTTCTGAAGAGAGGTAGGACTAACCTAGCAGTCAGGACTGTATAGCGCACTTTCCCTCACTTTCCCTTGTAATCGTTTTAGCCTTCATGTCTATATCCAGACTGAGGATAGTCATCTTAAAGGTATTGAGGTTATAGGGGCGCCTGGGTGGCTTAGTCGGTTAAGCGTCCGACTTTCACTAGGTCATGATCTCGCGGTTCGTGTGTTCGAGCACCGCGTCGGGCTCTGTGGTGACTGCCAGCTCAGAGCCTCGAGCCTGTTTCAGAGTCTGTGACTCCCTCTCTCTGACCCTCCCCTGCTCACGCTGTCTCTCTCTCTCTCTCTCTCTCCTCTAGAAATAAATAAAACATTAAAAAAATTCCTTTATAAAAAAAGGCATTGAGGTTATGATTGTGCAGACTAAAAAAGCCCGTGGTATAATATGATACACATTTTTGTATCACCGAATGATTATATAGGGATTGTAACTGGAAAGATCAGAAATAGTTTTTGTTTTTTTTTAAATTAATTACTGCTTTTCTGTTGTCTTAGGTTCGGCTTTAGAGAGTGGTGAAGGGTACTTTTCATGGTGCATGGAAGGAAAGCCAATGCGCAGGTAGGCTTTTAGGAAGAAAACTTTCAGTTTCACTGATTGAAATTCAACGCATAATAATTCAGGACTTCATTTAATTTTTTAAAGGGTTTTCAGACTTTACCAAATTCTGCTTAGAACTAATGATTCTTATTCTAAAATAAATAAAAGTATTATAAAGAATTAATCACCTTTTAAATAAGAGCCCAATATAGTACTTATATGTCTAAAGAATGTTATGAATTTCATGTAGTTGTTAACATTTAAATTTTCCTTCTTGCATGGTTATATTTATGATAATCATTAAGTGTAATATGGTACTTTCTGGGTTCATTAGTCTTCAGTTCTCTATAGAATGTAGAAGGTTCTGTTGCCACAGAAGAAATATAATTTGTAATACAGTGTACTGTATACCTAATTATGGTTTGGGTTATTTTATTGATGATCAATAGTACCTTTGTTCGGTTAATTAAAATAGCTGCATTGCAGGAAAGATTCTTGAAGTACTGAAAAAGGTATTGGACATAATAACTTAGCCCATAGAAGAATGGAACAGAGTGTAAGATAATATAGACAATCATAAGCCCTCCCAATTCTAAAATTTGGTAATGTTTTTTCTTAATCTTCTCTAACAAATAGACCTAGAATCCTTATCAAAACAAAATCAGCCCAGTTCTTTTTCTTTGTTCCTTAAACTCATTTCACATTTATTGAACTGTATGTAATCATTTGTTATTTAGCAGCAAAGAGAACTGGCTCTGGCAGAGCCAGAGAAGAGAAGAAACATTTTAGGAGAAGAAACATTAAATGATGGAGCTATGACTTATGCCTCAGGACCAGGAGCAAGAATATATATCATTTTCCAAATCTGTTACTGATTTTTTGATTGACCTTGAACTGTTCACTTTCTCTGTGCCCCAATTTATTTTTCTAATGTATTTGACCAGGATATTGGGAACTAATGAATGCTTTCAAATGCTTTGAGATCTCCAGATATGGATGTAACAAATGTCGTTATCTTATTTGTATCTAACTCCATGTAGGAATAATATTTGACTGCAGAGTACATGAAGATATTAACAACATATATTAATTGCGTCACCACTATATCCTTTATCATGGTTGCAAAAACCACTGATTGCTTCTCTTCCTCATTGTTTCTCTTCTTCACCTGCCATAAATGTCATATCTTATGTAATTGCTAAAATAAGAGCTTATTATTTTTTAAAAAGGGAAGGCACAGCGTGGGAATGTCTTTGGTTTATTAGTAATTTCTATATAAAATATTCACTTAATCACTCATACCTACTTGGTTTTTTTTCTTGCTTTATTATATAATCCTGCCAGTTATTCAAAATCATGTTGTGAGAATTCTAGTACCATTAATTGTTAAACTACAGTTCTTTCTTCATCACCATCACCTGGCCAGAGCCTGGCCTACCCATTGTTCTTGGATTTAATTTGACCTTTATTTACCTTTCCTTGTTGGGCTGTTATTCTCACTGCTACAGCCCAAAAGGCACTCTCTGTGAAGTGATGTTGGTTTTATACTTAGCTGCTATTGGAGAAGCTTTGAATAAGAAGTAACTATATTAAGATTATTTGAATACATGTTTATTCTCCCTACTAGAGAATTTTGAGTCTCATGTCTTCTATATCTTTGCATCCCTGATATAATTCCTGAATAATCATTTAAATGACTAAACAGTACCTGCAGACTTTTTCCATGTGCACAAACTGCCAAAAAATATGAACAAGAAAAGGCTGAAAATGATTTTGTTAAAGGTATTTTAATGCTTAATTATAAAGTTTTATGAAATTGATCGACATCTTATTAGTAAAGCTTCATTGAATTCATTTAACTAGCCATTATGTGTACAGATACAAAATTTAAAAGATACAATAAGATGGTCAGTGAAAAATAGGTCTCCCAATGCTGATGCCAGCTCCCAGTTCTCCTCTTTATAGGCAACCACTGTAAACATTTTCTTATTCATTTTTCGTAGACATAATGCATATACAAGCATATACAATATCTCTCCTTTTCTAAAAACATGAATGTCAGCATATCATGCACATTCTTCTGTATCTTTTTTCACTTCACACATTATCTTGTAGATTGTGACAAATACATATAGGCCCACCTTATTCTTTTTGATAGTTACATAGTATTTCATTGTCTGTAAGTGCCATGTAATTAACATGTCTTTTCAGAGACATTTAAGCTATTTCAAATATTTTGCTGTTACAACCAGTCTGCAGTGAATATCCTTGTCAGTAGTTTTTGCCCAAATATGTATGTATAGAATAAATTCTTAGATGAGGAATTGCCCAAAGAGTATTTGTGTTTTTAAATTTTGGTAGATATTGACAAATTTCCTTCCTTAGAGATTATACCAACTTGGTCTCACCAAAAACGTGCCTGTTTCCCAAGATACTATTCTTTAAAAGAATTGTTTTTTAATGTTTATTTATTTTTGAGAGAGAGAAAGCGTGAACAGGGAAGGGGCAAAGTACATTCTTTACTTTAAAAGATAACAATTTAAAGAAGGAAGTTAGTTAAAGACACCGTAAACAGAAGGAACATCTGTGCTCCCCACCCCCCAAAAAGTAGAATCTATGGCAGTGAAGATTGAGAGAAGAGGATGGAATTAAGACTTTGCTTAATAGTAGCATCAAAAGGATTTGGTGAATATAGAGTAAGGAAAAGGTAGCAGTTTAAAGACTCCAAGGACTTCAGCTTGTGAAACCAGGTGCTGCCATGATGGGATCAAAAATACAGGCAGAGGCATGAACATGTTTCCATAAGCCAGGAATAGTTTCTCTTTCATATGTTTTAAGATTGTTATGTCTAGGAAATTGCCAAATAGAGATAGCCAGCATGTAACTGGAGGATGGGCTTGGGACACAAGAGCAGAAGAGATGCAAAAAACAATTGTGCATCATCAGCCCACAGAATGTTCTTGAAGTTGTAGGCATGAATGAGGGTAGAACAGAAAAGGGGGATGCCAAGGACAGAACCTCAGGGTGTACCAGGGGTGTTGAAGGTGAGGCCTAAGAAAAAATGCCAGTAAAGATTCTAAAATGCATTAAGAAGCTTTAGATTGTGTGAGTCCTGTTTTATTTAATTGTATCTAGAGTTTTTATTGATAATTTTCACTCATGGTGAAGATCAGATGAGCTTCTCCTTGCTTCAAGCAACAACAGAAATCCCATCTCATATCTTTAGAATTTCCTGTTTATTTTAATCCATCTAAAATGTTATTTAAAAATAGTAGTATAAAAGGTACCTGCTTGATTTGACTTTTCCTTGGTGTGACAGGCACCGTAGGGTAGCTTGCTGAACACCTCTTCTTTCTTTCCTTTACTATGTGGAAACAAGAAAATGAAATGTTATGCTTGGTATTATCTTCTTTGCATTTGAGATGGCTGTATAACACAGCGCTGCCAATGAAATGTCAGCAGAAGCTGCTACGAGGTATCCTAGCAAGGCTTTTGCTGTCCTGACAAAACTTTGGCTAGCTTGTTCACATGCTCTTCCTCCTTCATGCCTTGATGGCTGGACCAAGACATCCAACACTGACAATCGTTTCATCTAGTAAGCAGTGAGGAGGTATTTTAGGGCTAAAGTATTTATGACCTGTTTTCAGATTAAGGGGTTACCAGCCTGGCTTTATGGTATGGAATCAGGTATGGAATATAGTGCCAGTGGGTGCCCTCCTTGTAAACACAGCTGGCACTTTGCAATATTATTTCTGTTTTAAGGATTTGTACACTCCTATCTGTAGTTTTCTCTCTTTTTGAGTGTGTTCAATCATTTTCTAGCCATCACTCAACTCCCTTAGATTGTCTGTGGCATTTCCCGACTCTTGATTAATGTAAGCATTTATATTCCCTGCTTTGGACTGTTGATTTCTGCTAGATAAAAGAAGCCATGGGGAATTTGTGCTACTCTAATCAGAATCTTTAATACTGTGTGAGCCAGGGGCACCTGGGTGGCTCAGTCAGTTAAGCATCCAACTCTTGATTTCAGCTCAGGTCATGATCTCACAATTTATGGGACTGAGCCCTGCATCAGGCCCCGCCCTGACAGTGAAGAGCCTCCTTGGTATTCTCTCCCCGTCTCTCCCTGTCTCTCTCCTCTGTCTCTCAGAATGATAAATAAAAAATAAAGAATTAAAAAATCTACTATTTGAGCCAACAGTGTTATCCAACAGTAATTCTGTGGGCCCCTAGTTAATGCTCACTCATTCCCCGCAGCAGTTGTGTCGCACCTTCATTCATCCTCTTGACCCTATCACTACCCTTCCCACTGGCTGCAATGGCCTGCTCGCCCAACTTCACAGAAAAAATAGAGACCATCCCAAGCTCCTGATGCCTCCTTACCACAAAATGAATGTATCTGTTTCCTCATTATCTCTGCCACCACACTCCCTTCCTCTAATCTCTTACATAAGTCCTTCTACCTTTTGTTAAAGAGTCTTTCCTCTGCACTTTGGTTCTGTATACTCCTCCTCTTCAAGGATCTCGCCTCATGTATTCTTTCTCTATTATTTTTTTAAATTGCTCCCTCTTTCTCATTCTTCAAAATGAGATACTATCATTTTCCAGTCTTCTTCCACTTTAAGCGGACATGTTGTTATTCTGTGTCTCTTCTTGTCACAGACAAGCTTCATTTTAGAAATACTCCATACCCATCTTCTCTTTCTTTACCTGCCACCATTTTTATCAGTCCTCCTTACCTTTCCCCTCTGTTATAATCTCCTTTCTTCTAAATTATTTTTTTTAATTTTTTTAATGTTTTATTTATTTCTAGGAGAGAGAGAGAGACAGCGTGAGCAGGGGAGGGTCAGAGAGAGAGGGAGTCACAGACTGAAACAGGCTCCAGGCTCTGAGCTGGCAGTCAGCACAGAGCCCTACTCGGGGCTCGAACCCACGAACCGCGAGATCATGACCTGAGCGAAAGTCGGACGCTTAACCGACTAAGCCACCCAGGCGCCCCTCTTCTAAATTATTATTCTAAATAAATTCCAAATTATTCTACTGAGAAGCTTATTCTCTTTATCACAATCCTGATATCTCTAGTAGAATAGGTTAAAAAACAAAAGCTTTTGTCTTTAGATAGTTCATATAAATGTGTGGCACGGCTTCACGTAAGACAGAGCGGTGGGGGCTGTGGTAAACGAAGAGTACAAGCCCTCCTAATGATACTCAAATGCAATTTCAATTTCAATCTCAAACCAAACCAAACCAAACCAAACCCTGTAGGTAAAACCCTTCTGATGGTCTTTATCGTTCTAGGGGGCCCTCCCCTTGCCTTTTATAATTAAACGGCCTAAATACTTGTTTTCTCAAAAGCACCATCTGTCTCTGAAATAAATGCTGTTCCTTTCCCCAGAATGTAAAATAACAGTAATTGAAAATTTCTAATAGCAGTTTTTTTCTTCTCACCATATGTAGAGATTCAAATGTAGTAATTATAGTTTCTTAAACTGATTCTATAATATCTGATGCTTGCCTTACAGAATTGTATAGATTTATTGACATTTCGGTAAATGAATCCTTCATGTTTAATTTTTTATGTTTGACAATGATGGTTTTACTTTTCTTTTTCCTATATTTATAGCTGCATTTTGAATTATTGCTTTCTCCACTCTGTTATTTCCCTTCAACTTAGGTCAATGTATTCTTTCTGTAAAAACTGATTTCCACTGAAAAAGATTTTACTTTATTAGTCAGATTTTATTAAGTCAGTTTTTTAGTCAAACTTTAATGTGTATTAAAATTACCTGCTTGCTAAATACAGATCCTAGAGTCATACCACCAGAGATTCTGATTCTCTAGCACCTCAGGAACCTGCATTTTTAGTAAGTACCTTCATATATCTGGTGTCAGAGAAACCCAATATTTGAAAAGTTAATATAACAGCCTAGTGGGAATTGAGCATTCAGTAAAGAACAGTATCTTGTCTTCTCTAATTTTCATTTCATTTGAAAGAAAAGCCACACATTCAGATCATAATCTTAAATCTATCAATACCGTGTTTAGAAAATGTGACAATAATGGGGGAAAACCCTCTGTATACAAGAGTAGTTGGGGGTGGCCTGGGTGGTTAAGTGTCTGACTCTTGATTTCAGCTCAGGTAATGGTCTCCCAGTTTTTGAGATCAAGCCCCATGAAGTTCTGCTTCAGATTCACTCTCTCCCTCTCTCTCTCTGCCCCTCTCACACTTATGCTGTGTCTCTGAAGTCAAAATAAATAAACATTTAAAAAAATATTTTAAAAAAAGAGTAGTTGACTAGTCAAAGCAAGAGTAAATTTCTAAATTCAAGTTGGTTAGTAAATTTAGAATGTGTGGCTGATTTTACTGTTTCCCATTTCAACTACCATGTTTTTGGTATCAGAATGTTTTGGGGTGAAAGTCCTGGCCCAGACTAACACAGTCAACATTTATTTACATAACAAGTCTTTTGTTTACATAACAAGAAGGCCAGAGGTAGGGTGGGCTCCAAGATTGGTTAGTGCAGTGGCTTGGTAATATCCTCTTGGACCCAAGTTCTCCGTGTCTCTCCAGCGTAACTTGTGCAGCATCAGTTTCATCCTAACCTAAAATTGATCCCCCATCAGACTACCACCTACCAGTGTAGAATGCTACATTCTTCCTTGTTAAGAAGAAACTCCCTAAATCATGGAATATAATTCTGTTCCTATAGTTTGATGACCAGCTTAGGTAAGAGAATGCCATCAGCTAATTGATTTGAGAGAAGTCAGGATTCATCTTCAAAAACCTGGTCATCTTCCTCTGAAGCACATGGCTAGTAAAGGAACAAAATCAAGGTTGTGTTAAAGTTTGAGAGAGTTGATGGTAAAATATGATATTAATAGAATTTATTTTTAAGTTATGTTTTTTATCAGTGCTAAAGGAATAAAAAATTTGCTAAAGTTATTATTAGCAGATTTTATACCCTTTGGTTTTAGAAAGACTGATTCTTTCCCAGAATTGACAGAGTTTGGGAGAAGGCAAAGCTCTGTTTGGTCTTCTTTGTTACATGTGGATAGAGTCCATAATAATGCTTTCACTTGCCTCCTTAAATCTTAAAATACATATAGATTAATCTTGCAAATTAAGTTCATAAAAATGTTGAGTTCAGTTTTTTGGTGTTTATTTGTAATGTTATTAGTTCAGTATTGGAGTAAAAAGCCACAGATTGACAAAGCAAATAATTTAGATCTTCTAGTTTTTCTAGATGATTTTTTACTTGGACAGTAAAGCTTGCTGTCTCGATGTTTAATTAAAACTTCTTAGGGTTCTGTCCTGGGGAGCAATTCACACCTCACTTTACCATCCCACCCCCCAAGTCCTTAGAGTATTTATTTCATCAGACTGCAAACAAAGAAGTTGAGAATATGATGTGACAAGGTGTGAACACATGCTATTTCTAGGACCCTTATTATAACTTCCCTTCAAAAGGTTCCCAGAAAAAATGTACCAAAAAACTCACTTTTCTGCCAGTAGAATCCTGGTTGTAATGAGAGTAATGGAGGATGTGCACTTCGAAGTTTAAAAGTACAAATTTACAGAAACATATAGCAGAACTGTAGGAGAAATAACTTAGTGTATAGCATTAAATATAGCTTCTAGAACTAAATTGCTAGAATTAAATACAGCCTCTCAGAACATTTAAAATTATTTATTGTCTCAGCCTACCAGTAATTCCTGTTGTCATTCCATCTCATTCTTCCAGAAGGGCAGCCTGGTCCAGCCATGTGGCAATATGCTTGCTTTTTTCTCCCATCTAAGAATGACAACCACATTAATCAGATTACCAGAGTCATTTCTGTTTCAAACACTCAATCCAGTTGCTTAAGATAGGTTGGCATGGATTTGAAGTCAGAGGACCTACATTCAGACAAATACCAACACTGTCACTCTTTGTTACAAATAGTGAACTTGAGGATCAGGAAGTTAAGCAATTTGCCCAAGATTATACCTAATAAGTGACGGAGGTAAGGTTTGAACCTGGCTACAAGTTTGCCTGGCTCCAAACCTGGTTTCGAGAAAGTCAGACAAGAGTTCAGAGGGTATAGTTTATTTTGGCAGAAAGAAAAGTTGAATTCATTTAGCAACAATTTAATAGACACTAGACCTAGGTATTGGGATATCGCAGTGAGCAAAAGGAAAGAAGGCTGTTGTTCTCATTGTACTATATTCTACTTAGGTGATAAAGCCAGTATGTTATGTCAGGAGGTAATATATTTATGAAGAAAAATTAAAGGGTATAGAGTGGTAGAAATAGATGCAATTTCATATAAGGTGGTGTTGGAAGGAGGAATTTCCTTTTTGCTTTGAGGTCCTTCAGGCTGGACTTAGAATCAAATTAACAATGAGACAATGAGGAAATCAAATTCAGTAGTTTGTAGAGGGAACCCACAGAGACAGAAATTCCAAAGACAGTCAGACAACATGATGCTTATATGAGCTAAGGCAGGGAGTATTGGACTGAGGTTACAAAGGGGGAGAAAGACCATTAGCAGAAGGGAAAGATGTTTGGAAAACAAAGGTACCCTATTATGCAGATTAGTTTCTTAGATAAAGAGAAATTTCTGATAATAGCTCTCTTCCTGGTAAAGCCAACAGTTGAAGGAAAGGTGAAGAGCTTTTTCTGAAATTACTGGGTTTAGATTGCTTTTATTTACTTTTTTATATGTTTTTTAAGCTTATTTGCTTCTGAAAGAGAGAACAGGGGAGGGGCAGAGAGAGGGAGACAGAATCAATCCCAAGTAGGCTCCATGTGCAGTGCCTTGATGTGGGGCTTGAACTCACGAACTGAGATCATGACCTGAGCCAAAACCAACAGTTGGGTGCTTAACTAACTGAGCCCCCAGGTGACCCAGGATTCCTTTTAACTCAAAATAATGCTCATGCCAAGTGACTCATCTTGAGCTGGCCTGCCTTGACCCCTACAGGGGTGTGATAAGTTGACATTTGAGCAGAGATATGAAAGAAATGACTATGTGAGCTCCATAAGTATTTGGGAGAAGAAACTTTCAGGAAGAAGGAATAATGCTCTGAAACAGAGATGTCTTAGCATGTCCCAGAAAATATCAAGGAAGTCTGTGTGACCAGAGAACAGTGGGCAAGAGGAAAGCAGTAGATGAATTCAGAGAGTGAGCCAGGGGAAGAATCATGTAGAAGCTGGTAAACCTTATATGCTTTGTTTTTGACTATGAATGTTTAAAGCAATTTGAGCAGAGGAGTGGTATAATCTGACTCTTCTAAAGGATCACTTAGGTTGTTAAGAGAAGAGAATATAAATTGGCAAACGTGAAAGCAAGAAGACTTTATGAGACTATTAAAATATTTTTAATAAAGAGTGAGAATAACCTGAATTAGGGTGGGGCTGGAGAAGATGTAGAGAAGTGGTTGAAGTCTAGGTATTATTTGGAGCTAGATGAAGGATTTGCTGATGGATTGAGTTTGAGGGGAAGAGGCTCCAAGATTTTTGGCCTGAGGAACTGGAAGATTGAAATTGCTTTTTTTTTTTTTTTTAAATCTGGGGAAGGCTAGAAGAGAGACATGGGGGAGGGAAGAGAATCAAGGAATCAGTTTAAATATATCGTTGAGATATTTTCATTTGTGTGATACAAGACATTCATATGGATCCAAATTCAGAATTTATTCAGGCAGGAAATAGGCTCTTTTAGCCATTCACATATGGATGATGGGAACCATGAGATTAGATGAGCTCCTCTAAGAATGTGTATAGGGAGCAGAGAGGACAGACCTTTAGAGAATGACCACATTTAAGGGAATTCTTAGCAAGTTTGCAAACCAGACCACTGATAAAAGTATGGAAATTACCCGTTTTTAAAATATAATTTATTATCAAGTTGGCGAACATATAATGTGTACAGTGTTCTCTTGGTTTTGGGGGTAGATTCCCGTGGTTCATCCCTTACATACAACACCCACTGCTCATATAAATTACCCATTATTAAAAGTCAGAATCTGGAGACGCCTGGGTGGCTCAGTCGGTTAAACGTCTGACTTCGGCTCAGGTCATGATCTCACAGTCTGTGCTTCAAGCCCTGCATTGGGCTCTGTGCTGACAGCTCAGAGCCTAGAACCTGCTTCTAATTCTATGTCTCCCTCTCTCTCTGCCTCTCCCCTGCTTGTGCTCTGTCTCAAAAATAAATAAACATTAAAAAAAAAAATAAAAAATAAAAGTCTGAATCTATACTAATACAATAAAAACAGCACAGTATTTTTGCTTTGGTATACTTTTAAATGAAAAGGCAGATATGTAGAAATTGGTTTCCATATTGTACGTAGGTGAAATAAAATATTGTTTATAGTTCAACAGTACTATCTCTATGTACATAATTATGGTTATAACAAAAATGTTTTCATTTCAACATGCAATGTCAATATTAAAAGAGGAATTTTTTGAATTTATCTTGTCTTTAATGTTGGTTCTTTTTAAAAGAAGCTTGATTGTGCCACTGTTAACCATGTGATTTATTCTTTCAGCATCTACTGTGTACAGGGCATCATTAAGCATTGTGGTTAAAAGCTTCCTTGATTGTTTATGTGGGTGGTAAAAATGATCCTTTAACTGCTCAGCTTTTTTCAGTCTGTAAATTGTCAAGCATAAGTGGTGCTGTTTCTGCCAGATGTCGGGAATTATGAACAGTTTGTGTTCTAGAATACAGAATCACTCATGGGCTAAGGCCAAGCATAGAAAGATTGAATTTATAAGTACTTTGGAAAAACAGGTTGCTGTTGGAGAAAGGAAAAACTATGTTCTTTGTTTTCAGGTTGTGCCTTTGTAATGTAAGTGTAGTTTCTTCTTCCCAAAAATGTCCTTATCTAGCCTCTCCTTCCCAGGGGACTCTTTCAACACAGGTGTTTTATTATATAGTAGTTCCTGTCAGCTCTACAACTTTAGGGGTAGTAAACTGATACTGTCCCCTGCAGGCCAGATGTTAGACTATCTCAATATAGATGATTAAGTCTGTGAGACTCCCGTGAGGCTGACCAAAAACTCAGTGATAATGTTGGAGTCACCTACCCCCTTTTAAATAACATGATATCTCTGGAAGAATTATTCATGAGACAACTGTTTAGTGAGTATAGAATCAGAGACAGAAATATAATGATCTGGGCCACAGGTAAAGGATATTTCACCTAAGTTCTAGAATAACCCAGTGTAATATTCCTACTTCACGACAAAAATACCCTTGATGTAACCTTGTAGCTTATGCTAATCAGATCTAAGATCTTTCCAGTATACACAAATACTTTACTGATTTTTGCCTTTCTGACCAGTTTGTATCCTGATTGCCCTTTCTCTGGTTATTCATGTATCCCCTCTTCTAGATAGATTCCCTGATTACCTCTTTATATTCCTTTGATTTTTTTCTCAGTTCAAACAAAATGCTTTGTAAATTATATGCAATTTGTAAATATTTGTTAAAAGAATAATTAACAACTTAGAAGAGCATAGATTTTCTTTATGTTGGTAGATACAGTGTGATAATTATGAAAATCTGAGTATCTTCATTACAGTTATTTGTCAATTTAAGTTTGTTGGCATTTACCTAGGAAGTTAACACCTCAATTTCTACATATGAAATGTGAACATAATGTATAAACTTGCTTCTCTTATGTATTATATGGAATAGCTTTTTAAAAGGTAATGAACATTTGACTATTTTAGAAATGTTTAGAAATAATTCTGAAAATGTTTAGACCATTCCAGTGTTTTTTTAGCTGGAAAAGAAAAGACTTAGGTTCGATTTTGTTATGCGATTTTCCATAAGCCTGACATTCATTTTGTTGTCCTTCTACCAAGTTACTTGACTCTTCTTCTCATAGTCCACTGTGAAGTTCTTCATGATGACTAGACCAAAATAATCTGCATTTACTGTAGCTTTCTGTGCTTTAAAAAAGTGTTGTATAGAAATTTTGATATCCATAAGGAAAAAAACCTGAAAATCTTATTTTGAATTGTTAAATAATTCTACAACTCTGTTCTTTCCCCAACCTAGCATTCATATCAGTCACCATTATTAAATATTTACAGTGCTCTAGGAGACACTTGTAGTTTATCCAAAAGCATCAGGAGACCTGCTCTGCTGCTGAAAGAAAGATTCCTGATTTAGAACAAGTCACCTAACCAAATCAGTTTCTCCATCTGTTAAAGGAGGATATTATGCTAGATGATCTGATGATGATTCTGTTTCAAATCTCAATCTCCATTCTTCAAGCTAGGTTACAAATTATGCCAAGCAAGCAAGGTTGGTTTTCATATTTAAAGATTTCTGGAGAACATTAACATGTAAAATTTATTAACACATATATACCCTGATCTTATGATGTTATTTATATCAAACTTGAGAAATTTACAGAGCTGTCACCTTTGTTTTTTCCAGATCCCTTTTTAAAGGAAAGTAATTATTACAGCCTCTCAAGAGTGTGTCCTTTAAACATTTTTACAATGTTTTATTTATTTCTGAGAAAGAGAGAGACAGTGTGAGCAGGGGAGGGTCAGAGAGAGAGGGAAACACAGAATTTAAAGCAGGCTCCAGGCTCTGAGCTAGCTGTCAGTACAAAGCCTGATGCGGGGCTCGAACCCACGAACTGTGAGATCATGACCTGAGCTGAAGTCGGACGCTCAACCGACTGAGCCAACCCAGGCGCCCCAAGAGTGTGTCCTTTAGCACATTTAGGTTAACACCTACTTAAATATACAGGAAATGCCCAACTTCTAGACTTCCAAAGTCTGTGTGTAAGAGTAGCTCCCCGAGCTCCAGCCATCACGCCACCCAAAAGCCACCAAAAACAATAGCCACAATAAACTCTGAATCAGTCCCAAAATGAGAGATGCTGTTTTCCTTCTCCTTGTACCTCTTGGCCTTTGTGTCTTCAGACTTCAAAATTCAGGTCAGAACTCTATGTCAGTGGCTTTTAAATTTATTGCTATTACAGCTTACAAAGAGACCAGTTATACAGATATATATGAATTTGTGTGTATATACAACACATACTTGAAACAGTGAACTAAAGGGAATGTATGCCAATATTTTTTCTTACATTCCATTTTTTTATGCTGCTTGTGACATACTAACTTGATTTTACAACTAAACCTAGCCCCCATTTACAGCACTCTTACTATAGAAAAATACAAGCCTCCAAATAGTTAACATAAAATTAAATGTTGAGAAAACTATTCATTTGTAAAGTGGGGAATGTTTATTTATGGGCGTATATATTTCTTTTGTAACCACACTAAACCTTCCTTGATTCTGATTGATATGTTGGGAACAGTTAGAAATATATAGTACTTTTAAGCAAATGAGGCTTATTGTCAGATTTAATATCTCTATCTCCAAATTAGTCAAACAAAATCTTTATACAATTTTACCTCCCATCTTCTTTCCCACTTGAATGTTCATAAACTGTGAAGAAAAGATTTCTAAGTAAAGATAAACTTCAATCCAGACTTGCTGGGTTATTAATTTAAAATTTATTTAAATATTAATTGAAGCATATCAACTCAGACTTGATTTCTAATATGGATAAGCATAGCGACCTCATCTGAAAGGAAAGTAATAGTTCTATAACTACAATAACTTCAATTTAAAATGTAGCAAGCCCTGAACTGGAAGTTTTTATGTGCATTATCTCGTTTAATCTTTGCCAATATGGAATAGATACTTATCCATTTTACAGCTAAAGAGGCTGAGGATTAGAGAAGATAAGCAACTTTCCCAGTAATCATCAGTGCTAGCATTTCAACCCAGGCCCATCTATTCTACAGTGTATGAAACTTTATGCTGCTAGTACAGAGTGGACTTAGTAACCAGCTGTCAGAGCTGTTAGGCTTGAGGGGAAAAATAAAAGAAATCTTAATTTAAGATATTTTAAAATATTTTTGAGGCATCTATGGTTGAACTTACACAAAGGAGAGAATTTTAACTCATGTCTCCCTGTGAATGGCTTCTAAAGTATTTGGTTTGATTCTTTCCCTTTTTAGGAACAAACTAATGTGATTCACTACATAGTTATTTACTATATTTCCTCACTTATAAGGCACATGGTTCATTTAATAACTTCTTAGTAGTATAAATATTGCATTAAATGTTTGTGAAGCTTTTATTAACTGACAGTCTAGCATGTATTTATCCATAAGCTTTCCTCTCATTCACAGACGAAAGAATGTCTGGCCATCGGCAATTATCTGTAGCATTCCGTTAACATTAGTTTTTGTAACCTGTGCTTAGGATTTTTTTTTTTAGTTTAGTTTGTTTTTTACTTGGAACCATTGTGATTGCCTGTATAAACTTTGAAAACTATGCATGTTAGAATAAAGGAAATACAGGGAATATATACATATGGAATATTATACAGAGTATAATATATAACTACATATAAAGTTAATTTTAGGGGCCCTGGCCTCCTTTTTTTTTTTTTTTTTTTTTTTTTTTACAAATAGTTTATTGTCAAATTCGTTTCTACATAACACTCAGTGCTCATCCCCAAAGTGTCCTCCTCCATGCCCATCCCTCCCTCCCCCCCACATCCATCAGTCCTCAGTTTTTGTCAGCATTCAAGAGTCTCTCATGGTTTGCCTCTCTCCCTTTCCCCCACCATTTCCCCCCTTCTTCTCCCTCTTGTTCCTCAGTTAAGTTCCTCCTAATCCTCCTATACGTGCAAACATATGATATTTGTCCTTCTCTGCCTTACTTATTTCACTCAGCATAACACCCTCAAGGTCCATCCATGTTGCTACACATGGCCAGATTTCATTGTTTCTCATTGCCATGTAGTATTCCATGGTATAGATAAACCACATCTTCTTGATCCATTCGTCCATTGAAGGACACTTAGGCACTTTCCATGTTTTAGCTATTGTGGAGAGTGCTGCTATGAACATTGGGGTACATGTGCTCCTATGCTTCAGCATTTCTGTATCCCTTGGGTAAATTCCTAGCAGTGCTATTCCTGGGTCATAGTGGAGTTCTATTGTTAGTTTCCTGAGGAACTTCCACACTGTTTTCCAGAGGGGCTGTACCTGGCCTCCTTTTTCTGTTTTTTTCATGCAGCATGAGCTATATTTTATAGCTTTGTGCTGAACCTGAGAGAAATCTAAAATATTTTCCATTATAATGAGATATAAACATTTCTGAGTTCTAGAAAAAGAAGAAATACCAACATTTTGGTTAAGCCAGATTAAGAAATTTAAGTCCATAGGTCTGTTTTGTGCAAAGAGAGAATAATTTACAAATGTTTTTCATAAATTTTTATTAATGTATTGCAGGTAGTTTGTAAAAGATGTGGCCCAAGACAGTCTAGTTGAGTACTTCCGAGATGGAAAAGGAATTGTCTTTTATTTTATGGGAGTGAATAGTGAAAGTGCTCTGATTTGGCATTAATACTCTTTGTTCTTCGGAAGACTTTCAGGCAGTTTATGAGTTCCAGTGTTCTTAGAAAGGAATCCCTCTGGGAGCTTAGTTTTCCCTTTTGATTACCTGCAGGTTTCCTTATCTCTTGGCTTCTGAACACTTTATGGTGAGAGTGAGTTTCTAATAATGTTGCCATCATCTCTTCTCCCCTCCTTCCCCCATTCCTGTAGGTGTACCAACATTCGACCAGGAGAGACTGGAATGGATGTAACAAGCCGCTGCACCCTTGGAGACCCCAATAAACTGCCAGAAGGGGTTCCCCAACCTGCCCGCATGCCCTATATCTCAGACAAGCACCCTCGACAGACCTTGGAAGTGATAAACCTTCTGAGAAAGCACCGGGAGCTATGCGATGTGGTGCTAGTTGTGGGCGCTAAGAAGATATATGCCCATCGAGTCATTTTGTCAGCCTGTAGTCCCTACTTCCGAGCTATGTTTACAGGAGAATTGGCAGAGAGCCGTCAGACAGAAGTAGTGATCCGAGACATAGATGAGAGGGCTATGGAGCTACTGATTGACTTTGCGTACACCTCCCAGATAACTGTGGAAGAGGGCAATGTTCAGACCCTTCTGCCAGCGGCTTGTCTCCTCCAGCTGGCAGAAATCCAGGAAGCCTGCTGTGAATTCTTAAAAAGACAATTAGATCCTTCTAATTGCCTGGGCATTCGGGCTTTTGCTGACACACATTCATGTCGTGAGTTGCTAAGGATAGCAGACAAGTTCACTCAACATAACTTTCAAGAGGTGAGTTATACATGGTGGTTTGAATGTGTTCATAATGTATTTGTCAGAGTTCACGTTCTGCTAACTAACATGCACCTGTTTGGGCATTTACTGCCGATTCTAACTTTTAATATCAAAGAAATAAGTTATTATCAATTCTCAGCCTGATTTTTATTTACAGGCCAATTTTAAGTTCTGTCAACAAAAGTTAAAGTTTAGGGATTTGATTCTCCCTAGCCATATTCATAAACTAGTTATAAGTCAGAATAGAGTTTATTAATTCATTGGAAATCTGTGTCTGATAAGATACCTAATGTCCCTCATTTGCATCACTCATTTCCTTTCTGATTGTATGGATTATTCAGCAGAATAAATTATAAATTAGCAGTTATTTAGAGAACTAACAATCAGAAAAAATGAAATTAGATGTGTATCAAAAGAATATTTATTAAATCTGTTATTTTTCATTTATTTAATAAATATTTGTAAAGCTGCTATGTTCAGCCACTGTGCTTGGAGAGAAAAGTCTACATGTAGTAGTGAACAAGATGCCCAGAATGCCTGTTCTCATGGAGGTTATAATATAGCAGAGAGGATAGCTATTGATGCATAATTACATAAATAATTAATAATAATAGGTGCTACAAAGAAGCCTATACTGTCAAACTCTGATTTAACAGTATTTTACAGAGAGGTTTAACTTTTGTTCTGGAACAGATCAAGCCAAATTCTGAGACATAAAAATCATAACTAGGTTGAGAGACTGAAAGAAACCTAGTGAGACCCAGAGCACAAAAGGGAGGACATTAGGACATTACATAACGATTTTACAGAAGGACCAGAGCCTGATCACACTGGAGTTAATAGACCATGTGAAGAATTTGAAATGTAATCTCAAGAGCAATAGAAAACAATTAAAGGGCTTTAAGCAAAGACATGGTCCCTTTTACATTTTAATATCAATCACTCTTTTCTCTACCAGGATAGCCTCCTATGGATCAAAGATTTAATACATACAAAATGAAACAATGAAAATATTGGAAGATGACGTAGAGCAATTCCTTTTTAATCTTGCAGTGAGAAAGACCTTTCTAATTGACTAATCCAGAAGGCATAGAAGAAAATATTGATAGATTTGACTACATAAAAATAAAAAATTTTTACATGGTAAAACAAAAAAACAGTAACAAGACAGAAGTCAAAGACAAAGGAGGGGAGCACCTGGCTGGCTCATTCTTGCGACTCCTGATATCAGGGTTGTGAATTCGAGCCTCAGGTGGGTGTAGAGATTACTTAAAAATAAAATCGTTAAAAAAACTGCCTAGATGGCTTAGTCAGTTTCACCAACTGTCCCATTATTGTTCTTTATAACAATATTTTTTTCCATTCCAATTTTCAGAGTAGATGATTTCATTTAGTTGTCATGTCTTCTGAGCTCCTGCTGATCTGGGGTAGTTTTCCACCTTTAAGAGTGTAGCCAGTTAATGTTGTAGAATGTCCCTCAGTCTGAGTTTATCTGATGTTTCCTCATGGATAGATTCAGTATTGACAGGAATACTACATAAATGATACTTTGTCATTCTCAGCGCATCACAGGAAGTACATGGTATCTATTTGTCCCATTACTGATTATGTTAACTTCAATCACTTGGCTAAGTGGAGTCTCCTGAATTTCTTTCCTATTAAGTTTTCTTTTTCCTTTTGTAGCTAGTAAGAACTTTTACAGAGAGATACTTCAAATCCATGTAGATATTCTACATTGATAATTTCTTCCCAAATCAGTTATTACTATGATGGTTGTAAAATGGTGATTTGAAAAAAACCACTCCCTTTTTTTTTTTTTTTTTTTTTATCAACATTCTGCTATAAGAAAGAAGTTTCCTTATCCCAAATGATTGATTAGCATTTTGGACTCAGTAGACTCCTATTCTAGTTAATGGATGATAGTCCTTTGTTACCATTTATTATTTTGATGCTTGATAGTCTGGTTTATCCTTCCTGTGCTTATTTTTGCAAAATTAAGCAGACATATGCATGTTTTTTTAATTTCCATTTCTTTCCTACACAAAAGGTAGCATTCTGTATATTCCTTGTTGCCTTTGCCTTCTACTTACTTCTGGAATTCATTCCATATCAATTCACAGAGATCTTCCTTGTTCTGTCTCCATAGCTGCCTTGTCCTCCTAGTGTGCACCGCAGATTTGCTCAGTTTCCTGTTTGAGCATTTGCATAGGATTCAGTGTTTTGCCACTATAGATAATGCTGCAATGAATAGACTTGTGTATGAATATTTCACTGTTTTTGGAGGTTTATCATCAGGATAAATTCCTAGAAATCGGCTGCAGGGCCGAAGGTTGACTGCAGGTGAATTTTGTTAAATATTGCCACATTCCCCTCTATGGGGATGGAACCATTCAGACCATAAAATATGCCATAATAATATGAGGGTGCATATTTCCTCGTAGTCTCACTAACAGAATATATTGTCAGCCTTTTGAATTTTTGCCAATCTAATAGATGAGAAGTGGAATCTCAAGAGTGTTTCAATTTTTATTTCCTTTAAAATAAGTAAAGTTGAATATCTTTCATATGTTTAAGAGGCCTTTTTAATATAATTTTTATGAATTGTTTATTAATACCTTTTGCCCATTTTTCTGTTAGATTTTTTAAAATCTTTTTTCTACTCAATGTTTTAAAATTCTGTTAACAGTGATAGCCTTCTATCTGTGCTACATGTTACAGACTCTTTTTTCCCAGTTTACCTTTGCCTTTCAACTCTGCTTATGGTAATTTTTGGTCATGGAAACTTTTTTATTAATATTGCCAAATGCATAAATCTTTTACTATATTGCATCTGGGTTTTGAAGCAAAATTTGAAAGTCTTTTCCTACACTCAGGTTACAAAGGAATTCACCCATATTTTTCCTAGTGTGTGTATGGTCTCTCTGAGTTTATCTTGTGTAGGGTGTGAAATATGGACTTTCTGTTATCTTTTTCTAAATATTTAGTCCCAATACCATTTATTTAAAAATCTCTTTTTGCCCCAATGATTTGAGATAACATCTTTATTATATACTGAATTTCTGTGTGTGCTTGGTTCTAGACCTTCTATTGTAGGCCATTTAGCGGTGCCATGCTGTTTCTTAGAATGTTTTAATTACCGAGGCTTTGTAGTATATTTTAGTACATAGTAGGGCTAATACCCCTGCCTTATAACTCTCTTTCAGTGTTTTCCTAACTTTCTTGCATGTTTATTTTTTGAAATGAGCTTAGTATCACCTTTTCCAGCTCTAAGAAAAAAAAAACTTGGTGTATTTATTGGGATCACAGTAATTTATAAGTTAACGTAAGAAGAATAATTATTTTTATGATGTTGAGTTCTATTCAGAAATGAGAGGTACCTTTTTGTTTCTTCAGTTCTGTTTTTTTTTTAATATCTCAGGAATGTTTTTATTGTTTTCTTCATTTAAGTTTTCTACATCTTAAGTTATTCCTAAGTGTATTTTTTGTTGCTATTGTAAAGTTTTTTTTCCCTTCACTATAGCTTCTAGCCAACTACCATTAATACATATGAAAGCTACCTTACTGAATTTTTTATTCTTTGAGTTACTTTTACATTGATTCTTCTGAGTTATCTGAACATCCTATTATGTCATCTGCATATTGATAGTTTTCTTTTTCTCCAATTGTTAGTGTTTTCCCTCCCTCTAGTTGCTTGGCTTAATAATTCTAGTAAAATGTTAAATGGTAATAGAAATATTGGACATACTTTGTTTCTAGTATTAGTAGGGATGACTTTGGTGTTTTCCCATTAATGAATATACTGATTTTAGCATTAAAGCGTGAATATTTTATCATATGAAGGAAGTACATGACTTCCTATTGTCTTGGATGTTTTTCTAAGGAATGGTATTGAATTTTGTCAAAGGTTTTGTCTATTTATGGAGATAATCATATGAATTTTCTCCTTAAACCTATTATTATGAATTCTAAATGAAGTTCCAAAATTAAAGCATCTTTGCATTTTTGGTACACACATTTTGGTCATGGTGTATTGTTAATGTAGTGTTGGAATCTATTCACTAATATTTTAGGTCATGTCTTTATGTTGATATTAGTAGTGATACTAGTCTTTAATTTTCTTGTGCCATCTTTTTAATGAGAAGTTGTGCTAGTTTTATTTTTTCTTTATTTTTTAAATTTTTAAAATTTTATTTATTTTTGAGAGAGAGGGAGAGGGAGAGAGAGAGAGGCAGAGATAGAGGGAAACAGAAGATCTGAAGCAGGCTCTGTGCTGACAGCAGAGAGTCTGATGTGGGGCTGGAACTTACATACTGTGAGGTCATGACCTGAGCTGAAGGCAGACACTTAACTAATTGAGCCACCATACGCAATTTTTATTTTTTTAATATTTATTTATTTTTGAGAGAAAGAGAGAGACAGAGTGCAAGCGGGGGAGGGGCAGAGAGAGGGGGAGACACAATCTGAAGCAGGCTCTAGGCTGTGAGCTGTCAGCACAGAACTCGAACTCACAGACTGCAAGATCATGACCTGAGCTGAAGTTGGACACTTAACGGTCTGAGCTACCCAGGCACCCCTTCTGCTGTCTTTATTGGGTTAGATATACATGTTATACATCATAAAAATGAGTTAGAAGTTTTCTTTCATGTTTTGAAACATGTTGTACAACACTGGGACAATGTCCTCTCTGGAAGTCTGGTAGAATTTCTCTGTGAAACTGTCTAGATGTAGGGCTTTTTTGTGAAGTACTTTATTGATCATTTTCTCCATTCCGTGAAATTTTTTCTTTCCACTAGGATCAGTATTGGTAGACTATATTTCCCTATAAAATTATCAATTTTATCTAGGTTTTCAAATTTATTTATATTAGAGGTATACAAATTTCTTTTAAGTTTTGAATTTCTGCATCAGTGGTTCTTTACCCCTTGAGATTTTGTATATGTGTACTTTTAATGTTTCTTTCCTTGAAAAAGGTAGCTAGTGGTATGTCTTGTTCATGTTCTTCCAAAGAATCAATATTTTGACTTACTAATTAGATCTACAATTTTTGTCTCTATTTCGATGCATTTTGGTTTTACCGTTGTTAATTCCTTCCTTGTATTCTCTTTTGGCTTGCTGTATTCTTTTTCTAGCTATTTGAATTGAGAATTTGATTCATTTTCATTCTATTACATTAGCTACTATAAGTGTTTAAAGCCATAGTTTCCTCTGATCACTGTTTTAAATATATTTAATAGATTCTTATCTTTACTTCTTGATTTGCTGTTTTACAGTAATTCTGTTTACATTTCTCTTTACCAAGAACTATTAATAGAAAATTTTAAATTTGGGAGTGGCAGGGTATTTTTGTATTTTTTAATTTCATTTTTAATTTCTAATTTTAGTGCATGGCAGTCAGTGTTGTTTGTAGTATTTCTACTTCATGAAATATACTTAAATTTTTTTTAATGCTTTATTTACTTCTGAGAGAGAGAGAGAGAGAGAGAGCGAGCCTGAGCAGGGAAGGGTCAGAGAGAGAGGGAGACACAGAACCTGAAGCAGGCTCCAGGCTCTGAACTAGCCATCAGCACAGAGCCTGACGCGGGGCTTGAACCTATGAACTGTGAGATCATGACATGAGCCGAAGTTGGACGCTTAACCGACTGAGCCACCCAGGCGCCCCTGAAATATACTTTTTTAGTCCTATAATATATTATCAGTTTTTCCAACTATTCCATATGTACATGAAAATAAGGTGTATTGTCTAGTCTCTATTATAGTATAGTATTTGATGCATATGCATAAAGTCCTGCTTTAATCATAGCTTGGGTTTCACATCTGATGGTAGTTGCAAATATCTGAAGAATGTCCTTAATAGGGAAAGATTTGGAATCCCTTCCAGTTTTAAACCTGCCTTTCAAATGAACCTGATTTATACCATAATGAAATCCCCTTGTTCATGGAGTAGAATGCAGTAGTTTGTGCACTAGTTCTGTGCAGATGCAAAAAGGTGTCACCATTTTGGGGGCCTTAACACATGTGACTTATTTAAATTGTTTTCTAACTTAAGTCTATATTTAATTTCTTTCTGTTTCATTAGACCTAGCTTAATTCATACAGTGTTATTTGTCCATAAAAATAATTTGAAAACTTGTCTTTCAACATTAGGTTCACAATTCACTCCTGGTAGAAGACTCTAGTTAACTTTGCTTATTCACTCTTATTGTTTTCAGTTTTATTCATTCTTCAAATTGCGTCTCCATTCATTAGAAGAAACCAAAAGTAAGCTCATTACTATAATAGTGTGGGACTTAAAATCCAGATCTACTATAAACTTTTATTTAAAACAGATAACTTAAAAGCTTTATTTTCTTAACGTGGTTGTTTGGTCAAGGATAGACTTCAGTGCTAGATTTACTCTCATGGTAGATCATTAATAACTTTTTCTTCTTGCTGGAAAAAGAGAAGTAACAGTTTAACTAGACTTTATCAAAAGTATTATTTTTACTCTTTGCTTTCAGTGCCAAACAAATATTTTCTCACAGATTTTCATGTCTTCTTGCCATTCAATGTTTTCAGTAAGTAACTAGTGAATGTAATAGTGGTTTATTCATAAACTTGGTGATCATTGGTTTATAATCACTAAGTTGGGGAAAAATAATTTATATTTTAACAAGATCCAAAAGAATGTTAAGGCACTTCTTTGCAAAGCTTGATGATACCACACTTGTGTTTGAATTAAGAGATCGGGGGGCGGGGGGTGGTGAAGAGGAAAGATACCATCATGGCTACAGTTCTGCATGCTGTGAAGGCCAGCACACATAATTTGGGACTGGGCCCCGAATTTTGCCTTGATTTTATAGCCTCCAAGTTGGGGTTGCCAGATAAAATAGAGGGTGCCCAGTTCATTATGAATTTCAGATACACAACAAGTAACTTTGTAGTGTAAGCACGTCCTTTGTTTTTATTTGCTAAATCTGACAGCCCTGCCACAGAGAATACAATGCAGCCATTCTAACTACTAAGTTACCTGGGTAACCAACTTCAGCTAAAATTTGGAGGTAACCTTTCTTATTTCCTGAATCCCAGAAGGTCTCTCACTCAGGTGATTTGAAAACCTGTGCCATAAAAATTGGAGATCTCATTAATATTTTCTGCTATGAGGATAGTCAACCTTACAGCATTTTTTTTCTAATGTACTTGGGATAAAACAGTCTTAATCAAATATTTAAGTTGCTGTGGCTTATCTTGTATGCTGCTAAATATTCTGACTTTTTGATGAGCATGAAAAAATCTCTGTCCTAAAAGAAAACATCATCTGCATTAGAGGTTACTCCTAACCACATCCTTCTTGCACTGATATAGACATCACATGTAGCACAATCTTCTGAATGAGAAAACAGACAGCATGGAGGGTAGCATTGACCGTTTCCCTCCTCCACATTGCACCCTGAGCCTT
The DNA here is from genome assembly GCF_003009895.1 of Hyaena hyaena. Lineage (NCBI taxonomy): Eukaryota > Metazoa > Chordata > Mammalia > Carnivora > Hyaenidae > Hyaena > Hyaena hyaena. The sequence goes on along the minus strand of NW_024080844.1, from coordinate 2,206,103 downwards.
TTACTCTACATACTGATGACAGGATTTACAACATCTTGGGATTTGTGGCTGGACTGCACAATAAGGTAATATCCTTGTTGCCGTTTCATCTCCACTCTGATATTTACATATCAGAGTGGTTTGATCCTCAGAAGTTTTCATGGGTCTCTCTCCTCAGTATATTCATTCTTGCTTGTGGAATTGCTGACACCCTCATTCTCTTTTTAAACTGGCCCCCTTGCTGTGTGTGCCCAAGACATTGCTCTTTCAGCAACTAATCTTCCTCTGAAAGCTTTTTCTGATTTTTTATTCACCTCATAGTTCTGGAGTTATAATTTGATGTAGTTAGCTTTGTTTATTTTGAATGTAAGTATGTATTTTGATACTTCATTTTAGAAAAGCAGATTTTATTTTTCTTAAACTGCTTGAATCACAAATTATTTTTTCAAAATTTTAATTGTGTCCTCAGTACTTTTCTTTGTTCCCCACCTTTTTAAAAATTAGTAAACATTAGTTTTTAGATCAGTTTTAAGTTCACAGCTAACTGGAACAGAGCTCCCATGTACCCCATACACACACACACACACACACACACACACACACACACACACACACACACCCATCCCTATTATCAACATCCTGCACCAGAAAGGTATGTTTGTGACAACTGATGAACCTACATTGACAAGTAAATAATCACCAACAGTAAATTAAATGTGGTCACAGAGTTATTTTTCTTTTATTCTTACCGAACTTTGAACAGGTGATGGAAAGTGAAGAGTTCATGTTGCTTCCAGCCAATCAGCTCATTGATATAATATCTAGTGATGAACTGAATGTTCGCAGTGAAGAACAGGTGTTCAATGCAGTGATGGCCTGGGTCAAATACAGTATTCAAGAAAGACGTCCTCAGTTACCCCAGGTATGGTGGAAATGTTTCTTCCAGTAACTGCCCTTTTGGTACTGGATAATACATGTTTGACTTGCAAAAAATAAACAATTGTCACTGCCCCTTATATTAGACTGTAAGAGACACCTTTTCTCCCAAATAATCAAGAAGATAGTGTTTAGAAGCATTTTAAGTATTTATCATTATGAATGTTTTGCTCCTTGGCTTCCTTTCTAATTTGCATCAACTCTAGATTGTGTGTTAGCACAAGTCAGCACCTAAATGGTGTAAACGAACAAAAGAAAGCAAGGATGGCGATTATCGTGCTTCCCTTCCTTGTGGCTTGGAAATCCCATCACATTTGGAAGAGTAAAGGGATGATATGGGGCATAAGTGGTCACTAAATGAATGCTTAATGTTCTTGTAATTATGGCTATAGTTTTTAGAAATTTAATAGGATATTCTTCTGGATTGTTCGAATCCAGTTATGTAAGCTAATTATAGAAGAGCTTATAACATAGTACTGAAAGCTCAAAGTAGCTTTCTAAAATGATACTAGTATGCTTTCAATTTTCTGACTATTCTGTTTATTGGTAGAATAAATTTATGTTTAGTATTTATGCCTTCCCTCCCTCTTTATTATTTATTAAATCAAATTAATTCAGTTAGATCCCAAAACAATTGGAAATACTATAGGAACTTATGTTATGCATTCTCTTAAATATTTTGCAGGTGGGAGCTCATGCCTTTAACGGTATTTATTATCTCTTAGGTGCTGCAGCATGTTCGCCTGCCTTTGCTTAGTCCCAAGTTCCTGGTGGGCACTGTAGGCTCTGATCCCCTCATCAAAAGTGATGAAGAATGCAGGTATGAATGGCCCTGGGTGGGAAAAATCAAGAACTAAGCATTTCTGGGTTTTTTTTCTCCTAATTTCTTTATTTGTATTACTTCCTAAATATTGTATTTCTTAGTGCTGACACCAGAGCAGTATTTAACAGGTTTTTCTTCTGGGTTAGGGTCAAGAGGAGGAGATGGAAGAAGAGAGGACTGAGCTTCCAGTATTCCATTCCATTAGTTTTTATGTGTGGTGCTTATTGGTGTAGAAGTGGCAATAAAGAGGTAGATTTCTAAGATTTTAATGCAAGCTTGAATTTGAAGAGGCAGTTCTCTGCTAATACATGTTTTTCTTGAGATAAATAATGCTGATGAATCTGTCAAAAAAGTATCAGGAGCGTTTTTCTTCCATCACACGTACCTACTTGGGGAATAGGACCAGCCTTGCTTTCTCACGTGGACAGAGTCAAAGGTCTGCCCCTTAAATAGCTGTGGCAGGATTTCCACTAGAGCTTGGTGGAGTAGTTTTATAATGTTTTTTTGTGAAAGAAAGTCTAAGTGCTTTTATCATACAAACAAAACACCCATTTTATTGGACTATCTCTATAATATAGAGACAATTTAATAAATTACTTCCCAGATTTTAAGATTTAGGTTCAAATCAAACTATATGATGTTTTTAACCATTTTTTCCCTATCATGTTCTCTATATAAAAATGAAAGTGTAAGTCAATACTCAGAACTCCTTAAAATACACTGACTTTTGGGTCTCTCTTAGTGACTAAAGAAACTTGTTCTAGTGTTAGAAATCCCTAGAACAGAGGTAGAATATGTAGAGTTATTTGCCTTTCTTCTATAATCTGAAGCCTGTCCCTTAGCAAGAAATGTCAGAGGGGGGTTTAGATATTTGTATTTTATTTATTTATTTATTTATTTTTAAATGTTTATTTATTTTGAGAGAGAGAGTGTAAGTGAGTGGGGAGGGACAGAGAGAAAGGGAGAGAGAGAAGCCCATGCAGGCTCCCCACTCAGCACAGAGCCCAACATGGAGTTTGATCTCAGGGCCGCGAGATCATGACCTGAGCCAATATCAAGAGGCAGATACTTAACTGACTGAGCCACACAGGTGCCCCAATATTTGAATTTTAAATTTAAAAAACAGACAAAAATGGCAATTAATTCCCTCAAATATGTACAATAGCAGAAGGAAAACCATATGAATTATGGATTCTGCAATCTGAAGAAACAATGCAAAAGTGCTCCTCTCCCATAAAATATAAATCAGATTGTACTGATTCTGATGCACAAAGTAAAGTTACTTCCAAAGTCACTTTTAAGGGAAGCCCTTTACTGATATCCTGACCTCACCATTTACTAGATGTGGGACCTTAGGCAAGTCACCTTAATCTCTTTCTGCTACGGTTTCTTTATCTGTAAAGTAGGGACAATAATAGTACCTAATCCCCAGTGGTGGGGATTGTTGAGTTAATATATACTAAACCCTTAAAACAGGGACTGACACATAGCTATAAGTGTTCTCATTGTTACTTTTAATTTTGGGTTGAATTGTTAAGTTTTAGCTCTATACTCCTTCTAGGAACCCCTGAACACCTAAAAACCGCTATTAAGAGATCATAGTCTTTGTTTTTAAGGCTCAGGAAGCTCGGGAAAGTTCTTGGTCATCAGCTTGGGTTTTGGGTGGAGAGGAGCTGTTGGTTTGGGGATTTTATTTTAGGATAAGTAAACTCAAAAAGGGGTCCTATCAAAGCCATATATTGGAAGTGTACTATGGGTCATGGTTGTGATTGGTCCTGCAGGAATAAATTACTCTTTGTAGCATAAAAAGCTAGAGAAATGAAAATATATTCTAGGAAACACTTTCGAAATTGAGAAAGATTTGCACTAATCAGATGCTGAATCACTCAGAGAGGACTTACATGAGCAAAGTCCGTATGTGAATAGTTTATATTAGGATATTGTATTTAACAAGTGTAATTACTAGGTTCTTCTCAGAAAGTACCTTAATAGACAAGAAAAAAAATTGTTCCTCCTCAGTAGATTTGCTGAGAGTAAGCCATTTCATACAGTACCAGATAGCAAATTAATATTACATGACAGTACAATGTTTCTTTTTAGCAATCCGATTTTTTATCTGGTCTTATTATTTAATTAATCTAATAACTATCTAGTGCCAAGGCTGATGTGCTACTTTGCCAGTATCCTACAGAATCTAGTAAAATTCACTAGAAAGCAATAATTATGCAGGTTGGTGATTGAGTTTTAAGTTTTAGTTTCCCGTAAGTTATTGTTGGCCCCAAGCATAATGAGTTTCAGGCTAAATTTGCACTAAGATAGGAAGTCATGATGGAAATAGCAATCAATTTACAACTCATAGTATGACTGGCATCATTTCTCTCATGTTTGTGCTTTTTTAATATTGGCTAGCATTCATGATTTGGGTTGATTTGTGCTTGCTCCCTTGGCCAACTTACCTGTTCCTAAATCATATTGGGATTTGACTAACAATATTATTTAGACATTTGGAATAAAGGCAGAATTTTCTTCACAGAGACTTGGTAGATGAAGCTAAAAACTATCTCCTCTTGCCTCAAGAACGACCACTAATGCAAGGACCAAGGACAAGACCACGGAAACCTATCCGATGTGGAGAAGTACTCTTTGCAGGTTTGGATCTTAATATACTATGATTAAACTGATTATTTTCCCACATGTTAAACTCATTTGAATAGTCCCTTGGACAATTGTGACATCCACTGTCACGAGAAACACATTATAAGTTACCACGTAGCTTAATTCCTTAACTCATGATCCAACACTGGTATTCTCCAAGAGTGCTCTATTTTTATATAAGTCTAAAAATGTCATGCAATGGATGTTTTGTTAAAACGAGTCATATGCATTTTTTATATACCAGTGTTCAAGACACCTCATAATTACCTAGAACTGTCAAAATAACATTATCTTCACAGGGGGTCCTGGGTGGCTCAGTTGGCACCCGACTTTGGCTCATGTCATGATCTTGTGGTTTGTGGGTTCGAGCCCCATATCAGGCTCCATGCTTGCTGCAGCTCAGAGCCTGAAGCCTGCTTCAAAATCTGTGTGTCCCTCTTTCTCTGTTTCTCCCCCATTCACAGTCTTGTCTCTCTCTCAAAAATAAATAAACATTAAAACATTTTAAGAAACAAAGCATTATCTTAAACAGTGATACACATTCCTAGCTCCACTGAGCTAGACTGAGCCCAAGACAACTTGCTGTATCATTTTGCTCCTGCTCACTGCTCCTTAATCTCTGAGAACTTTCATCCTCAGATGTCACTTCCATCCATGTAAATTCAGCTTCCTTGTTCACCCGAATAATAACTTCCTCACTGTTGCATCAAACTACTTTTTATTAGTTCTGTCATAGTCCATTCGGGCTACTTTAACCGAAAATCAGAAACTGGGTGGTTATAAACAGCATAAATTTATCTCTCACAGTTCTGGAGTTTGGGAAGTCCAAGATTAAAGCACCATCAGATTCTGTGTCTTCATAGAAGGTGGTCTTCTCGCCTTTTTGCTGTGTCCTTACACGGAGGCAGGGGCAAGGGAACTTTCTGAGGTCTCCTTTCTGAGAACACTGACCCATTCATGAAAGCTCTGCCCTCATGACCTAAGCTCCTTGAAAAGGCCCTACCTCCTAACACCATCACACTGGGGACTAGAGTTCAACATATGAATTTTGGTGGGACATACAAACGTTCAGTCTGTAGCAAGTTCTTTGGATTTTTTTTCTAATTCTGATTCATGGAGCTAACTGGGACTCATAGCATTTGTATTTAAACTCCCAACTTTCACTAATTCCATGGCTCCATAGATGTCGATATCCTTGGATTCTTCTGTCCCACTTTAATATATGAAGTGTTCTATTCCTTTTCATCAGGGAATTTTGTGCTGTCTCTGGGGCCTGGTATCCTTTTCCATCAGCCTAACCACTGCCTGTCTTTTTCTTTCCAATTTAATTTTCTCTTGCATGTGGGAATATATTTTCCCCTATATTTTTAGAAGGAAAATTTGATGATTTATGTTTTGAGCTCTCTCTTTTTAAATTTTGTCATCTAAATTTCTTCATGTAGAGGACTGTAGTATTTCTTCAAGAAGAAAATTGATGCCAAGTTTTCTTTTTCTCTCCAATCCTCATCAGGCTTTTTTCTTCTCTTTTGAGGAATTTCTTCATTTTTGTTTTAGATTTCAAACATAATTGTTAATTACGCACTGAGTTATCCCATGCCCCTAGTGTCCACATGTCTCTGCTATTAATAGGTTTATAATTTGTATTATTCTTACTTATCCTTATGTGGGTTTACACAGACATTTGCACGCTCATACCTACATACATCTGGATCCTCGCTCTCCCATATACCAGTTTTAGAGTTTCTCTTTCCCAATTTTGAAAGTTGATTGCCTATTTTTTTAAAATTAGAAGACTGCAAGATCTAATTATTTGTACCTGTGTCTTCATGGTGTCATGTAGGTTTTGGAAATTCTAGTGGTAGGACCGTCTTTATGGAGTTATGTCCATTATTATGAAGATCTATTAACTGTTTTATTTGGCTGTTAGTTTTAGTACCTGGAGTAAGAATAGAGTAGGAATAGCAGTACGCGACTGTTCCATCAGCCTCAGAACACTCTGGTAATAATTAGGAACTAGATTAAGGTAGAGGGGAGGATAATAGAAACTCAGAAAAATGAAACAGAAGAGAACTTCCCTGTGATCAAAACCTGGAGGCTAAGCCAAATAAGTGTATGAAAAGTATATTTTGGATCCAGGCTCCTCTCAAGATTCAGTGGAGATACCAATCCAGTGGAACAAGACTAGATAAACTTTTGGGGATGCCGAGAGGCATTGCCAAATTAATGTAGCTCCTTTAAATAGAAATTTAAACTTGACTTCACTTGAATTATTTAACAACTGCCATTTTTAGCCTGCTGGTTTCTACCATATTTTACCAGTGTGATATGATTATAAATTGCCAGGTGACATGTTTTCAATGTGTAACCAACTTCATGAAAATCTCATTTGCCTCTTTGGTTAAATCATGGTATTGGGGCATGTGGCTGGCTAAGAAAGTAGTAGAGCATGCAGCTCTTGATCTCAGGGTCATGAGTTCAAGCCCCATGTTGGGCATAGAGCTTACTTTAAAAAAATGGCTGGTTCAATTGATGGAGCATGTGACTCTTGGTCTTAGAGTTGGGGGCTTAAGCCCCACTTTGGGTGTCGAGATTACTTAAAAATAAAATCTTTAGGGTGCCTGGGTGGCTCAGTTGGTTAAGTGATCGCTCTTGATTTTGGCCTAGGTCATAATCTCACAGTTGTGACATCGAGCCCCACATCAGGCCCCCACCCCATGCGCATGCTGAGTGGGGAGCCTGCTTAAGATTCTCTCTCTCCATCTCTTTCTGCCCCTCCCCCACTTACACGCACTTGTTCTCTCTCTCTCTCAAAATAAATAAATAAATGTTTAAAAAAACACATTATTCTCATTTTACTCTGGCTCAGGAAGTTATTGGGATCCCTGTTGAAACCATTATTTTTGAAGTGTTTTGAAATTGAAGTATCGTTAGACCTCACTTTTTAATCTCCAGAATGTAGCCGTTAGTTTGAATTGGAATAGCGATTATTTGAAAGAATAATAAATTAAAATTATCTGCTATACCCACACTTTTATTCAGAGAGCACTCTGAGAAGCTCTGTGGAACTCCATTTGAACCTGTTATTCTGGTTATGAAAAATTTAGTTTCTTCAAAACATTTCCTGACCTTAAATGTCAGGTTGGATAATGTAGAATTCCCTACAGGCTGTAGATTAAACAGAAAGTAAAGTATTTTATACTATAAATCATAAGAATTTTTGTATTATTTTCAGTCACAAGAGGACCTATTTTTTAAATTTTTATTTATTTTTTAAATTTACATCCAAGTTAGTTAACATACAGTGCAACAATGATTTCAGGACATAGGTGGAAATGGCAAGATTTCATTCTTTTTGATTGCTGAGTAATACTCCATTGTATATATACCATATCTTCATTATCCATTCATCTATCAATGAACATTTGGGCTCTTTCCATACTTTGGGTATTGTTGATAGTGCTGCTATAACTCATTCCATTCCCTTCAAATGAGCATACCTGTATCCCTTGGATAAATACCTAGTAGTGCAATTGCTAGATCATAGAGTAGTTCTATTTTTAACTTTTTGAGTGACCTCCATACTGCTTTCCAGAGTGGGTGCACCAGTTTGCATTCCCATCAGCAGTACAAAAGAGATCCACACGAGGACCTGTTAAGAGACCATGAAGAGATGAACAAAATCCCTTTCCCCAATAGAATAAAAAGAAAACCAGGATTCTGACTTATAATTCTTTTTTTTTTTTTAAGTATAATTGACATACAGTATCTCATTAGTTTCAGGTATACATCATACTGATTTGATATTTTTATACATTATAAAATGTCCTCACTATTAATCATGGTACCATGTATTACCACACAAAGTTATTATATTATTGACTGTATTTCCTGTGCTCTACATTACATTCCCATGACTAATATATTTTATACTGGGAATTTATACCTTTTTAATCCCTTTACCTATTTTGTTGCCCCCCAACTCTACTCCACTCTGGTAACCAACAGTTTGTTTCCTGTATCTGGGAGTTTGTTTCTGGTTTTGTTTTGTTTTGTTTTGTTTTGTTTTGTTTTGTTCTGTTTGTTTCCATGTAAGTGAAATTGTACAGTATTTGTCTGACTTATTGCACTTGGTTGGATCTCTCTAGATCCAACTGTGTTGTCACAAGTGACAAGATTTCCTTCTTTTTTTATGGCTGAATAATATTCAATTGTATATATGTAGTATATCTCTATTCATTTATCAGTAGAGCCTTAGGTTGCTTTCATATCTTGGCTATTATAAATAATGCTGCATTGAACATGGGGGTTCATATTTCTCTTTGAATTGATGTTTTCATTTTCTGTGGATAAATATTCAGAAGTGGGATTCCTGAGTCATATGATAGTTCTATTTTTAATTTTTTGAGGCCTCCATATTGTTTTCCAGAGTGGTTGCACCAGTTTACATTTTGCTAACAGTGTATGAAGATTCCCTTTTCTCTACATCTTCACCAACACTTGTTATTTTTTGTCAAGTTTTAGTTCTTTCAGCTTTCGATAAGAAATTACATTTAATTAGTGTTTTATTCTTTAGAAAGCAGTGTCACGTATTTATTATTTCACTTAAAAATTTTTATTCCTTATATAACAAATAAGGTAGTTTGTAAGATATTCCTAAGATCACATCACTTAGTAGAGGTAATACACAAACTCCAGTTTTCTAACTAAATTCAGTGTTTCATCCATTAAATGCCACTTACTTCCCAATCTGATTTAAATTGGTGTCCTTGCCCTTCTCTGTAAAATGGATTTATTTAGAAAATTAAAGATTATAGCAAACCCAGTGAAATAAGTAAAAGTCATAACTTATGTTTTGACCTGCTTCTAGAGATATTTGGTAAGTCCAAGCAGTAGGTCACAATTTGAAGTTTTGAAGTGAGTGATACATTTTGTGCATTAGGACAGGTATTCTCTTGACCACTTATATTACTTCCCCCAGTTGGTGGCTGGTGCAGTGGAGATGCCATTTCTAGTGTCGAACGATATGATCCACAGACCAATGAATGGCGAATGGTAGCTTCAATGAGTAAAAGGCGATGTGGAGTTGGGGTTAGTGTTCTTGATGACCTGCTATATGCAGTAGGAGGCCATGATGGATCTTCTTATCTCAATAGTGTTGAAAGGTAAGTAAGGTGAATTTGAAATTTTTTTCTCTGCTAGTCATAAAGTTTTATTTGAGATGTTAACCAGGAAACAGGTGTGATTTGCTGCTTTAGTATTTCATCTACTAGTTGGCAACCTTGACCACTTAGCATAACATTTGAGTCCTTTATAATTTAACCTCCACCTGATCTTTTTTTCCAGTCTGTCTTCCCTGACACACCCCTATTCCTTAATGCAACTGCAGACCTGCCCAATTGCCTGTGGTTCCTTGGGCATGCTAAACTCATTTATTCCTCTTTGCCTACTTATATGCATGGTGTTCTTTCTTCCCTGGAATATCTCTTCAAGATTCAAATGTTACATCTTATATAAAGCCTTCTCTGACACCCTACAGACTATTAATTACTCATTCCTCTGCTTTTTCAAAAGTATTTTAAACATGCTTGTATATATCTGGCTATCATTGTTAAAATGCCTTTTCCCATGTCTATCACAGTGCCTGGCACATTGGAATCCTACAATAATTGGTTTTTAAGAACGTCTAGCTTCTGGCTCACATACACCCTTTTTCATTCAGCTGTGATTTACAGTGATTCTTGGTATCTCCTAAACATGTCTATGAAATCCTGCACCATAGCAGGGCTGGTTCAATATTCACAATTCAATCAATGTGATACATCATGTTAGTAAAAGAAAGGATAAGACCATATGATCTTGTCAATAGATGCAGAAAAAACATTTGACAAAATACAGCATTCTTTCTCAGTAAAAACCCTCATGAAAGTCAGGATAGAAGGAACATACCTTAACACCATAAAAGCCATATATGGAAAGCTCACAGCTAATATCATTCTCAGTGGGGAAAAACTGAGATTTTCCCTTGAGATCAGGAACACGATAGGGATGTCCACTCTCAACAGATGTCCACTGTTGTTTAATATAGTGTTGGAAGTCCTAGCCTCAGCAATCAGACAGCAAAATGAAATAAAAGGCATCCAAATTGGCAAAGAAGTCAAACTTTCACTTTTCCAGATGACATGATACTCTACATGGAAAATCCAAAAGATTACACCAAAAAGCTGTTAGAACTGATACATGAATTCAGCAAAGTCGCAGGATACAAAATCACTATACAGATATTGGTTGTGTTTCTCTACACCAATAATGAAGCAAAAAAAAAAAAAAAAAAAA
>NW_024080844.1:1918149-2195207 GCF_003009895.1 Hyaena hyaena | reverse complement strand
ATACTATCCAAAGCAATCTGTGCTTTCAATGCAATCCCAATCAAAATTGCACCAGCATTCTTCTCAAAGCTAGAACAAACAATCCTAAAATTTGTATGGAACCACAAAAGATTCCCAAATAGCCAAATGTTGAAAAAGAAAACCAAAGCGGGAGGCATCCCATCCCAGACTTTAGCCTCTATTATTACAAAGCTGTAATCATCAAGACAGCATGGTATCAGCACAGAAACAGACACATAGACTGTTCTCTAGAGGAGAAAGCAGGCAAAAACCTCTTTGACCTCAGCCTGAGCAGTTTCTTGCCCGGCACATCTCCAAAGCAAGGGAATTAAAAACAAAAAAGAACTATGGGGACCTCATCAAGATAAAAATCTTCTGCACAGCAAAGGAACCAATCAACAAAACTAAAAGGCAACTTGACGGAATGGGAGAAGATATTTGCAAATGACATATCACATAAAGAGCTAGTATCCAAAATCTATAGAGAACTTACCAAACTCAGCCCCTGAAAAACAAAGAATCGAGTGAAGGAATGGGCAGAAGACATGAATAGACACTTTTCCAAAGAAGACATCCAGATGGCCAATAGACACATGAAACGATGTTCAGTATCCCTCATCATCAGGGAAATACAAATCAAAGCCACACTGAGATACCACTTCACACTGGTCAGAGTGGCTAAAATGAACAACTCAGGAAACTACAGAAGCTGATGAGGAGGTGGAGAAATGGGAACCCTCTTGCACTGTAGGTGGGAATGCAAACTGGTACAGCCACTCTGGAAAACAGTGTGGAGTTTCCTCAAAAAGTTAAAAATAGAGCTACGCTATGACCCAATAATTGCACTACTAGGATTTTATCCAAAGGATATGGGAGTGCTGGTTCAAATGGGCACATATACCCCAATGTTATAGCAGTGCTTTCAACAATAGCCAAATTATGGAAAGAGCCTAAATGTCCATCAACTGATGAATGGATAAAGAAGATGTGGTTTATATATACAATGGAATACTACTTGGCAATGAAAAAAGGATGGAATCCTGCCATTTGTAGCAACATGGATGGAACTGGAGGGTATTAATGCTAAGTGAAATAGGTTAGTCAGAAAAAGACAGGTATCCTATATATTCACTCATATGTAGAACTGGAGAAACTTAACAGAAGATCATGGGGGAAAGGAAGGGGAAAAAATAGTTACAAACAGAGAGGAAGGTTGGCAATCCATAAGACACCCTTAAATACAGAGAACAAACTGAGGGTTGATGGGGAGTGGTAGGGGAGTGGGGAAAATGGGTGATGGGCATTGAGGAGGGCACTTGTTGGGATGAGCACTGGGTGTTGTATGTACGTGATGAATCATGGGAATCTATCCCCAAAACCAAGTGTATACACAGTATATACACTGTATGTTAGCCAACTTGACAATAAATTATATTAGAAAAAAAATCCTGCAACATATAAAGATCTAGAGGTATACGGGCACCTGGGTGGCTCAGGCAGTCTGACTCCTGATTTTACTTAGGTTATGATCCCAGGGTCGTGGGATTGAGCCCTGCATCAGGCTCCAAATGGAACATAGAGCCTGCTTAAGATTATCTCTCTCTCCCTCTGCCCCTCTCCCCTGTTTGCTCTCTCTCTAAAATAAAAAAAAAAAGAAAAGAAAAGATCTAGAGGTATAGATTGTAGAGCTGAAAAACAAAACAGAGGGATTAGCTCCATAGACATTAAAAAAAAAAAATAAAACCACACACTGAAAAACAAATTGAGTTAGAGGTGCCTGGCTGGCTCAGTAAGTAGAACATGCAACTCTTGATATGAGAGTTGTGAGTTCAAGTCCCACAGCCCCACACTGAGTGTAGAAATTACTTAAAAGAATTAAAATCATTTAAAAAATAAAAATAAATTTAATCAAAGAAATAAGAATGGAAATGATTATATATTTACAACTTAATAATAATTAAGCCCAAATATATCAAAATGTGTGGAATGCAACTAAGGTAGTATTCAGAGGCAAATTTATATGCACTATAACTTAACATGCATTCATTTGAAAATAAGAAACATAAGAAAATAAATCATTCTTTTAAATCAAGAAGTTATTTTAAAAAGCCACAAAACAAAGAAAATACAAAGAAAAGAAAAAATGAAATTGAAAACAAATAAAATTGATATAATTACAAAAAGACAAATTGATAGTTTTTTGATAGTGTGTTGTATAATTTAAAATGCCTCAGTAGCTCAGTTGGTTCAGCAGCAGACTCCTGATTTCAGCTCAGGTCATGACATCAAGCCCCATGTTGGGCTATGTGCCCAGTGTGGAGCCGCTTAAGATTCTTTCTGTCCTCTCTCTGCCCCTCACACACTTGTACATGCATCAGTCTCTAAAAAAAAAAAAAAAAAAAAAAAAAGTAAATAGATGGAATAAAATGTTATTTTTAAAAAGGTGGGGGGAGTGGCACCTAGGCAACTCAGTTGAGCATGTGACTTGATTTCAGCTCAAGTTATGATCCCAGAGTCATGGGGTGGAGCTCTGTGTAGGGCTCCACACTGAGCATGGAGCCTGCTTTAGATTCTCTCTTTAGCACCACCCCCACTCTGTACCTATTTCCTGCTCATATGCTCTCTCTCTTAAAAAAAGGAAAAAAGAAACAAATGTACTCTATGCCCCATGATTTTACTTGTCATGATCCATTTGCACAAGGAAAACTATACAAGAATAATAACGTGTTTTTTAAATAATAAAGCCTTTTAATTATTATTATATTTCTCTACCCTGAGATCCACATTTCCTTCCAGAGAAATTTACAAGGAAGGGCCATATATCAGCAAAACCACAGGTTTTGAAGCATTTTCACAGAGATGAGAGTGTGAGGATGGGTTATCAATTATTAAGAGTTTCTGTCACTCAAATTTTCAATTAGGATACTTTCAGCTACAGGTTAACAGAAAACCTCTAGTAAGCAGGTTAAAATAATTTATTATTTTCCAGAAACACGGATTCTCAGGGCTTTAACTCCACCTCTCTGATATCTCCCTTAACTCTGCAATGCTTACCTATGGATTCCTTCTCAGGTAGATATCAAGAGGGCTGTAGCAGTTTTGAGCATCACATCTAGACATAACTCTGTCCAGAGGAAGAAAAGGGGCCATGTCTTCTTTCTGAAATTTTGGGAATAAGGATCCTTGCCAGAAACCCCAGTTCTTCCTAGCAGACCTTCCCCCATCAGTCATTAGCTAGAATGGTCTTTCCTAAACCACACACGGGCAAGATGAATGGGATTAGCATGATTGGTAAACTAACAGAGAAGAAATTATGCTGGGAGACTGCCACCATGATACCTTTATCTGAGGAGTACTTAATTCCAGTTTCTATAACCTAAATCCTCTTTAGTGCATATTCCACAATTTATCAATCCAGAATATACTCTGAGTATGTTTGAGTATATTGAAGTTGCCAACTTTAATAACGAAGACATTAAAATCATCTAGTATTAAGAGTTTCTCTTCACAGAATCTGTGTTTCATGGATTCTACAAGAATAAAACTAAAGGACAGAATCAAAAGGATACGAAGTGTCCCTACCTTTAAATATCTTCACTACAGGCTCTGTGACTTCTCAACCATTGTCACTTCTCAAGTGACAAGGCAATGAAGAGCTTAAGGAGGGCAGGGGAAAGTGATTATCCCTACATTAAGGTCTTAAACCCCTGTATGCCAAAATTATTTTTGGCATATTAGTAATTACTGTTTTAATGGCAAAATGTCATAAACAGTGTAAGGATACATCAGTAGGGATAGTACTTGTTTAAATAAAAATTAAAAACTAAAACATGAAATAGCTTTTCATATGCTTTAATTATTAATCAGCCCATATTTAGAGGAAAGATATGTAAATTGAGCCTGACTTTCTTTGTGTAATACAAACTCTGCCCTTAATGTGTTCTCTGCAGGTATGACCCTAAGACAAACCAGTGGAGCAGCGACGTGGCTCCTACAAGCACGTGCAGGACTAGTGTTGGTGTGGCAGTGCTCGGAGGCTTTCTCTATGCTGTGGGGGGCCAGGATGGTGTGTCCTGCCTCAACATTGTTGAGAGGTGATTTCTTTAAGTCATTTTCAATTTTTTAAAAGAATAAAATAAAGGGCTCTGTAAATGAAAGAGTTGAGGACACCAAGGAATCCACCATTCAGTGGATACCATACCCATGGGCCTTAAGGGAAAAGTTTTCAGTTGATTTGAAGTCTAGGAAGATCAAAGATATAACCTGATTTTTCAAACTATTTGTTATACTGATTGAGCCTAACATTGAAGAGTGGGAACCATATTTTAAATTGCCTTCTGTATATGATACCAAGTGTACCACTTCTGCAATCTGTTCTGTTTCCCCAATCCTTGGAGTGTATTTAGTGACTTTGCCCAGACTTTCTCCAAAACAATGACTAAAGTAATAATACTTTGTCTAGCATATCTTACAAATATCCCAAAGTATATGGATTCTCATTAATTCTTGAAGTATACTTAGGGAGATCTGGGTCGGCTGCCAAAGTGTAATTTATACTTTTACAAATCATTTAATTTGAATGAAATAGATTCTATTCTTAATTTCTTGCTCCATCAGTTTTCTGACATTCTGTCTTAGAGATTGGATTTTTGGAGGCTCATGTGTTATGATTATTGGCAAGAACATACCATATTTCGTTCTCACTTCTTAAAAAGAAATGCTTCATGACTCTTCAGAATATTTCAAATAGTAGTTATTGGTTGGATTACCATGTTTAAGTTGAAGAGTTTAACTCTGCCTTAAATAGAGATAGAGTTGCAGGTAACTCTTGAAAGCCATTTTTTAAAATTATTTTTCTGTTAAGAAACTTATTTCTCTACTTTTGAAACTCTGTTCAAGAGGATTCTGGGAAGACAGCAACAGGTAATCTCTCCAAATTCCCACATAAGAATAGAGCAATAGATAGCAAAGCTTCCAAACAGGTTATGGAACTTGTTTGGATGACAGGGTGAATGTACTTAACACTACTGAACTGTACACTTAAAAATAATTACAGTGGTAAATTTAATGTGTATTTTACCACAACTTTTACAAAGTTTAAAATGGAGCTAGGGGAGAGGGTATCCCCATAAACATCAAAACACCAATAGGCAAAAGCAAAGTACCAAAAGACACAAGACCTACATGGTATCAGTGTTTGTGCAGGAGAAAATACAAAGAAGCAATCAGAAACATGGCAGATTAAGAACAGAAGAACCCCAAAATAGACAATACATATTTATTAGGAAGTGTGAGAGCAAAATTTATGACCAACAGCTGTGACTAAGAAGGGTTTTGCTTACTCCTGTTATAGAGTAAGTGCAAGGGACCTGTAATAAGATCTGAATGACTTAGAAAAGAGTTGTTCAACCTCAGCACTTATGCCATTTTGCACCAGATAACTCTTTGTTGTGGGGGGCTCTGCTGTTCATCGTCACATGTTTAACATCATCCTTGGCCTCTTCCCACTAAATACCAGTAGCGCACACCTGGTTGTGACAACCAAAGGTCTCTAGATATTGCCAGATGTCCCTGGATGGGGAGAGGAGTGGTGCAAAGCCACTGTAGTTGAGAACCAGCTGGGCTAGAGCCATCTAGTCCCTTAGAAACCCTCAGAACTAACCAGCAGGATGACCTTCCAGAACAGGGCTCACATTTCTGGGTGCAGGATCAAAATTGAGTAGGACAGAGTTAACATCCAATGAGAAGAGAAGGCCAAGATGAAAAGGAGGACCAGTGAATAAAGCTAATAAATCTCAGGAAGCAAACCACTCTACTTTTTTAACACTATAGGAAAAAACTAGAATTTAGATTACTATCATACCTTTTGAAAGCAATATTTTATGCCAGAAGAAAATGGAATAATGTACTTAAGATATTCAAAGAAAATATAAGTTAAATATTTTATACCTGGAGAAACTGAAGTATGAAGGGCACAAACTGTTAACATGTGAGAAATTAGGGAAAATTGTTCCCATGAGTCCTTACTAAGGAATCTACCACAGAACTTCAGACAGAATTGCTTGAGAGATCTTGATAGAGGGTGAGCATGAAACATATGGTGAATTCAAGAACTCTGAGTAAAGGGTGAAAAGAGAGTAGCATGCACCAGCTGTATGCTCAGTTGGTGCAAAGGTGGTACAAGTATTTTCAAAACTGGAAGGAGAATGGGAAGAGTGAAGCAAAAACTATTTTAATTGTTCTCAGGGATATTGAAGTGATAGTATTGCTATTCTGAGACTGTTGTGTGTATGTGGAATAAAGGAAATGGGTATGGGTTATTCTAATTCTACCCTCTTCAGGGTTCTTGATTTGGAAGGATATGAATGTAAAATAGAAGTTAAGTAAAAGAACTTGTAGCCTGAATGTCTGTTTGAATTAAATTTCTCATTTAAAAATAATTATATTCTAGCTCTGTCAATTGAAGAGGCCTAGGAATAATGACCAACTAGTGTCAGTGAATGTCTCTATTCCTGGACTTGTGTCTTGAAGTTCTGTTTCCCTAAAAGAAACCAGGGCTTTTTGGAGAAATGTTTGATTCCACATTTAGGACAGGAAATGTACAAATAAGCCTTGACCAGCTTGTCATACCAGAATACAAGCCATCTATCAAAGACTAGTAGATGTCAAAGAGAGTCAAGAACAAAGTTGAAGATGTTTCCATTTGACCAAAGAAGGGACAGTTTAAACTTTAAAAGAGACAGTAATTGTGATTGATTAAAATCCAATCAATATATTTAAATCTATGAGTTCCTACTGACATTTTTTAAAACTCTACTTAGTTGCCTTTAGAAATAACAGGGAATTAATCTATCATCTTTAGGACTAGTAAAAGATTGAAACTAGTAAGGTTTCAAGTAAGTAAAAGATTGAAACTAGTTAGGACTAGTAAAAGAGTGAAAGAAGCATGCATATATCCAACCCTATCACATATGAATTGGGTAAAAAAGAGTAGATAAGAGGATTGTTTCTTTGTAAAAACATCCAAATAAAGGAACATAAATTTTGCAACACTCAGTAAATAAGTAGACCTAGGCATTAATAATTAACAGCTGCTAACATACCACCTTCTGTAGTTTTGCCAAAGGGACCAAATGTGGTCTAATCAAACTTCTGGATCCAGAAGTTCTGCCAATTTGCAGAACATACAGAGGACAGACCAATGCATTGAATTGCACTGTGAGTGTCCCGTCAGTCAAATCCACGTGTGGGGAAAATTTTAGGTTGACTACCCCAAGTTCTAAAAGATGAATTGTGGGGGCAGAAGGGGCATGGAGGAAGAACCTGTTGATAAAAAGAGTCTTTGAAAAATTATAACAAACAAGAGTAAGTATCTAGGGATGCACACTTGGGTGGTAAAAACTGTAAAGAAACACAAGGAAGTGATTACTGTAAAAGTCAGGATAATGGTTATCTTGTTTGGAGGAAGGCATTGAGTTTGGAAAGAGACACATCCAAAGGGCTTCCAGTGTGTCAGGCAAACTTATTTTTCTTTGCCTGGGTGGTAGGCTTTCCTTATAGGATCTCATTAAACTATACATTTGTTTCATGTGGCTTTCTTAGTCAATGTTTTATTTTATAATAGAAAGTTTTAAGAATTATGCAAAGACTTCAGCTTCCAAGGAGAATGCAGTAAGTAGTGACAGCCATCACTCCCACTGCAGCAACTAGGGGAGAATGAGAGCACAAATATACTTTTTTAGGGGTACCTGAGTGGCTCAGTTGGTTAGGAGTCCAACTCTTGATTTCAGCTCAGGTTGTGATCTCACAGTTCGTGAGTTCAAGCCCCACATCAGTCTCCATCCTGTCAGTGCAGGGCCTACTTGGTATTCTCTCCCTCTCTCTTTGCCCCTCTCCTGGTCACGCGCTCTCACTCAGTTGCTCTCTCTCAAAATAAATAAATAAACTAATGTGTGTGTGTGTGTGTGTGTATATAATTTTTTTTTTTAACATCAGAGATATGTGAAAGTAACAAGGGCTAGGTGAACTAAAATTCGATTGAAGAGGAAGCCCATTGTGTGAGCTGAGATCATCAGCTATTTTCTTCCCTGGGGATGTTTTTGCCAAGTCTAAAGGCAAAAGGATTTTCCTGGAAGAGAGGTATATCAGTAGAACTTTTAACAGTCATGCAGGTTGACATGACAGATTGGAATCTAGGACAATTCCAAACATACTGCTGTTTTTCCCCATGAGATGTTTTCTGAGTGCTGGGGTAGCTCAGGAGACTAGGGAACCAGAGTAAGTGAAATCTTATGGAACCCTCAGAGCTTAAATAAAGCCCTGCTGTGGGGAGAGACCTGAAACAAATACATGTATTCCCAGATTTGGGTTCCTACAGTTACTTTGGTGTCTTCTTTTCACGTTTTTCAGCCTTTCGGTGTCTGCTGGTCAATTTTTTAACATTCTCTGTAGTCAAATAACTGATATAACTTCGGTTTTCCTTAGTGGGTCTTGATTGATAAATTACTAGTGTTCAGAAGTAAATATGATAAAAATCGGAATGTCTTATCCTTGAGACATTTGAAAATAGAGGTGGACAGAGTCTAACGAAAGCTCAATTCCTGAATGGATGGAGCCGATCAATATTTCACCCTCACCTGCCTAATACAGGAAAGAATGAATCTACCGCAGGTGGAGTGAAAATGAGAGGGTAATACCAGTTCCACCTTCTAGGATTCCATTCCCTTATAATAATGCCCAGCATACAATAAAAAATTATGAAACATCTGAAGAAACAGAAAAATATGGCCAATAGCTGTGAGAAAAAAAATAGAAGCATTTAGAGTTAACAGAAAAATACATTAAATAATAAATAAAATAGAGGATAAGATTAAAATTGGGTAAAAGGTTGAAGAATTTAAATACGGAATTGGAATCTAAAAATAATATGTGTTCTACAACTGAAAAACATAATATCTAAAATTAAGAACTCCTTGAAATGAGATTAACTAGACACCGTGGAAGTAGACAGACACAGAAGACCAAATAATGAACTCAAAGACAGATTAATAGAAAAGGTGGCTTAGTCGGTTAAGCGTCCAACTTTCGCTTAGGTCATGATCTCGCGGTTCGTGGGTTCAAGTCCCGCGTTGGGCTCTGTGCTGACTGCCAGCTCAGAGCCTGGAGCCTATTTCAGAGTCTGTGTCTCCCTCTCTCTCTGACCCTCCCCTGCTCACTCTGTCTCTCTCTCTCTCCTAGAAATAAATAAAAATAAAAAAATAAAGAAAGAAAATATCCAAACAGAGGAAGAACAGAGAAAACAGAATGGAAAGAACAGACTCTAAGGGACTCATGGGACACAGTCTAACATACATGTAACTTGAGTCCCAGAAAGAGAGAGATAATAGGAGAAGCCATATTTGGAGACAGAATTTTTGGCTGAGAATTTTCTAAAAGTGATGAAACAAACATAAAGTTTATTCAAAGTGCGTGAACTTCAGGAAACCTTCACTGACTAACTAACCATAACCTTTCTCCAGGTCCTCCGTTCTCCAGTATTTATATTTCTGCTTCTTTCATCTGTGTTAGTTACCACATTCTCAGAATCTGTTTGGAGGTTTTTCCTTTTCTCTTGCCTCTTAAGAGCAAGGTCTATTTTTAGTATCATTTATTTTATATTTCCTGCAATATTGATATAGTTTGCTATACAGTACTTAATATAATAATGAAATTTCCCACCCATGTAATAAAATGGCAGCACTGTTCCAATTTTTATCATATTTACTTCTGAACACCAGTAATTTATCAATCAGGACCCACTAAGGAAAACCAAAGCTATATCAGTTATTTGACTACAGAGAATGTTCAAAAATTGACCAGCAGATATTGAAGGGCTGAAAAAAGTGAAAAGAAGACACCAGAGTAACTGTAGGAACCCAGATCTGGGAATACAAAGGAGAAAGATGAGCTCTGTGGGAGCCTAGAAGCCTAGAAGACAGATCCCACAGAGCTAGAACTGTCAGCACCTGGCAGCTAGTGCTCTGAACAGATGTGACACTCCTCCATGAAGGGTTCTCTTCCTGGCTAATTTTGGAAGATTGTACTTTCCAAAGATGATTACAATACCTGCCATTTCACATGTTCTTTGTATAATTTGACTTTGACACTCTTCTTACTGAGAGATGGGATTTATGTTTCCTCCCCTTGATTCTGGGCCGCTTTACAGGAATACCAAAAGTGGCCCTATGTGACTCCTAGGGCTAGGTCATAAAAGGTGATACATCTTTCACTTGGATCTCTTGGGGCACCTTTGAAGCCCTGAGCTGCTTGAGGTTGCCATGCTGAGAGGAAGCCCAAGTGAGCTGGCGTGGAGAGATGCTGAGGCTACTTGGAGACATGCCTGGCCAGCCCCCGGCTGTGTTAGCATTCTGCCCTTCCAGCCCCAGCCACAGTCTGAGAGCAGCCAGACACCTGAGCCAGAACTTCCCTGTGAGGCTTTTCCCACATTCCTGACCCATGGAAACAGGAGTTAATAAATTTAGTTTTGAGTCCCTGAGTTTTGGGGTGACTTACACAGTTGTGATACTCTTACCTCAGGAGCTCAGAGGAAGTGTCTCACAGAACCATGACTAAGACTTCCAAGAGGCACAACAAGGCTGGTTTTGGAAGTGTCAGGAAAAGGCTAGAAGCTGCAATTCACTGGTTCAGTCAGAGTGAAAGAGCCTTTGCTGAGACAAGGCTGACAGGGTTGGCAAACACACAGAAAGGAGCCTGTCCCTTCTCCTGCCTTGGACTTCTAGTGCCTGGCCCTTCCTCTCGGCAGAATCTAACAGACAGCCAAGCATGGCTAAGGGGAAATGCTCTTTTCAGAGTTCTAGCACCAGCATCACAAGGCTGAATATAGGAAACAGCTGAATAACGGACACAGGCACAAACCCTAAGACTTCTTTTCCTAATAACCAAGTAAAATATGTTAGATTCTCACATGTGACCATAGCATGTATCCAACAGATCTTCGGCATGATTTCACACCTTGTGAAAAAGGCCTCACTTAATCAAAACAGGAGTACAGGCTTTGGTTTCTCCCTCACTGCAGGTATGATCCAAAGGAAAACAAATGGACTCGAGTGGCTTCTATGAGCACCAGAAGACTAGGCGTGGCCGTGGCTGTGTTAGGAGGCTTCTTATATGCTGTAGGTGGCTCTGATGGGACATCTCCACTCAACACAGGTGAGTACCTTCCAAGGTCAGCCTGGTTCCCCCAAAGCAGCACATTCCTCAGGAGAATCCCCCTACAAAAGAGTATAAAAATCCAGGTTATCCTGTAATTTTAAATTACAGATATAAATTATAAAATTTATATAATATTTATATAAATAATATAATTACTTATAATAATTTAATTAATTGAACATTATTTGACCCCTAAGAGAGTACAGTTCTCAGCTTTTCTTCTGCTCCTTCTGCAGGCATAGTCTTCTACTGTATTCCCAAAATATTTCTTTGTCCTTTCCTCTTTACAAGCTTCTAGGAATTTATAATGAATAACAGAACTGTTTTCCTAATATGCTTATTTCCCTGCCCCACCCCCAACCATCTCTCCTTATAAAAACCAAAACAAACCTATGTTATAATCTAAAAATAAATAAAAACTTATAACTAGAAGCTGGTTTATATGTTAGTCCTTTCTATTTAGAGATAATGGATATTTTTGCCCAAGGATGTTAGTGTGGCACCTGTATCAGATCCATTGTCACTTATCTTGTCTTCTGCTTAGAGTGCAGTAGGAATACAAGCAAAGGGACACAACAGCACAGAAGTTGTCTGATCATGACAATAAATTAGTAGTATGGAATGGTGCTGACAGGTCTTACAGTCTAATCCCCTCATTTAAAGGGCACCTGGGTGGCTCAGTCTGTTCGGTGTCTGGCTCTTGATCTCAGCTCAGGTCATGAGTTCAGGCCCCAAGTTGGGCTCTATCCTGGGCGCAAAGACTACTTGAAAAAAAGAAACGATGAGGCCATGAGTCATATAGTCGGAACTAGAACTAAGGTACCTTCTACCATATACCCAAACAAAACCCATCCCTGATGAGATTATGTTGGTATTGTCCAAAGATATACAAGCCCTTCTCAGAAGCGAAAATCAGATTGTGTATCAAAAATATGTGTTATCACAAAATTTTAATGGCTATGAGGAAAATTAGAGGTGAAAAGAAATGGTTGAATTGTCACTTGCTATTTTTCCCCCTACAGTGGAGCGCTACAATCCTCAGGAAAACAGATGGCACACCATAGCTCCTATGGGGACCCGGAGGAAACACCTAGGCTGTGCAGTGTATCAGGACATGATCTATGCCGTAGGAGGTAGAGATGATACTACAGAGCTTAGCAGCGCTGAGAGATACAACCCCAGAACTAACCAATGGTCTCCGGTGGTGGCTATGACATCCCGCCGTAGTGGAGTAAGTGCCTCACTACTGAAAATGTGGGGAAAAAGCATGAAGAGAGGGTTGTGTGGGAGAGCTCTGATCTGTAAAATACTGGGACAGTAAAGAGGTGCACTGTTTAGGCAGAACAACCCCTGCTACTTTTGTACTGGAAAAAAAAAATAATATAATTGCTGTTATCTTTGATGGTTAAATATCTCATAGTCAATTATATCTTTAATGATAGAATTATTTTTTGTGATTTATCTTTCATCAGTTGTTTTCCTAAAAGACATTGCTCTATCTTATCCACTACCTTATCTAACTTCACCCATATTCATCTGTCTCAGTTAGAGCTAAATATTCCTAACTAATTTCTAACTAGTTTCTAGGTAATATTCTAAGTAGTTGGCACACCAGTTCAAATGTTTAGGCAGAAACACACCTGCCCCCACCACCAGTCTCCACAAATAGGGTTGAGTCTATCCCATCTGTAGTCTAGACCTGGTCAGGCTGATCTATGTCATGTTCTAGACCATGGATGACTTGTGACTACAAGTGACTTCCAGGGTGGAGTACAGAATTCACCCATCCTAGATGAATTGCTTCAGAGTGAACTGTAATCCATAAGCCACTGATTGTGTCAAGAGTCCATCGATGTGGGACAACAAGTGGGAGAAGCCAGCAGTAGCTAAAGAGTCTGTGATCTGAGGACAGAAGGGAGTAAATTCTGGTTTGCACAAATCAGGGAACACCACTGGTAGGCCTCAGCAGGTCAAAGCATTCCCATGCCTGTGGCTCTTTATTACTGGTGGTTAACAGCTTCTTGGTCACACTCCTATTGTTTTCACTGCTAAATTCTGATGATTTAGCAAATATTTATTTCCGTTTTCTTTTTTTTCAAGTAATTTATTTTTTAACTTACATCCAAGTTAGTTAGCATATAGTACAACAATGATTTCGGGAGTAGATTCTGTAATGCCCCTCACCCATTTAGCCCATCCTCCCTCCCACAACCCCTCCAGCAACCGTCTGTTCTCTGTATTTAAGAGTCTCTTATGTTTTGTCCCCCTCCCTGTTTTTATATTATTTTTGCTTCCTTTCCCTTATGTTCTTCTGTTTTGTATCTCAAAGTCCTCATATGAGTGAAGTCATATGATATTTGCCTTTCTCTGACTAATTTTGCTTAGCATAATATCCTCTAGTTCCACCCACACAGTTGCAGATGGCAAGATTTCACTCTTTTTGATTGCCGAGTAATACTCCATTGTGTGTGGGTCTTCTTTATCTTCTTTATCTCTTCATTGATGGACATTTGGGTTCTTTCCATACTTCGGCTATTGTTGATAGTGCTGCTATAAATATTGGGGTGCATGTGCCCTTTCAAAACAGCATACCGTATTCCTTGGGTAAATACCTTGTAGTGCAATTGCTGGGTCGTAGAGTGGTTCTATTTTTAATTTTTTGAGGAAGCGCCATACTGTTTTCCAGAGTGGCTCCACCAGTTTTTAGCAAATATTTATTAAGCACTTACTGTATGCTAGAAAAGCACAAATGAGTGCAATGACTCATCAAGGAGCTTCCAATTTAGTGAAGGAAAATGAAATGTTTACAGCTAACTATAAAAAAAATTATAGTAGTGGCATGTGCAGTATAGTAAAACATGGGAGAATATGCTTAGTGTGTTTGGGACAGTGAAGAGACTTATCAGAGAAAGTCACATGTTAGCTAGGCCATAAAAGAAGAATAAGATTTTCTAGAAGAGGGAAAGAAACCAACCAGGGAACAACATGCAAAAGTATGGAGGCGTGCATATGTGGCTCTTGAGAAACTTAACAGAAGACCATGGGGGAAGGGGAGGGAAAAAATAGTTACAAACAGAGAGGGAGGGAAGGAGGCAAACCACAAGAGACTCTTAAATACAGAGAATAAACTGAGGGTGAATGAGGGGGTGGGGAGGAGGGGGAATTGGGTGATAGGCATTGAGGATGGCTCTTGTTGGGATGAGCACTGGGTGTTGTATGTAAGCAGTGAACCATGGAAATGTATCCCAAAACCCAAGAGCACACTTTACACACTGATAGCCAATTTGACAATAAATTATATTAAAAAAAAAATACTTGGGGCGCCTGGGTGGCTCAGTCGGTTAAGTGTCCGACTTCAACTCAGGTCATGATCTCACAGTTTGTGGGTTTGAGCCCCATGTTGGGCTCTGTGCTGACAGCCAGCTCAGAGCCTGGGGACTGTTTCAGATTCTGTATCTCCCTCTCTCTCTGACCCTTCCCTGCTCACACTGTCTCTCTCTCTCTCTCAGAAATAAATAAAACATTAAAAATATATATATTTTTTAAAGTTTAAAAAAATAAAAAATAAAATACGTATTTTAAAGAAAATGAAATTTAAAAAAGAACAAACAGGGTTGACGGAGGAAGGTGGGTAAGCAATGGGCTAGATGGGTGATGTGTATTAGGGAGGGCTCTTATTGTGATGAGCACTGACTGTTGTATAGAAGTGATAAATCACTGAATTCTACTTCTGAAACCAATATGCAAACTAACTAAAATTTAAATTAAAAAAAGGAAAAAAGTCTTAAAAAAAGAAAGTATGGAAGGGTGAAAAACGTGTGGTATTTTCTGGGACCAGCAGTTAAATCAGTATTACTGCAACCTAGGGCACATAAGGAAGTGAGGCTAAACTGGGCTTGGATGGGTTTCTGGAGGGCCTGAACAACATAATAAGGACTTTAAGCTTAGGCAGTAGAGAGGCTTTGTTTTTAGAGGAAAGTGATAGCATGTGTATTTTTAACAATTTTAAACAGAGTTTTAGTGGCAATTTAGGTAGTGGATTAGAACAGTCGGATACCAAAGAGTGAGAGCCCTTTGGAAGTTCTTACTCCCAGTGATGCTTTTCCAAAGTTTTAAGAAATCTCTGTTTTTGACTCTGTGTAAATATTCTATTTACATATACAATATGAATTTACATATAGAATAAAAGGAATACAAAATTTTATTGTTCCAACAATGTAGATTTTTGCCATTATTTTTTACTCCGTATTCAAGTAAACCATAATTTAAAGCCTTAAAGAATTATCTTTTATTATTAAAGATTTATCTAGAAACCAGTGTAAATTTTCCCGGTGACTCTCTGGCTCCTTGAGCAGTGCTGTGTTGGTCCTACAGGTCGGCCTGGCAGTGGTGAATGGGCAGCTCATGGCCGTAGGAGGTTTTGATGGCACGACATACTTGAAGACCATTGAAGTTTTTGATCCTGATGCCAATACATGGAGGTAATGTTTAAGCTACATTGCAGATCACACTGCTCACTGGAAGATTGTGGGCATAAAGTTGCCCGTGACCGTCAAAATCAGGATGGTCAGTACACTGAGAAGTGCTTTTGCGGTACGTGGAAGGGAGCTCCAAGTTACCCATATTTGATGGCTTATTTTGACTCATTGCTCTAAAGTGACTGACGTCTTACAAAATCTTCTCTTTGGTAACTGTCCAGTTTTATAATAGAGAGATGGCAAACAGAAAAAAAACATCTCCTCTCTAACTTCGTCATGTTCAGCTGGGGAAAGTAAGGCACTGAGAAATAAAATGAACAAGTTAGCAATAGAGTTAAAATTAGAACTTGGGTCTTTTGCTCCTAATCTGTCACAATTTTTTGGTGTTCTTTTTGGTAGCTTTATGCCCAAGAAAAACAAATTGCAGTTACTGTTAAAAAATTATAGTTTATTTCATTTTAAAGCTGACTGTTTTCTTTAAGCTTTTAAAATCTATTTCTTTCTTTCTTTATTATTTTTAATCTAATTTATTGTCAAGTTGGCTAACCTACAGTGTAACCAAGTGTGCTCTTGGTTTTGGGGGCAGTTTCTCATGATTCATTGCTTACAAAGAATACTTAGTGCTCATCCCAACAAGTGCCCTCCTCAATGCCCATCACCCATTTTCCCCTCTCCCCCACTCACCCGCATCAACCCTCAGTTTTCTAAATTTAAAAGTGTCATATGGTTTGCCTCCCTCTCTGTTTGAAACTATTTTTTCCCCTACCCTTCCCCCATAGTCTTCTGTTAAGTTTCTCAAGTTCCACAGATGAGTGAAAACATATGGTATCTGTCTTTCTCTGACTTATTTTACTCAGCATAATACCCCCCAGTTCCATCCATGTTATTACAGATAGCAGGTGGGGTGCCTGGGTGGCTCAGTCAGTTAAGCGACCAACTCTTGATTTTGGCTTGGGTCATGATCTCACGGTCATGGGATTGAGACCATATCAGCGTGGAGCCTGCTTGGGATTCTTTCTCTCTCTCTCCCTCTCTCTCAAAATAAGTAAGTAGATTTTAAAAATAAGTTAATTAAAACCTATTTAAATATATTATTTATCTTATTTTGTTTTTAATGTTTCTCTAAATTTATTTCTTGAGAGAGAGAGAGAGAGAGATACAACATGAGCAGGGGAGGGTCAGAGAGAGAGGGAGATACAGAATCTGAAGCATGCTCCAGGCTCTGAGCTAGCTGTCAGCACAGAGCCCAATGTGGGGCTCAAAGCCACGAACTGTGAGATCATGACCTGAGCCAAAGTTGGATGCTTAACCAACTGAGCCCAGGCGCCCCTCTATTTTAAAGTCTATTAAATTTTAACAGTCAATTTAGGGAGGAGTCTCCCTTTTATTTAAGAGGTTTAATTATGTTAAACTATATAGGATTAATTTTACTCTACTTTAAATTGTTAACAATCTTAACAAATCTTTCCTAAGTACTTAAGTAGTTCTTATAAATTCACATAAATCAGATAACTCATGTATTTATTTTAACTATTCAAAAACTTTTACAAATTTAGTAAAATTCTCTTAAACTTTAAAACTTAAAATCAGAAGTCCAAATCTTTACTCAATCACACATTTTATACTCGATTCACAAAACTGGTCTGATAGATGCCTTAATATGCCAGAGTTGCTTAAATATTACAAGAACTTAAAATGTCAAATATATAGTTAATTCTCAAACTTAACACAAAATATTAATTGAATTAATTAGTTAAATGTACCTCCTGTTTATACTTAATTCCAAATATTAGCCTTCTAAGAAAACAGTTTTACCTTCCAAGCAACATGGGTTTTCCTTCTCAATAAATTTGGCTTATTTGCGTAAATATATCTAAGGGAACCACAGATACCAGTCTGGCCCAAGATGTGAGGCAGCAGACATTCTGAAAGATCTTTTTTATGACCATGAAAGATAAGCTGAGATCTCCTTTGTAGTCCTTATTCCAAAAGGGTCTGTGTCATAGTCCCTTCCTGCTGCGTTCTAAGTAGACATTTTGTCATTTTGAGCCTGTAACTACCCACCCAGATCTTTTCATCATTCTGGAAGATTCAGCTAATGAATGTACTGAGATCTTTTCAGTCTTCATGTCTGGGAAAGCCCTACTTTTACAGATATTTAATTGGCATGCTTTGGACCATACCGGTCTCTCATGTCTCTGTAAGGCTTGGTCATAATACTGAAGTCAGACTAAAAGTCAGGTATTGTAGCACTTTTGGCTTCTGTATCACATTTCACAACCTTGGTTCATTAAGTAAAGATTTACTGAGTGTTTTAGACCCTGGGATACAACAGTGAACAAAACAAACTTTTTTCTTTTTTTTTATGTTTTTATTTATTTCTGCGAGAGAAGCAGCATGAGCAGGGGAGGGTCAGAGAGAGAGATATACAGAATCTGAAACAGGCTCCAGGCTCTGAGCTGTCAGCACAGAGCCTGATGTGGGGCTTGAACTCACGAACCATGAGATCACAACCTGAGCCAAAGTTCATTGCTCAACAGACTGAGGCACCCAGGCACCCCAAACAAACTTCTGGGAGACTAGCAGTAACATACCAGGGGGTAGAAGCTCTGTGGTGACTAGCAAAGGCGGGTGGGAGTGCCAAAAGAGGAGTTTCCATTTTAAAATGTAGCCTAGGCAAGCCTCAACTGCAAAGGTGAACATTTTAGCAAAACCCAGTAGAGTTAAAGGAGAGATAGCAGGAGGTTTTCATGAATAGGAGCCGCTGCTCTGCCTCTCCCCCACATTTATGGCATATTTTCTTGCACACTCAGCTTTCTATTTTTAGTGGAAATTTGGGAAGACAGCCAAATTTTCTTCTGTTACTTAATCACTATGATCCTATGTAATTACCTATTTCTCAGTAACTATCACTAAACAGAATTAGTAACATGTGACCAAGTAATATTTATGAAATTCTTAAGGACCATCTATTGGGAGATTATGATCTACATTTTGGCCCAACTTAAAACCAGTTTTGCCTTAGAGCTGACAGAGGATCTAATCCTCTTTTCCATGGAAATCTTTACTTTTGAAGATGGTCTTGTTCACAGGTCACAAACTAGATGCTGACCTTATTTACTCCTATCCAGGTTCGGTCCATAAAGGGGGAGACTTGTCAGAATACATAGAAGACAAAAGGATAAAAGTAATTGAGGCTTAGGCAGAGGGAAGTGCGGGTAGGAAAATAGTATAGCCATTGTGAAAATTAGACACAAAAATGTAGAATATATGATTCTGTGTAATTGAAATCGGTGTAGGTATGGGGCGCCTGGGTGGCTCAGTCAGATAAGCGTCCGACTTCAGCTCTGGTCATGATCTCACGGTTCGTGGGTTCGAGCCCCATGTCGGGCTCTGTGCTGACAGTTCAGAGCCTGGAGCCTGTTTCAGATTCTGTGTCTCCCCCTCTCCCTGACCTCCCCTGCTCATGCTGTCTTTCTCTCTCTCTCAAATAAGTAAACATTAAAAAAAGAATCAGCGTAGGTGTAAAGTTTTAAAGTCATGATGCAAAATATGGATACAATGCTCTTATTCTTAAAACAGTATCCTGTGAGACCTTTTCAGCCAGTGTCTTAAATAATTCTACTACTTGCCAGTGCTCAATTCCAGCTCCTAATCTTTGGAAGAGATGTGCAGCCTGGTTGGCTGTTGGTTAAGCGTCTGATTCTTGATTTCAGCTCAGGTCACGACATCATAGTTCGTGAGACCAAGCCCTGCAGTGCGTGGAGCCCGCTTGGGATCTCTCTCTCCCTCACTCTGTGCCCCTCCCCTGCTCATGCTCTCTCTTCCCGTCTCAAAACAAATACATAAACTTTAAAAATATATATATTAGTTGTGATAGAAAATGTGTTTTATTAACACCTAAGTCATAGAAAAAAGCTGCTTTTTCCACTTTGAAATCTGATTTTATTTTTCTTTGCAGGTTATATGGCGGGATGAATTACCGTCGGCTGGGGGGTGGTGTAGGAGTTATTAAAATGACACATTGCGAATCTCATATATGGTGAACATCTAGAAGACAGTCGTGTATGCTCCTCTGTATTCTGAAGAGCTTTGACTTTGGAGCTTTGTACAGCTCTGGAAAACATTAGAACAAATTTTATCCTTTGCCGGTGCCTCAACATTTGGAAATACAAATACAGTGAAAGTACTTCAATTGCAAGATGCCACCTTTGCACAAAAATTTTCAATTCTGTGCAGAATATTTATTTTTGGTTTTAATTTATCATGGTTTTTGTTATTGTTGTTGGGTTTTGTTGTTTCATTTTGTTTTGCTTCGGATTTAACCTTCCTCCCACTAAAAAAGGAAAAAGAGGGTAAGAAAAAAGGCAAAAAACTCCAAGCAGTAAAAATTTATTTTTAAGATATTAAATTTGAAAATACTAATAAGGGGAGAAGGGCTGTACATGATCTAGTTGTTATTGCTAGGCACTCCTTCCACATGGCTCCACTGCTTACAAGGACCACCAGTGACAAAGACAGGGCTGCAAACTGTATTATTTAGCCATCATTCTTGCACTAAGCACCAGAAGACTTGAAAATCTAAAAAAAAAAAAAACAAAAAAAAAACCAAACCAAAAAAAACAGAAAAAGGAAACACTCATTTTAAACAGTACAACTCAAAAGGAATACTAACTAGATATAACCAGGACTCCGACACTAAAGTTTTCATCAGTGGAAGTTTGCATCTTTTCCTTCCATATGAACTTGTTTTCCAATATATTTAGTCTTTTCTCAAAATAATATTTTCATAGAATTTCTGCTAGGTCCAGAGCTCTGCTCAGTGCCTCTGTAAAAACACTATACAGTTCTTATATGCTATCTTGAGAATCCTGCAATAGAATCATGTGCTACTCTGCAAGAGTTTTTGCTCAAAAATATTACTGACTGAAACAACTTTCCTTGTTTCCTTATTGCTACTAAGGACCAGCAGGGAGAAATGTCCTCTCCCCAGCAGTGAATACTGTTATGCAACTTACACTTGATGCTCAGGCCTGCTGAAGCTGAGGCTGACCTGTAATCACAGCCTCCAAGGGAATGAATTCTTCAGTTCGTGTAATAGTACATGCTAATGAGTAAAATTGAGGCATTTTATTAATAAAACCTTGGTTCTTTTATACAAACTATATATATATCATTATCTTCATTCTATAAAGCCTCTGTTACTACTTCTCTCAAATTGTACTTTCTGGTGAAAAGTTAAAATTTTTAAGGAAAAAAATGATACAAATTTCAGTGGTCAGAGTTTTATCATTGTGTTCATAGAGCAATTCTTTTCAGTGTATTTTGCAGGAAAATCTTTGAATAAGACTTAAGTCACAACCAAAAGGAATAACCTTCTCTCTCCCCCCAACTACAAAAATGTTTGGCAACTTTGTGTTTACATTTAAAGATCATATGCACCTTTACAAGGAAAATAAATAAAGTATTTGGTAAAGTTGTTTACATGTATCATTTATGCTTTTTTCTAGCATGTATAACTTTTTTAAATAAAGGTAGTATTTACCATAAAACAACTTTTGGTTAATGCTTTTTAGTGCTTGTGTCTCTGCTGTTTAGTTTCTATATCATTTATATTTCCTATATGTGAAGCTGTAAGTTCTTGCAACCTGAAGGAATAAAGGATTGCCAGCTAGAACAATGAATTTTTAATTATGTATTTTATATAATTGTATTTTATCACCTAACCTCTAAACTTATTTTCTGGTGTAGCACTCAAGAATCATATGCTTTTGAGCTAGAAGGACTCTTAACAGTCATGTGGGCCAACCCCACTTATTTCTCTGCTCTAAGAACAAAAACCAAAGAGTAAATAAATACACTCAGTGATAGAACCAACATTCAATATCATTTCCCCAAACTCCCACTCCATTTCTCTTTCTACACCACACTGCTACTCCCAGCCTACTTGAAACATGGCTTGTAATTAAATATTCTAACAGACTTTAACTAAACCTGGTATGTAACATTAAAAAAGTATAAACACTTTTATGTGATCCTTACAGTACTGTATCATTAAATTAGTCTTCAAGACCAAAATCACATATTTCCCAAGACTCTACTATTGCATAAATCTTAAGAAAAGGAGAGGAATAAGAACAGGAACAAAAATCTAGGGATTAGACTCTCCAGATGTAGCAAAGTTCCCAGCAGGAACAATTCATAGGACAGTGAGTGATTCAAGAGCAGAGACCCAGCAACTACAGAACTGGCTAAAGTGTTCATTGGGGCCTAAAGGGTTTTTTCCTTCCACTGAAAGTGGTCCAGTTTTATTATTGAATAATATTGGGGCGCCTGGGTGGTTCAGTCGGTTGAGTGTCCAACTTCAGCTCAGGTCAGGTCCATTGGTGAGTTTGAGATCTGCGTCAGGCTCTGTGCTGATAGCTTGGAACCTGGAGCCTCTTTGGGGGGGGGGGGGGGGAGAGAGAGAGAGAGAGAGAGAGAGAGTGTGTGTGTGTGTGTGTGTGTGTGTGTGTGTGTGTACGTGTGCACGCGCACGCCCCTCCCCTGCTTGCACTGTCTCAAAAATAAACATTTAAAAAATTATTGAATAATATTTACCTATCAGATAAACGACACTGCTATAAAAGAATATTAACTTATTTGCATAGTGATTTCCACAGCTTTATGAAGTTGAGTTTGGAGTTGGGTTGGCAGTCAACTTAGGCTTGGAAAGTTAAAAGGACATGGTAGAAGCTGAACCTCACATCCCGATTCCAAATCCATTGTTCTCTATACTAGTCTCCAAACTAGGGGGCAGCAGTTTACCCTGTATCCTTCCCATTCCATGGACCCAAGAAGAGTTGTTGATTTTTCCATCTCTTTAGCTTTTTACTTGTTAGGGACACAGTGGCTACTTCTACGCTCCTCTTATGAGGAACCGGAAACTGAAAGTGAAATGTGTAGTTTTAAATAAAAGAAATATAAATCATAAATTATCTCAATAGATGCAAAAAAATAATTTGACAAGATCCAACAGCCATTCATAATAAAAACCCTCAGCAAATTAGGAAGAGAACTTTTTTAACCTGACAAAGGGCATGAATGAAAAACCTACAGATAACATATTTAATAGTGAAATATGCTTTCCCACTAAGATCAGGAACAAGATAAAACTACATTCTCGGGGCAACTGGGTGGCTCAGTCAGTTGGGTGTCCAACTTCAACTCAGGTCATGATCTCACAGTTTGTGAGTTCAAGCCCCACGTCAGGTTCTGTGCTGATGGCTCAGACCCTAGAGCCTGCTTCGGATTCTGTGTCTTCTTCTCTCTCTGTCCCTCCCCCACTTGTAATCTTCTCTCTCTCAAAAATAAATGTAAAAAAAAAAACAAAACAAAAAACCCCTACATTTTCACCACTTCTATCTGCCATTGTGGTGGAGAGTCTTGCTAAGGCAATTCGACAAGAAAAAGAAACAAAAGGCATCCATATTGAAATTAAGTATAACGGTTTTTATACACAAACAGCATGAGTCTTGTATATAGAAAATCCTAAGGAATTCACTGAAAAACACGAATAAAGAAGTTCAGCAAGGTCATAGGATACAAGAACAATACATACAACAATCAAAAAATGAAATTAATAAAGCAATTCCAAATGTATAAAAGTGCAAGCATATTTTTGAAAGGCGCATCTTTAAAAATACAAAGCATGTAAAGTTATTTTACTGTCATTACCTAGAATGGATGGATGTACATGTAACTCTACTTTGAAACTGCCTGGCTACTAATCTATACAAAATAAAATAATTTTCACTTATTTAAAAAAAAAAACAACCCATTCTCAATAGCATAAAAAATACTTAGGAATAAATTTAACAAAAAAAGTGCAATACTTGTATGCTGAAAACTACAAAACACTGTTGAAAGAAATTCTGAAATAAATGGAAAGATACCCCATGTTCATAGATTAGAAGACTTAATATCATTACGATGGCAGTACTCCCCAAACTGATCTACAATTCAATTAACCACTTATAACCACTATCAATATCCCAGCTAATTTTTTTTTTACAGAAATTGACCAGCTGATCCTAAAATTCTTTGGAAATGCACAAGACCCAGAATAACCAAAACAATCTTGAAAAATAGGACAAAGCTGGAGGACTCCCACTCCCCAATTTAAAAAAATGCACTACAAACCTATAGTAATCAAGACAGTGTGGTACACGGGAGTCTCAGTGCTCAGTTAAGCATCCGACTCCTGATTTTGGCTCAGGTCATGATCTCACCACTGTGGGATTGAGACCCATGTCAGGCTCTGCCCTGAGCATGGAGTCTGCTTGGGATTCTCTCTCTCCCTCTCTCTGCCCCTCCTCTGCTCACACTCACTCTCTAAATAAATACATAAACTTAAAAAAAAAAAGACAGTATAGTACTGGCATAAGGACTGACATCAATGAAATAAAACTGAGAGTCCAGAAATACACATCTATGGCCAACTGACTTTTTTTTTTGCCAACTGACTTTTAAATTCAATGGGAAAACAACAGTCTTTTCAACAAATGGTACTAGAACAAATGAATATCCATCTGCAAAATGATTAATTTGGATGTTTACTTTACCCTATACATAAAATACTCAAAATGGGGGGCTCCTGGGTAGCTTAGCTGGATGAGTGTCCAACTCTTGGTTTTCAGCTCAGGTCATGATCTCTCGATTCTGGAGATCTTGTCCCATGTCGAGGTCTGCGCTTACAGTGCAGAGCCTGCCTGGGATTCTCCCTCTCTCTGACCCTCCCCCGCTTGCATGCTCTCTCTCCAAATAAATAAACCTTAAAAACAAAAACAAAAAAAACCTTCAAAATGGATTGCAGACTTAAATTTAAATCTAAAATTATAAGATCCTTAAAAAGAAAAAAAACATAGGAATAACTCTTTGGGATCTTAGATTAAGCAACAATTGCTTAGACACAACACCAAAAGCACAAGAAATAAAAGAAAATAACTGATAAATTGGACTTCATCAAAATTAAAACTTTTGCATTTTGAAAGTAAATGAGTTCACTCTGGTATTTCCAATTCAAATTTAACATTACAGAGTTTCTATTTAGTTTACTTTATAATTGTAGGTCTTTTACACTCAAAATCATGTTTTATTTTATTACAAAATGATAAAACAACAATACATATATATTTAATAACAAGATAGCTGAGTACAACTTAGATTCCTTTGCTGCTCTTTTCCTAAGACATAGCTGACAATGTACAGGCAAAATACTAGAATTTAAATATGCTAAAATAATTGCGTGATTATGGCAAGAACTTAATATAATTAGGTTCATTTGTTTTCAATTTTTAAGGATTGCCTTTTCTTTCTGATCTAATTATGTTTCAGAACTATATAAAACACTTAAATGGTTCCAAACTATAAAAGAGGACAGAGAAGTTTTAACTTTAATTTCCATCCCCCTTACCTAGTTCCTTCCTTCCCCCTAATTAGTAACCATTTTTATTATTTTTTGGTATATCCTTCCAATGTTTTTTGGAAACATAAGGAAATACACACACATATTCATATTTCACCCATTCCTTCCATAAAAGACAACACACTGTCCACATGTTGCTCTTTCACATCACATATCCTAGGGATCAAGATCACTCCATGGCAGTATTAGATTATCTTCCACAAACCTTATTATAGTTAACGTGGTAATTCATTGTGTAGCTATACCCTAATTTATTCAAACAATCCCCATGGGATGGGCACTTGAATTGTTTCCAGTTTTGCTACTACAAAAGCGATTGCAATAAATAGCCTTATACGGGCTTCATTTATATTTTGCCATGGAGTTTTGGGGATAGAATCCTAAAGTGGGATTGCTGGTCAAAGGGTAAATCTTACAAAATTTTGTTAGATACTGCTAATTTCTGCACTGAACTTGTACCATTTCTAACAATCTTTTAACTGTTCTCCCTTTTACTCTTGTCCACCTATAATAATTCATTCTTCTTCATATCTTATAAAATACAGATTAGGTAATATCACTCTCCTGCTTAAAACATCAATGGCTTCCCACTGCATTTAGAATAAAATCCAATCTTCACAAACAGCTACAAAAACTTAGATGATATAGATTCTGCCTCCTCCTATCAGGATTAGGTTTGGCTATGAGCCAGAGACCCAAAATGTCTTTAAGCAACAGCTTACACAAGATAAAAGTTTACTTCTCAGACACACAAGTCTACAGGAAGACCACCCAAGGGGGGAACTGGGGTTCAGCCTCAAGAAGTCCTCAAGACACAAACTCCTTTCAGGCCATGATCCACCATCCCTATGACCTGACCTGCATCCCCATGACCAAAAAGAGTGGCTAGAATTCCAGTCATTCTATGTGTTCCAAGCAGCAAAGATGGAAGAATAAGAAAAAGCCAAGGGGTATATGTCTGCTCTTTTTTAACACAGATTCCTGGAAGATCTACACGATCCTTCCATTTATAAGCTGTGGGTCAAAACTTAGTCATATGACTGTGCCTACCCATGAGAAAGGCCAGAAAAGGTCATCCTTATTCTGGACAACCACATGCCCAGTATGAAGCTGGGAGGCATCACCCATGGAATAAGTCTCTGCTGCACTCAATTCCATCTAACACGGCTCTGCCCTTACTGTGCTTCAGCCACGCAGACGTCCTTTATTCCTCAAATAAGCTAACCTCTTGTCTACCTCAAGGCCTCTGTTCTCACCATTTCACCTGCCTAACAAACCCTTCCACAGATCTTCACATAGCTGGTCCCCTCAGCATTCAAGACCCACCTCAAACGTCACTTCCTCAGAGACCCCTTTCTATCGTACTGCCTTATTTTCTTTACAGCATTTGTCTCCACTCAAATTGTTTATTTTTTGCCTTCTGCCACTAGAATATAATTTCCACATGACAGGGATCTTTGTCTTCACTGCTGTATCCCTGTTACCCGATACAATTCTAAGTACACAGCAGGAACTTAATATTAGTTAAATGCATGACTGTCTCACTCCAAAGCCCATGATTTTTCCACTATCTGCTGTTCCTAGTATATGTGAAATAATATCCCATTCCAAAAGGTAACCTTTTAGAATGACAGCCTATTAATTTCCTTTCAAACAAATTTTTAAAAAGTTTCTAAAGTAAAACAAAATCTTCCTATGCTCAATAAATTAAAATAAGAGATTTAAATACAGCATCTTGGGCAAGTCTCCTAAGTTGTTCGATCTCATAGTTTTCATCTATAAATGGAAGAGTTGGTTAAAATGCATTTACTTAACTGCAGACATTTACCAAGCACTGTGAAAAAACAAAATTAGGGACGTGAAAGTTAAACAAGATCATTGTTGCTCTCAAAAGAGGATCACAGGTCCCTTTCAATTCTACTATTTAGTATGTATCTATATAATTGCTGCTTTGTAACCTTTGTGCTACAGAAAAAGCCTACGACTTTTCATTCCTGAGACATTAATTAAAGATGTGCCACTAAGACACTGATAAACACACTGCTTCATTTTAAAAGTGAATATTTAATTCAACATTGCAATAAGAATTAAACAGTATTAAAAACAGAAGCACATTAGTGGCCTTAAAAAATGTAAATTAATCTTTAGCTTCCCTTGGAGAGGATTTTGATTGCCAACTCTTGACAGTGAAATGACACTAGGAAAATGTCTTTAGAAGACAGAAATTCTCTCTGAATCCAACTCTAAGATGCTTAAGAGGGATTAAAGGCTTTTAAAGACCCAAATCAAAAATACTCAATATTAGAGATATTTCATTTGAATCCTAAAAATCTGATATAAGATGGCCCAAGAAAATATAACTCAGCATTTTCTAAAGACTGGCATCCCAGATCATCAAGACTATTATACGAACACCTGATTCGTTCACTACCACCTTCTTTGTTTTTCTAGATCCTTCTTGGCTTCTATCTGGGCAATTCCAAAAGCACTGAGAAGAAAACAGATGTAGATATAGATGCATATTTCTCCTGTAGTTCCTCTCAGCATAGGAATTAGGCAAATAATCTGTAAGAAAAAGTTATATAATCCATAATCTATAGTTCCCACAAGACCTCAATCAATTTGAAAAATTGCCAGTTCTGTCAAATATGCCAAGACTCCAATGAGGTATTTATGACAGAGAATCTGAAAAAAAAATAAAAATAAAGTTAGAATTAATTATTACAACAAAGCAGTTTGATAAAAATTCCAGGCTTATTTTAAATTCCATATCTGCAAGCTAAGATCAACCCAAACCATTGTGGCTCTAAGTCTAATAGATGTTATTTAATGAAAACTACTAACTTTAATAAATATACAACTACTAGTCAATGGTGCTTAGAAATAATTAGACTAAGGTTCTTATTGATCTTGACTTCCATGGTTGGGCTATGAATTGCTTGGATCTACATTTTCTAGAAAAAGATTCCAGAGCTTCCTTCTTGTCAAAGGGATATAGATTCCAGAAGTATCTTGCAGAGAGGCACCTGGATAGCTTAGTCAGTTAACTGTCCAACTCTTGATTTTGGATCAGGTCATGACCTCACGGTTCATGGGTTTGAGCCCTGCATTGGGCTCCGCGCTGACAATGAGAAGCTTGCTTGGGATTCTCTCTCTGTGTCTCAAAATAAATAAACATTTAAAAATAAGTGTTTTTAAAAAAGTATCTTGTAGAAACTAAGCAGGTGACAGAAACCTGGCTAATGCATTAATCTTTGAGAGGGGGGCACTGTTTTAGTTAAAAGCAAAAGCTTTGGGGCACCTGCATGGCTCAGTGAGTTGAGAGTCCAACTCTTGGTTTCAGCCCAGGTCACCATCCCAGGGTCTTGGGATCGAGCCCCCTGTCAGGCTCTGCACTGATAGCACGGAGCCTACTTAGGATTCTCTCTCTCTCCCCTCAGCTCACTCTTTCTCAAATTAAACAAACATTTTTTTTTTTTTTTTTTTTTAAAGGCATAAGCTTTTGTGTCAGATAACTGGGTTCAAATTCAAACTCCACTTATTAGTTGTGTGATATCGGGGAACCTATTTATCCCCTGTGTTAGTTTTCTCTTTACAACCTATGTAAATAGGTTGTTGTGAAAAACTAAGTGAGACAATACACATAAAATGCTTAATAATGGCTGGCACAATTAGTGCTTAATAAATGTTAGCTATCATCATGGCATTATGTGAAGCTAGTAGCCAGTTACTGTCTTACATCATTAAGAGGGACTCTGAGATTAACAAAAGACCAGATAAAATAAATGTGCTTAAGAACCACTTTTATATTCACAAGAACACATTATACAAAATAGTTTTTAAATGTAGTTTACTAATGGAGTGTAGGCATATGAAAACAAAATTTTAAAATATATTAAGACTTCATGAACACTGAATTCTGAGATGTTAAAATGGAAGTTTTCCTCTTTATAACGTCAAAATAATATGATATAACCTTTCAAATGTTTTACTGCAAACCAAATAAATTTAACATCATGATCCAGTACAAGCAAATGTGTACCCTTACCAATGTGATAACACTCATTTTTATATTTCTATTATATTTCTTTCATTTTTAAAATGTTTATTTACTTTTGAGAGAGAGAGAAAGAGAGAGCAAGCACAAGCGGGGGAGGTCCAGAGAGAGAGGGAGACACAGACTCGGAAGCAGGCTCCAGGCTTGGAGCTGTCAGCACAGAGACTGATGCAGGGCTTGAACTCATGAACTGCAAGATCATGACCTGAGCAAAAGTCGGACACTTAACCAACTAAGCCACTCGGGCACCCTGATTTCTTTCATTTTTTAAAGCTGTTCTCTAACCATCATTTTCCAACCTACTACTGCATTATGACTTTCAGTTTGAAAAACACTAATATAGTGCTTACAGAGTATGAACTTTCTGGAACCTAAGAGTTAAGCTCTCAAATATTGACTCCTCCTCTTACTAAACTATCTTGCAGGTATCACTAAAACCTATCTTGGCCTGTTTCCTTGTTTTAAAAATAAAATGTGGATAAAAATACCTATTACAGGGTTGCTCTGAAGGTTAAAATTAAGGTCTATTGGGGTGCCTGGGTGGCTCAGTCAGTTAAACTTCCGACTTTAGCTCCGGTCATGATCTCATTGTTCATGAGTTTGGGCTCCGCACTGGGCTCTGTGCTGACAGCTTGGAGCCTGCTTCAAATTCTGTTTCCTTCTCTCTGGCCCTCCCCTGCTCACTGGCCCTTCCCCAGCTCACACTCGGTCTCTCTCTCATAAATAAATACATACAAAAAAATTTTTTTAAAACATTTAAAATTAAGGTCTATTAAAATCATAGCTCAGTGACAAGACCAATATTTACTGAGTGTTTATTGTGGCCATATTTTAATACATTTTAAATACAGTAATATATTTTATTATATTTAGGTACCTGCTCTCAGTTTATTTCTGATATTTCCTCTAACAAATACTTCACAGAGAGTAGGCGTGCCTGGATGGCCCAGTCAGTTAAGTGCCCAACTTTGGCTCAGGTCATGATCTCAGTTCAAGGCCTGTGTCAGACTCTCTGCTGACAGCTCAAAGCCTGAAGCCTGCTTCAGATTCTGTGTCTCCCTCTCTCTCTGCCCTTCCCCTGCTCTCACTCTCTCTCAAAAATAAGTAAAACATTAAAAAAAAAAAAAAAAAAAACTTCCTAGAGAGTAAGACAATGTCAATTATTTCTTTCCCACTAGAGAGAAAAAACCCTAAAATATAAAGATGA
This sequence comes from Hyaena hyaena, assembly GCF_003009895.1. NCBI lineage: Eukaryota > Metazoa > Chordata > Mammalia > Carnivora > Hyaenidae > Hyaena > Hyaena hyaena. Next base: position 2,164,788 of record NW_024080844.1, on the reverse strand, counting down.
CATCTTAGTTACATATTTCTGGCTATATTTTTCTCATCTAACACACAAAATCCCCTGTTGCTCTGATAATTATTTCAAAATTTGAGGAAACATAATTTTGAAAGTTTCAAAGTTACTACATTCATAATATTACCAAAGCCTGTAGCATAGAGCATATAGTATCCTTCCATTTTAAAGCTGCATCTAAAGGCTGAAGACTTTCTGGTAAATCGTTTATAAAGCATAAAATCTCTCTACTGTCTCAAATTAGCATTCAAATGTGTTTCTTCAATGCGGAAAATACAATCACTATACATTTTGAAAACCATGCAATAAGAAAAAATTACCTAGATTTATTCAAACTAACCTTTATTTTTCCATCAGTATGTGCTGAAGCTACTGATGTTGAAATGCGGACCAATCTTGTGGCTGATAAATGAATTTTGAAATGCCTATGGAAGTGTGAATAAAGGCAGTCCATGAATAAGTCAACTTCCTCCTGAGTAACTTCCCCGGGTGTTTTGTGGACACTGTCCCACAAAGCTTTTGCATCCTCTGGATGTATGGCATAAGAAATGTCCAGACTTTGAGGGCTGCAGGGTACAGACCAAAGAAATTCGGTAGCAGCCATATATTGGTCCATTTTGCACGCAGTCCACATGGTAGCCATCCAGGAAAGGTTAAATGCATTGATTGCTAAGGGACTGAAATGACAATCAAAAGTTTCCTGAAACCAGGTTCCAACTAGGGCTGTATTCGTTTCTGCTCCATTTGCAAGGAATAAAGGTAAACAGGTGAAATCTTCTGGAAGAGTCTCCAGAAGACTGTCTCCAAATACACAGCAGAACCAACCAGTCCACAACACTTTTTGTTCTCTGTTCTCAGATGGCAACTGAGATTTTGACAGAATCTACAAAGAAAAAAAAGGGGAGTTCATTAAGTTCAAAAGTACCTTTACTCTTAACTTACATATTCTCAAAATTAGTACATTTAAAATAAGATACATGTGTTATCTGCCAAAAAAACACCATGGGAATAATCTCCCTAATCATTGTTAGGGTTTATCAAGCTAACTGACCTTCCTCCTAATATTCTTTTTTCTTCTTTTTTTTTTTTAGAAAGTGAGCGAGCATGTAAGCAGGGGAGAGGGGTGAGGGGGGCAGGCAGAGAAAGGGAGAGAGGGGGAGAGACGAGAAGAGAGAAAGAGAGAGGATGAATCTTGAGCAGACTCCATGCTCAGCAAGGAGCTCAATACCACAAGTGTGGAATCACGACCTGAGCCAAAATCAAGAGTCAGATGCTCAACTGACTGAGCCACCCAGGCGTTCCTTCCTCTTCATATTCTTAATTGGATATGGTATATGGCAAGATCTTGGTGCAACCAAAATGCAAAATAAGGAATGCCAATATGGTATAACCAAGTATGCTATCCTTGGGGAGAAAAAAAGCCCTCAAAATTTCAACTTCAGAAGGGACTGTAAAAAGTCACCATATTCAATGTGTTTGAATTCTTCCATTGAGGAAGAATTCAGGATTTCCTAAGGCAGCTCTATCAAATTAAAAATGTTCTTTCATGTTAGGCACACAGTTTCCACCCATCCACCCACAGGTCCTGCTTTCTTCTTTATGTACATGTAGAGTGAATCAATCTAATCTCTCTTCTACAGAAAAGCCTTCAAATATCTGATAATCCCTATCATGTGTAATGCCAAGTTCAACATCTCCAGTTTCTTCAACCACTCCTCCTATGATACACACATTATCCTGCTCATTCTGAAATTCTTCTGAATGAGAGCCATTCATAAGTGTATATAATTACTTCAAAAAGACCTAGATTATACTACTACTAATATAATCTTAGATTGCAGTTTTCTAATTTTTAGTTGACAGCTTTAAATGATCCCTATTCATTTTTGCTGTTAATAGGTAAATCTCCCCTAATATAGAGGGGCAGTATATGTATTCCTATTAAAATTTTAATCTCTTTCAATTTGACGTATTGTGCCAATTCATTCAGATTTTTTAGAATCTTGATTATATTTTCCAGCAGACTGACTAACCCTCCAACTTCAAATTTATAAACTACATGACAAACATACCTTCCAGATATTCATAGAAGTTTCAAAGTTTGACCAGGATAAGGTGAAAAATACAGCCCAGTATCAGATCCCATTAGAGATAATCATTTAGAAAGTTACTTTTAGCACATTCTTCCTTCTTGTTCAAGAGATTATAAGAGAGTCTCGAAAACCTTAAAGCCCAGACATGTCTATCATACTTTTATAACCTAAAAGTCCTGTAACTCTGTGAAGAAATGAGGTTTAATTTGGAAATTATTGGGACACTCTACGAAGAGTTCAAGAGGTCATTTCTATTCTGTACAAGAACATTTGCTTACCTGTTGACACGCAAATCACACTTCTCTGGGAAATCAACAGCTTCATTTGACAAAGACTGCTGTCTACCCAGTACCTACTTTTCCTTCCACAATAAAACTGTGCTTTCAAAGAGGTGCTTTTAAGGAGGTAGCAAAGTACCCACTAAAAAAGAAAAATTCCCTAGTCTGCCTTCTAACAGGGATGCAAAGAGAAGTTGTTGGGTCTTCGCAGTCTCATTAAAAACTTACTCAGGCAGGCATTCTATTTGCCCTTCCTCCTACTTCTCCTCCCTGGAACTTGCATGTATAATTTAGAGCTTCAGGACCCATGCTAGACTTCAATGTGACCTTAAGGATGGAAGCCATGTACCAAGGATGACAGAGAAGATAGAAGGATTATTAAAATTATTAACACATGAAGCATATACCAGTCTTGAACAGCTTACTCCACTTCTTTTGTAAGAGAAATAAACCTCTATCAATTAAACCTCAAGACAGACGTTTAATTCACTATTATTTAGGCTTTTTGTTTTATGCAGCTAAAACCAGCCCTAAGAATCTTGAAGATCCTTGCCAATACCTGATCTATACCAAGGGTCAGCAATTTTTTTTCTGTAAAATTCAGATAGTAAATATTTTAGGCTTTGTAAGCAACCACTCAATGGTGCTGTTGGAGCACAAAAGCAGCCATACACAATAATGTAAACAAATGAAAGGAGCTCTGTTCCAAGAAAACCTTATTTAGAAAAACATCAACAACAAAAAACAAAAACAAGAAACATTTCAGATTTGACCTGCAGGCCACAGATTTGCTAACCCCTCATCTATACAAATAAACAAAATTAGGCCTTTTGACCATTTCAGAATTTAATTTGTGATGGCTATGAGTTAACCGAAAATAAACAGAAGTGGCAGGCATGAATAATAAATCCAGTTTCTTAATAAATCAAGATAGCCGTATTACTTTTAAGTATTACACATAGGAAGGAATATTACATTTCTAAGAGTAACATGATATACCACAATGTGTAATGATATGTTACTTTTCTTTTTTTTTTAGATAGTGTATATGCATGAGCAAGTGCGGGGAGCAGTGGGGAGAGGGAGAATTTCAAGCAGGCTCCATGCTCAGTGTGGAGCCCAATGTAGGACTCAATCCCACAACCCTGGGATCATGACAAGAGCCAAAATCAAGGCACCCCATGTTACATATTTTTTTGCTAAAATTCGACTTCTAGGAATTTGGTCCTCATTAGTAAAAACCATAGAATTATACAGATACACTTATAAAAGGTAGAATTCTTAATGATATCAGTAATTTTCTACAACATTACTATTTTTTTTTTTTTGAAAAGCCATAATGCAAAAGTATGGGCAATATGATCCCAATTTTATTTTATTTTTTATTTTTTTTAATGTTTTTATGTATTTCTGAGAGAGAGACAGAGAGCATGAGCAGGGGAGGGTCAGAGAGAGAGGGAGATACAGAATATGAAACAGGCTCCAGGCTCTGAGCTGGCAGTCAGTATAGAGCCCAACACGGAGCTCGAACCCACGAACCACGAGATCATGACCTGAGCCATAGTCAGACACTTAATCAACTGAGTCCCCCAGGCACCCCAAAATGATCCCAATTTTAATAGATCCAGATAACCGGACAGACATATCTATGTTCATGAGAGATATCAATCTGTCATTTCTTAAATCATTTGTCTAGTTTTTGACAGATATCAATCTGTCATTTCTTAAATCATTTGTCTAGTTTGGTATTAGGGTACCCCTGGCCTAGCAGAATGAGTTAGAAAGTATTCCCTCTGCTTCTATACTCTGAGGAGAGTATAGAATTAAAATAATTTCTTCCTTAATTAAATGTTTGGCAGAATTCACCAGTGAACTTATCTGGGCCCGGTGCTTTCTATTTTGGAAAGTTATTAATTACTGGTTCAAAGAGAAATTGAGACTTAATTGATTCAATTAATAAATTAATAAATTGAACCAATAATTAATAACCTTCCAAATTAGAAGCTTACTCTGGTTGTCTATTGGCAAATAAATATATGCCAAAATGTTAAACTGTGGTTTTTAATTTTCTTTGTATTTTTATGTATTTTCTAAGTTTTCTAAAATAAATATGATTATAATGTAATCATATTATTTAAAAAAATTTTTTTAATGTTTATTTAAAAAAATTTTTTTAATTTTTATTTATTTCTGAAAGAGAGAGAGACAGACAGACAGACAGACAGTGGGGGGGGGGTCAGAGAGAGAGGGAGATACAGAATCCGAACAGGCTCCAGGCTCTGAGCTGTCCACACAGAGTCTGATGCGGGGCTCAAACCCACAAACTGCGAGACCATGACCTGAGCCGAAGTTGGACACTTAACCGACTGAGCCACCCAGGTGCCCCTAATGTTTGTTTATTTTTGAGAGAGAAACAGAGTAATAAGCAGGCAAGGAGTAGAGAGGGAGACACAGAATCCGAACCAGGGTCCAGGCTCTGAGCTGTCAAGAGCCCAATGCAGGGGCTCGAACTCACGAACAGCGAGATCATGACCTGAGCTTCATGAAGTCAGATGGTTAACCAACTGAGCCACCCAGGCGCCCCCCCGTCCCCCAAAAAAAACCCACCTTTTTTTTTTAAGTTGATCATATCTAATTACTTCAATTGGCCAAACCTGACATAAAATGACAGGCTTAAAATTTTTTTAAACAGTAAAAAAATACCACAATTTCTAAACCAAGACAGTGCAGATTCTTTTCCCCTGAGAACCAAGTACTGCTTATATAACACACCTGGACGAGAAATGCTTCAGGGTCTCTTTGTGTTCCTTTCATTCCTAGGAGAGTGGAGAAAGTCACTTTGATGTTGAAGTCTTCTCCCACTTCAATAGCAAGCCCTTTTTGCTTTTCAGCCGCGATAAATGCACTCAGAAGTCTAGAATACTCTTTGAGATTAGTATAGGAGAATTTATATAGGGGAGTTACACTATATAAAGTCCACTGTTTATGGAGAAGGAATGCAACCTTTTGAGGATCATTATCTTCCTAGAGAGAAAAAAAAATCAAGACAACGGTAGTTTAAGAATTAGGAAACATTAGTAAATAAGAATTTAATCACAGGATTTTAAGTATTTACTACAAATCTATTACTGGATAACTGATCTCTACCTTCCAACCAAACTGGAGTTTACAGGACTCTGAGGATCCCTGAACAGAGTTTTTCACTCACTGCACCTTTCTTCCCTCTGAATGCTCTCCATACATGTGTTCACATGGCACGTTCCTTTCCTTTACTTGGGTTTGTCCAAATGTCACTCAAGAGGCCACCCTATGTAAAGTAGCACCTGCACCCACTCCAGTTTTGTCACTCTGCATCTCCTTAACATGCTTTATTACTATCTGATATTATATGTTTGTGTGATTTTTACTGTCTTCTCTGCCAGAGTATGAGTGTGAGGAGAACAGGGATTCTGTTGATTTATTCAGTGCTCCATCTCTAGCACCTAGAACACTGCCATCTAAAACAGCTGTTCAATAAATACTTATTGGATGAACATTTAGAAACTTAGATTATAGATTTAAAAAATAGTAACTATTCCTGGGGCATTAAATTTGATTCATTTTAATTATGTAATTTTTTTTTAATGTTTGGCAATAAATCCATTCTATGACCCAATGTCAAATTCAGTTGATCAAATAAAAAAATACTTAGTATTTCTGTCATGCTCTATTAGAACCACAGGTACCATCAAAAACAAAAACACTTCTGGGGTACCTGGGAGGCTCACTCCATTAAGTAGCCAACTCTTGATTTTGGCTTAGGTAATGATCTTGCAGTTTGTGAGTTCAACTCCCATGTCTGGTTTGGACCGGCAGCAGACCTTGCTTGGGATTTTCCTCTTCCTCTCTCTCTGCCCCTCCCTGTGCACATGCTTTCATGTGTTCTCTCTCTCTCAAAATAAATAAATAAACTTATAAAAACAAAACACATCCTTCATATTGGCTCTATGGAATTATTTTTTTTTCATGTTTTATTTATTTCTGAGAGAGAGAGAGAGAGAGAGAGACAGCATGAGCAGGGGGCGGGGGGGGGATCAGAGAGAGGGAGANAGGGAGATACAGAATCTGAAACAGTTTCCAGGCTCTGAGCTAGCTGTAAGCACAGAGCCCAACATGGGGCTTGAACCCACAAACCGTGAGATCATGACCTGAGCTGAAGTCAGACACTTAACTGGCTGAGCCACCCAGGCGCCCCAGCTCTATGGAATTATTGAGGGCCTTCATATATACCCCCATACAGGTCCTTACTTTTATCCTGAATTGAATTTTTCTATAGAATTCATAATTCCTGCCATAGTCTTACAGCTCCAACTATCTTTTGGAATTTTCATTACAGTTGTCTACTTGACAAAAATATTTGTTCTGACTATAATATTCACAGAAATTTGCATAAGTTATAAACTTTTTTATTGTTACTGTCAAAAGGTACAGCAAAATTATTTGTATGATAGAGATAAGGAAGCACTGAATTGGACATCCTAATCCTTTTGTTTTTTTAAATGTTTATTTATTTTTGAGGGCGAGAGAGAGAGAGAGCACAGGGGAACAGCAGAGAGCGAGAGGGAGACAGAGAATCCCAAGCAAGATTCTGCTAAAATGTAGAGCCAGAGGCAGGCCTCAAATTCATGAACTGTGAGATCATAACCTGAGCCAAAATGAAGAGTCGGACACTTAACCAACTGAGCCACCCAGGTACCTCTGGACATCCCAATCCTTAATTTATACACAATTTCTGTTTATGGTTAAGATCCATCACTTTTGTCACCATCACTAGTAATTTATGAAACTTTTAAGAAGCAAAAATTTTCTCATATCCCAAAAGATATGAGGCATACCACACTGACAAGAAAAGAAGATTAGAGGGAAGGTGTGGGTGACTGATCTGCCAGACTCTTTGCTAAGTTTCTCAAACCACATATCAAACCTGCACTAACTTGGGTTTTATCTCATGTTCCAGTGAAATCACGAATTACTAATATTATAAACCTTCAGAATTGTTTATGAACGATCAGAGTTGTTTATGAATTCTCAAAAGAGAGCATTGCCAGCAGACAAATCTGAGATAATTTAAACACCAAAGTAATTTAGGAATGATTCAAAAAATTTTGAAAAACAAAAATTCAGTAAGTCTAATAAAATAGACACATACATACACAGAGAAGAAACAAGAAGGATTTACAATAGAATGCCAAAGGCTGTTTGGTAAATGTGGAGTGAACAGAGTTAGAAAATCATTATATTGTGACCACGATAAAGATGGAATCAGGCAAAACTTATCAATGGATGTTAAATGTAAAGGGAAATTTTGATAAAGAACAGAATGTTTACGTTGTCCTAAGGTGCCTCCCCATAGACTGCTTCTTAGATGCAGAGGGGAATAAACAGTAATTACCAAGCAACACCTTGACAGGATGATCAAAACTGATCACCTATTCCCCAGAAGGACAACAGCATCTATGCTGTATTCCAGCCAAGAATACATAACTTCACTCTAACCATGAAGAAACATCAAACACAAAACGAATATTCTATTTAAAAAGGAAAAGGGAGGAAACTACATTCTTCAAAACATTAATGTCATGAAAGACAAAAACTGTGGAAATGCTAGAGATTAAAAGACATAACGGGAGCCTGGGTGGGTCAGTCAGGTAAGCATCCAACTACAGATTTTGGTTCAGGTCACGATCTCACGGTTTGTGGGATCAATCCCCATGTCAGGCTCTGTGCTGGCAGCACAAAGCCCACTTGGGATTCTCTCTCCCTTTCTCTCTGTTCCCCACCCCCCACCACCGTCCCACTTGTACAATACGCTCTTGTGTACACAAAATAAACTTTTTTTAAAAAGACATAACAGAGGGGCGCCTCAGTGGCTCAGTCGGTTAAGCGTCCGACTTCAGCTCAGGTCATGATCTCATGGTTCGTGGGTTCGAGCCCCGCGTCGGGCTCTGTGCTGACAGCTAGCTCAGAGCTTGGAGGCTGTTTCAGATTCTGTATCTCCCTTTCTCTCTGACCCTCCCCTGCTCACACACTCTCTCAGGAAAAAAAAAAAAAAAAAAAAGACATAACAGAGGTGGTATTGATGGTGTGAATAACTACCTGTTTTCACTATTTCTCATTTATTACCTGAGAAATTTAAGAAGATACTAAAAATACTGTAAAAAAGTAATGAAAAGCAAAACTTGTTCATAAATGTTCTCAATTATTGAGTAACATGAAGGAACATACAAAAGCATACCTGTAATTGTGAACACTGAGGAATTTTCCTTCGAGGTGGAGTTGGGACAAACGAACTCTGCTTCCTGACTGATTCTAATCGTTTCTGCAAAGGGGTGGCACCTATACAATAATCTTTAAGCCTTGAGGATACATGGTGCCTCGGAGTTGACTCTGGTGTATCATAAGGATCCATGGTCTACATAAAAGAAATAAAACCAGAATTCTGAACACTAATGAGTTAATTCATGCTCACAGTTTTGCCGATTCTTCTCACTATAAATGAATTCTTTCTCTCCCCATCCCCTCTCTGCCCTCAGTTTTGACTTTTTAACCAAGTCCTACATTTCCCATTGGCTATAGGCTATTTTTATGAATATCTTATAGATACCTCAAACACAGAATGTTCAAAACTAAATTCAACTCCTTCCTATCCTTCTCCAAAAGTCAGCTGGTCCATTCAAATTCCTGTCAATTGTCTATGTTAATTTAAATTCTTTTAAGATACTTTCATTCTTGAACAGATAGTCATTAAGCACATTCTCTGGAGTTTTTCCTTCAACGTTCTCCGTCATCCATTCCCAAAGAGACCTCCAGGTTCTTACTACCACAACTAAGCATTTTCCATATCTATGGGCAATGACACTGTAGTCACCTGTGCCAAAAACTTTACAGTGATGAGAAAAATTCTACTCTTCCGCTGACTATTTAAGATCTTTCATAATCCAGCTTGCCCTTATCCTACTCCTCCCAGACATAAATATATTCTTGTCTTGTTTTTGCCCACCATATTCTCTATCTGAAGTGTCCTTTTTCCATTTCACCTCCTTTAAGATCATGCTCGAATTTGATCTCTTTTCAAGTAGTAGGATTTTGTTAATTTCCCCAAAATACTTATGTCATACACTTCCGTCTGTATCAATAGGTCATTCCTGGAAGCAATGTGAATTGGTGTATAGGTGTGTGTGTATAAAAGATCTGAGTCAATACTGCTTAAAAGCCCAAAAACCGTCTGGATGAGTCTAACAAAATCTCCCAATTATGTTTCATAAAATCTTTGGAGAATAATACACCAGCTCACACAGCTCTCCTTGATCATCTAGTCTGTACTATTCCTTTGGCCCATATTCATATACATCCTTGTAGTATTGTGTGTGTGTGTGCACGCGCGCGCACACTTTTTCTCTTCCCAATGTGACTAAAATACCTTGACTGAAACAATGCTTTTTATATCACTTATATAATTACCCTAATATAATGCTGAGTTTTCTTTAATTGTTAACGAGCATTGGTTTAATTGAACAGAAGAATTTCATAGAACTCTAAAATTATGACTTTCATTGAAAGGAATTATATATAATTTGAAGTTATAATAATTACCCCCAAGTACTAGTACAGTTAACCCTTTGAAGAAAGTTTTTCACAAATGAAGAGCTATACTTATTTCTATATTTAAATTTCAGTGTATCAAAGTAGGACACCTTCTGTGTCTTGCACAAAATTTCATAAATTAAACATACAGTTATCAATGTTCAGATAATGCCAAGCAACATCATACACCACATAACTTAAATAGCAACTACTTTAAGGCATTCTAGCTTCCAGTTCATATTGAATTATCTCTTTAAAATCTGGGGCACATGGGTGGCTCAGTCCGTTGAGCCACTGACTTTAGCTCAGGTTATGATCTCACAGTTCATGAGTTCAAGTCCTGTGTCGGGCTCTGTGATGACAGCTGGGAGCCTGGAACCTGCTTCATATTCTGTGTCCCCCTCTCTTTCTGCCCTTCCCCGCTTGTGCTCTGTCTCTCTCTCAAAAATAAATAAACATTTGAAAACTTTTTAAATTTAATCAGTCCCATTTACACAGAACGTTTCTTTCAAATTTGTGATCTGGATTAATTACTAACATTTACTGAGCATTCATTAGGTGCCAGGTACTTGTCCAAGCCCCTAACATATGCTCATTTAATCCTCAAACAATCCCACGAGGTGAGTTATTATATTTCCATCTTATAGATGGGAAGACAAAGTCAAGTAACTTGCCAAAGGCATACAGTTAAAGAGTGCAAGAACTAGGACTTGAACCCAGACAGTAAAAAGTCAGAGTGGTGCTCTTCTCTCCTTCTTGCACATTTCAGTAAGGATCAATTTCAAGGCAAAGTACACCCTGATGAATTTGACTCCTTAAAAGAGAAATGCTATGAATTCCAAACAAAAATAAGTAAAATTCCATCTAGGTGAGAAAAAGGCTATTAGCACTGAGATGGTTGGTTGGTTTTGAGAAAACCTTTCCCTTAAGTATTTAATACTATAATACAGTGAAATAGCCCAATCCACACATTGAAGATTAGAAAATGACTTCCATCTATTTTACTCTCTCACCCCACACTCAATAATGTGCAATTTTACCCTGCCCAATAATTAAGAGGTTAAAAATATATCTTAACTCGTTATTTCAGTGTCCCAATGTTAACCCCGTTCCCTAACCCATACCTAGTGATGCACAGACGCCCCTTCACCCTAGCCTGATGATGCTGGAGATCCCAGTAATTCCCACCTGGCATTTAAATGAAGTCAGAACTGAGTCTCAAGGTCCAACCTTAGCTGATCTTATTATTTGATACTATCCAGGCTCGTCTTCTACTGATTTAAGAGTTCTTACCCCAAGAGCTATGTATGGACAAACGGACTTTTCAAACTCCAACAACCCTCTAAGACTCTATGCAAGATGCTGAAGGCATGTGTATTTAGTGGGTGGAGGGGGATGAAGAAAGGTCCCCCAGACAATTTTCAGAAAGGTTAAGAACCACTGCCCTACACCCAAACATGTGTCACCTGTTCTAGACTGATCATCACCCTACTACTCCGGCCAAGTTTGCCTCTGCTCCCTAACTTCTGTATTCAGCCTATAGCCAATTAGGACTGCTTCTCTCCGCCCGTGTGTCTGACCAAACGCAACCCATCCTGGAGGGTTCACGTCCTCAGAAGCTGGCAGGTGTCCACTGAGCTAGCTCTTCGGCCAACTCTCCATGCCCTTGCAGTTCACAACACACAGGTACAACTTCATGGGGTTTTTTGACGGTAAATCATCTACTTTTCTACACTGCCACCGATACCTAGGTCCCACCGCCAGTGCTTGGCCGAATGCCAAGCACACACAAATGTTGTAAAGATAACGAGCGCACGACAGGCCAAAATAGAGCTTACTGCCGGGCCTGGACAAATACAAAGCGTCTTACCAACAAAACGCTGTGATGACGCTGTCACCCATTCCGGCTTCATGAATCATTCTTCAAGTATGGTTCCAAAAGTTTGGATCGAGACTAAAATTCCTTGAAGTTTAAAAAAAAAAAAAAAAGCCGCCAAAATGGCAGCTCAGAGACAGTTCGAGGGGAACCCCTGGCCCTTCCAAATCCCTTCTCGCTCCACATCCAGTGGATTCTCCAAGGGACACAATGGCCCAGTTAAGAAGACCTCCGCTTCCTCAGACGTCCTACGACTTCACCGCGGGAGGGACATTTCCGCTGCCACCCACTCTGCCACCCTTGCTCCTGTGAAGTCGGCTTCTGCCTCAGGAGTGGGAGGGTAAGGGACAGTAGGTTCCCAAGTCGTGCCTCTCCACCTGAGCCCTTCAGCAGCCCAGCTAGCTCTGAAACCTCGCCTTTGAGAAGCGGCAACCGAGCCCTCAGCCGCGTCCTCAGTTTAAAATCGTTTCCCGACTCGCTCTGCGGTCAGACGCCGGAAGTCTCCCTATGCCGTTTACCCGTTAGTGAAGCAACTACGGTCGCCATTTTAACTGAGGTCGAGGGACCTAACGCTTACCCGTCAACTTGGCTTCCGCGTTTTTCTATCTACGTGAAGCGTTCCGTCAAATTTCCGCCCATAGTAAACATGGCGGCGGCAAGTCTTCTCCGATTGGTCGAACTTAGGCGCTCGCGGAGCCGATTGGGGAGTGCCTGGCTCCCAACAGTGATTTCTGGATGTGGGTTCAGGCCTTGAGGAGGTTTTGTATTTGGGGGTTTGCTCACCTTCCTTTTTTTGAAGACCCGAGGCTGGCCACCAGGTCTGGGAGATTTGAAACCTGAGGCTGAGTTTCTTTCTGTTTTCCGTTCTGCCTGCGGGACTTCGGGGAAGCGTGGTGGGAAAAGAAGGGCGTGCGCTTGGTGACCGGCCCCTTCCTCTGCATGGGCGCGGAGTCTCACTCTGCCGTGCTGTGTGGAATGGTTCTCGGCTCTTCTGGACGCAGTTTGGTTTGTTAGAATTGGAAACTGATGCATTGAGGGTGGAATAAAGGTTTTTCCCCTATCCGCCCTCCAAGGACTCCAAAGAACTTGCAGATTTGTCTAGTTTCTAGACACGTGTGCTGGAATGTTCTGCGGAGAAGGGCTTACATGTTGGAGAAGAGGGCGGCAACTCTAGCATTTTAAGGGATTTGTGTATATTTCCAAAACTGACTTTTGACCACCATCCAACACCGGCAACTTGGGATTCGTGAGCGTCTCTCGCCATCCTGCTGCGGTTGCAACATGTTCACCTGTTGGTTAGGTCGGCTGTGCAGGGGTTTATCCACACCCACCGGAAGGATCACCCACCTGATCCACGGCTCTCACTCCAGAAGACTGGTGCTCAGTTCACAGAGGAGAATGCCAGGTTGAAAGCAGCGAAGAGCTCTGTCCTCTAAACTACTTCCTCCTGCTCTCTACAGCCGGAGTGCTCTTAACTCCATTTTCCTGTAGACCCAACTGGATAGCCCTAGGTGTAGAGACAGATCATTCGCTCCTTCTTTTCTTATAATGTAGATTTTCTCCTGGAGTTCAAAACAAAACAAACAAAAGAAAACGACCACATGAATTCTGCTTTTAGTTGATGCTGCTAATGAGAAGGCTAAACAATTCTTTAATATTTGAGAATATCTTGAATAGTGTTTTTTAGCGTACAAGTGACTGGTGTCACTCTAGATTCATACTAAAGCCATTTACTGTACCATCAAACTTCTGTAATTCCTAACATCTGATTTGGGGGAAATGTGCACTGTTAAGAATAGGGTAATTTTAGGTCTCAAGGCAAAAACTACCTGATCAGAGTTTAGATTTCCTAACACAGGGCAACAATTTACATTAAGACCATTATTTCACTTGGCTTTTGACACAGTTGCAGGTAAATTGAATAGTGATTGACTCAAATTACAGACTTCCAACTTTGTAAGTTTAATTCATTGCCATGAAATGCCTAAATTGAAATAATTTAGGAGCCATTATTGTTAAGCAATTCACAAATGATCTATTTTTAATCTTGCTTTTCTTCTTTAAAGAATTGAGTAGCTTTGTTGCTCGGACCAACACTTGCGGAGAGTTGCGTTCTTCTCACATAGGCCAAGAAGTCACCCTGTGTGGATGGATTCAGTACCGAAGGTAAACTGGCGTAAGAATGCCTGGTGGCTGTTTTCCCCCAGTCAATTCCAAACTTTTATTAATTTTCAACCAGTCAGAACAATACAAGCTTTGCAACCACTGCAGGATTTTCACAATCCATTCAGTTTTCAGGGTTGTTTTGAAAGACCCGAATAGAGTCACTTGAGTGGCGTCTGTTGAAGGGTGTAATAAATGAAGTGTGTTCTACCAGTGGACTGAATGTCCCTTGACTTACTAAAGTTGAAGAGTTCCTAGGACCAGTAATTGGCAGTGGGCCAGCTGGTAAGCTTCAATACCATGAAAAGAGCTTATTTTATTCTAAATTTATTCTAAATTTAGGTAGAGAAAAACCTAAAAGGATAAACCGTGATTCCTTAAGGTTAAAGCCCGTTGTGTTGTTCATCTCTGTATTCCAGCACATACCTGAAAGGTACATCAGTTCACAATAAAGAGTTCCAAAATGCATAGAGTATGTGGTCTTCCTAAAGAATATGTCCCAAATGGGTGGATATTTGACCCATACATTTGGTGACTTTACTGAACTCAAAATCTGAGGGGGCTTTCTGTACCTCCTTCTGGTACTAAGGACAGTATAAGAAATGTAGGTTGAACGCCTAAAATGTTGGAATTTGAGGGATCTTTTGATAGTTTGTAGAAGTATTAAATTAGTAGTTAGACCTCCTCTAGAAAATTGTACATTGTATCTTTTTTTTTAAGAGAAGAATTTAGGAGCACCTGGGTGGCTCAGTTGACTAACTGTCCAACTCTCAAAATTGGCACAGGTCATGATCTCATAGTTCATTGGATCAAGCCCCATGTTGGACTCTGCTGACAGCATGGAGCCTGCTTGGGATTCTCTCTCCCTCTGCCTCTCTCTCTCTTTCAAAATAAGTAAATAGACATTAAATTCTTTAAAAAAGAGAGAGAGAAGAGCTTATACTGCTATATTTCAAAAATGACCAAGTAGATATTTCTAATATCCTGAAATATATTCTTTGGATTTTAATATGTGGAAAGTTTCCAAATTTAATAAAATTTTCTTATAAAGACTTAAGCCAGTGAAAATTTAAAATTTGCCTTTTGGGGCATCCGGGTAGCTCGGGTGCTTAAGTGTCTGACTCTTGATTTCAGCTTAGGTTATGATCTCATGGTTGGTGAATTGGAGCCCCACGTCAGGCTCTGCTCTGATAGTGCAGAGCATGCTTGGGATTCTCTCTCTGCCCCTCCCCTGCTTGTGCATGCATGCTCTCTCTCTCTCAAAATAAATAAATAAACCTTATAAAAAATTGCCTTTCATTAATAAGCCATCTGGATAGGGGAGCCTGGGTTGCTCAGTCAGTGAAACGTTGACTTTTGATTTTGACTCAGGTCATGATCTCACAGTTGTGTTGTAAGATCAGGCTCCACACTAGATGTGGAGCCTGCTTAAGATTCTCCCTCCCCCTCTTGCCCCTGCTCACTCTCTGTCTCTCTGTCTCTCTCTCTCTCTCAATAAATAACATCTGGGTAGCATTAGTAAGCTGTATATATAGCAGGAAAAAATTGAAATTGAAAATGAAAATTCTGGGGTGCCTGGCTAGCTCAAGTAGGCAGAGTTTGATATCAGGGTTGTGAGTTCGAACCCTGCATGTGCCGTGGAATTTACTTAAAAGAAAAACGGGAAAAAAGAACATGAAAATGAAAAGTCCATTTTTTTTCCTTTCATTAATCAGCTACATAGATGCATGAATGTAACTAATGAAAGCACATAATTATCATAAAAAGAACATGGGAAATTGCATGGGTTTTTTTTTGTCTAATTTGTTTTGCCTGCTTTAATTTTTTTTTTTTATGTTTTATTTATTTTTGAGAGAGAGACAGCATGAGCAGGGGAGGGTCAGAGAGAAAGGGACATACAGAATCCGAAACAGGCTCCAGGCTCTGAGCTGGCTGTCAGCCCAGCCTGATGCGGGGCTCGAACCCATGAACCGTGAGATCATGACCTAAGCCGAAGTCGGCCGCCCAACCGACTAAGCCACCCAGGCGCCCCTCAGAGATTTTATCTTAACATGTTCATTTTCTTCATTGATTAGGCAGAACATCTTCCTGGTCCTAAGAGACTTCCATGGGCTTGTCCAAGTTGTCATTCCCCAGGATGAGGTAATAGAAGGTGTCCTACTGTTATGTGAAAGCCTCTTTGACACTGTGGTAGAATAAGCTGAGTTTGTTGGATAAGTATGTTTGAGGTTTTAAATTCAGAAGTTTATTATTACTGAAACTAAAAACTACCATAAGCAGCACTAAGACAAATGACCAACTGGGAAAAAATATGTGCAACTCATATCACAGATAAAGGGCGAATTTCTCTCAAGGGCTACTTGAAATCAAAACAAACAAAAAGACCAGTGAACCAGTAGAAATATGAACCCAGGGTATGAAAATAAAATTTACTGAAAAGGAAACATAACTGGCTTAATAGACATATTAAAATATGTCCAACCTCACTCATAGGTAGAGAAATATGATTAAAACTACACAGAATTATCATTAAATACTGTATGGATAGCACACTGTGTTTGGGAAAACAAGTACCCATACATTCTTGGGGGGAGTACAAAGTACAAAGTGGCACTAAGTCTACAGACGGCAATTTGGCAATGTCAAAATAATAAGTGTATATCCTTTGAAACATTAATTTCTTTTCTAGTTAATTATCTTACACCTACACTTACACAAATGCAAATGACATAAATACAAGATTCTTCATTACAAGAATTTTTTATTAAAATTTTTTAATGTTTATTTTTGAGAGAGAGAGACAGAGCATGAGCAGGGGAGGGGCAGAGAGGAGACACAAAATCAGAACCAGGCTTCAGGCTCTGGGCAGTCAGCACAGAGCCTGATGCGGGGCTTGAACCCACAAACTGGGAGATCATTACCTGAGCCAAAGCTGGATGCTTAACCGACTTGAGTCACCCAGCTGCCTCTTTACAAGAGTTTTTTTTAATGTTTATTTATTTATTTTTGAGAGAGAGAGAGTGAACGAGCACACATGAGCAAGGGAGGGGCAGAGAGAGAGGGAGAGAGTAAATCCCAAGCAGACTCTGAGCTGTTAGAGCAGAGCCCAGTGCGGGGCTGGAACACAAAACAGTGAGATCAAGACGTGAGCCACAATCGGAAGTCAGACACTTAGCCGACTGAGCCAACCAGGCTCCCCAAGATTATTTTTAATAGAAAACAATTGGGAAAAACCAAGATGTACCCCTAAGAAGAAACTCCTATAAGAAGTAATGTACATCCCTGTGGCCATAGGAAAAAGAGTGAAAGAAACTCTTTATGTACTGATCTGGAAAGAAATCCAAAATATATTGTCAAGTGAAAAAAACAGGATACAGAAGAGCATGTAGAGTCCTATTACCTGTATAAAAAGGAGGCATGTATGTGTGTTGGTTATGAAATGTTCCTGGAACGATACGTAAGTTTCTAGTACATTGCGTACCTCTGGAGAGTGGGACTTTCCACTGTATATCTATTTGTACCCTTTGAATTTTGAGCCATGGGAAGGTACTACCTGCTCACAAAAATAATTACCATTAAAATTAGATAAAATAAAAATGCCCATGTCGGGGGCTCCTGGGTGGCTCAGTCCATTGAGCACGACTCATTGAGCATGACTCAGGTCATGATCTCATGGTTTGTAAGTTCCAGCCCCACATCAGGCTCTATGCTGGCAGCACAGGGCCTGTATGGGATTCTTTTTCTCTGTCCCCTTCTCTCTCTGCCCCTCCCCTGCTCACGTTTGTTTGCTAGCTCTCTCTCATTCTCAAAATAAATAAACGTTAAAAAAAAATAGCTCACATCATACTTGTTGAGCAGAACTGGTTTCTCTTGTGGTAATGTTCACAAGTGCTTGTGTATCTGAGGAACATGATTTATTCAGACTTATTAGTCTTTGAAGTAAGTAAAGAGCAATGAATTATCTTTCAGGGATGAGAATCCAGAGCATTCCTTTCATTTGGACCCCATTATTGCTATTGGATTTAACTGCCCCCGAGACTAACTCTGGAGACAGTTTCCTTAAAAGTATGTAGGAATTGTTTGCATCAATCATTCTTCTCCTTATTTTCCTTTAAGGAAAAAATGTTAAAACTCGTACCTTATAGTTTTACTGGCTGTATTCTATGGAGTCAAAATGGGGAACCAATTTACCGGAGTCTTTAATAAAGTAATTAAGGGCAGCCCTAGTATTTACGGCAGTATTTAAGGGCAGTAAATGAGTGTTTGTATTTTCTAAACCATAGACTACTGTAGTTACTACATATTCCTTTAAATTCATCTGTTTGTTAGAACTGTTTTTCTCTCCTGTTGTATAGTCAGCTGCTTCTGTGAAAAAGATTTTATGTGAAGCCCCAGTGGAGTCTGTGGTGCAAGTATCTGGGACAGTAATTTCCCGACCTCCAGGACAAGAGAATCCGGTGAGTTTTTTGGAAACTGTGTGTAAATTTGACCTATACATATTTGCACTGTGTGCACATTCAGGCAAGAGACCGAGCACCTGCTAGACGTCAGGCACCAAAGGTTCTGCAAGTTCTACAGATGAACCTACAGATTCCAGAATCTTCACCAGATACACACCTGTGCAAAGGGTCACATTAAAACCTTTGTAAAATGAGCACCTTGACCACGGATATGCATAAGAATGTCAAAATCTGGCACCGACATTTATGCTTCAGACTGTGCGCTCTCAGCACTTACACACTTTACATTATGTACAAATGTTCCCTGAGGAATGATTTTTTTTAAACATAGGTCTCTTCTGTCTGTCTCTTTAAGAAAATGCCAACGGGTGAGATCGAAATCCAAGTTAAATCCGCTGAACTTCTGAATACCTGCAAGAAGCTGCCCTTCGAAATTAAGGACTTCGTGAAGGTGCCATCCTTTGTTATTAAAAAAATATTAGGTATTTAGAAAATGTTGATAACCAGTAAAGTGTTTTCAGAGTTTTTAAAAGAAAAAGTTTAACTTCTACAAAATCAAGTGTTTTATTATAGACGTATTATGAAGTGTTCTTTTTCTTTATAGTTTTTTGTTTTTTGTTTTTGTTTTTTTTTTAGTTTATTTATTTTGAGAGAGAGAGAGTGCAAACGGGAGGGACAGAGAGAGTATCCCCAGCTCCGCTAACAGCGTGGAGCCTGATGCTGGGCTTAATCCCACAAACTGGGCCAAAATCAAGAATGTTGGCTTAACCCACTGAGCCACCCCAGGTGCCCCTGAAATATGCTCTTGGACAATTCCTCTGTGAACTGTTCTGAAATAGCAACAATGCAGTAAGCTGTTGCAGTTCCTAACCACCCAGGCTGCTTTTTCAGACAGCTTGAAACATGGTTCTACCTTTAAGGCTTGAGCTATTATTTTTAAGTGTTTTTATTGCTACTATCTTACGTGTTGAAGGGAAATTTCTACCTTGGAAATAGATGGCATAGGAGGGCCTTCACCTATTACCTTTAAGCCTCTAACAGTGATAAAATGTTTCCTTGACTTTCCAAGCATATAAATCTGATTATTGCAATTTAGGATGTTCTTTGCCAGAGCTTGAGGGGTTATTAGAGAACTAGCTCTGGGGAGTATACCCAGATAATCTGGACTTTGTCACATTATCTACACTTGTAAATGTATAGACATCTAATTTGTAAACTGATCTATAAGAAGGCTTTTAAATTGATTGCATGACCACTTAGTGTTACATTCACATTTTCCAAACTTAATCTCAAAACTTAATCTTTTAAGTAGAAAAAGCATTATAATTACAGGGTTGACCTTTCTGTGGGAGAGAAAAAAGAAAATCTACAGTTTTCCCCCAGCTGAGCTTTCAGAAAGAATCAATAGTTCTTCAATTTCTAGTATCAAAGAAATAAGCTATTTGAGGAAAAAGGACTTTAAAAACAAAAAGTTGTCAGCACAGAGAGATGCAGAGATCTACGGACTTGAAAATAAGCAAAGCTTCTCACCGGTTCCGACGCGCTCAGCCATGGAGATGCCTGTGCTGTTCCCGTGCATATGTTACACTTGTAGTCCCACTCAGGTGATAATGTCACAGCTGTTTGCACTCTGCTGTGTATTTTTAAAAGATCTTTGAAGTCTTTAAATATTTTTTTCAAGATTCAACTGTGGGCTTAAATGAATGGATAAATGTTTAGTGAGGGTAGGCAAATTTCAATCAATAAAAGGTAATGTTAATAATAATGAATAGTGAAAAAAATAGTAATAATCTAAAATCTATGCTAGTAACAAACTTAGAAGCTGTAGGAATTAAGAATGGTGATCTAGGGGCACCTGAGTGGGCTCAGTCATTTGAGCATCTGACTCTTGATTTCAGCTCAGGTCATAGTCCCAGGGCCCCAAGGTCCCAGGGTTGTGGGATTGAGTCTCGTGTTGGGCTTCACGCTAAGCGCAGAGCCTGCTTAAGATTCATTCTCTCTCTCTCCTTTTCTCTCTCTCTCTCTCTCTGTCTCCCCCCCTCTCCCCCCTCCCCCCACTCCCCCTCCACGTTGGCCCCTCTCCCCTGCTCACTCACTCTCTCTAAAATAAAGGAAAGGAAAAAAAAAATAAAAAAGAATGGTGGTGTATTAGCAAATGGTGGAAACTAAAGATAAAACTGAAGTTTTTGAAAATTCAAGCTTTGTATTAAAGTTAATATCATTTTAGCATTCAGAAATATTTGAACATAAAACTCTCTAAATTTATTTAGAAAACAGAGGCTCTTCGTTTGCAGTATCGCTACTTAGACTTGCGTAGTTTCCAAATGCAGCATAACCTGCGACTGAGGTCCCAGATGGTCATGAAGATGCGGGAATACCTCTGTAATCTCCATGGTAAGGGACGAGCCTCAATGAGCATCTTAGCATCTCTTCTGTTTTCATCAGCAGTTTTATTGTGTCTTCTCTTTAGCATCATTGGGTCACAAGTTGCCAGAGGTCCGGAATTCACTCAATGAAAAGCAGTTTTTGAAGAAAGGTTTATTTCCAGCTGTTTTGTCTTAGAGCATAATTTAGTTCTCTAGTAGGTCACAAATAGTCTTTGAAAGGTGTTGCCTTGAAGGTGGGACAGCCCTTGGGCATTTTTCTTAATTCCTTATCATGCTTATACTAATTTGTTAAGAGCTCAGAAATGTCCTATGAATTAAACTACACTCTTCATTCAGTCCTGAGGTTTTTTCCTACTATGTTTATGTTATTTTCACTACACTAGCAGAATGTTTAGAAAACCAAAATGGTTCAGTAGACAAGAATCCATCAAAGAGTTAGAATTATTTCATGACAAAAGTGTCATTTTATGAACCAAATAGGTTTTTATGAAAATCTTCAGCTTCCTTCTTGGATGTGTGGAAATCAGTATTCAGCAGGCTCAGTAACTTATTTCAGTCAAAATCCCTAATTAAAATGTAGCCTCAGATTTGTTGAATTGAACCATAGACAACATATTTGACAGGTTCCTATGTATTAAAATTCTGATGCTTCTCTCTTTTTAGGGTTTGTGGATATAGAAACACCAACATTGTTTAAGAGAACTCCGGGGGTATGTATATTCCTTAAATCAGCCTACAACAGTGCCCTACTAGTTATGAAATTGAACTACTTTGTTTTTATATTCACTTGGCTAGGTTTTTCCTATATTTTACTGCCTCATGATGGTCATATTAACTAGATTTGGGTGCGTTTTTTTTTTTAATTTTTTAAATGTTTATCTTTGAGAGAGAGACAGAGCACGAGTGGGGAGGTGCAGAGAGGGAGACACAGAATCCAAAGCAAGCTCCAGGCTCTAGCTGTTAGCATAGAGCCTGACATGGGGCTCGAACTCACAAGCCATGAGATTATGACATGAGCCGAAGTTGGATGCTTAACCGCCTTCCACCCAGGCACCCCTAGGTTTTGTTAAGAATTGAGAAAATTGAAGGCCCCTGGGTGGCTCAGTTAAGCATTTGAGTCTTGATTTGGGCTCAGGTCATGATTTCAAGGTTGTGAGATTGAGCCCTGGCTCTGTGCTGAATGCAGAACCTGCTTGAGATTTCCTCTCTCTGCCCCTCCCCCACTTGTGCTCCCTCTTTCTCCCTCTCCCTCCTCTCTCTCTCAAAAATAAATAAACATTTCTTAAAAATTAATAATAATGAATTGTTTCCTTAGAAATAAACCCCTTATTCATTAAGAATTGACATTTAAAAAAAATTTTTTTACGTTTATTTTTTGAGAGACAGAGAGAGCGTGAGTGGGGGAGGGGCAGAGAAAGAGAGAGTCACAGAATCTGAAGCAGGCTCCAGTCTCCAGACTGTCAGCCCAGAGCCCAGTGCAGATCTCGAACTCACAAACTGAGATCCTGTCCGGAGCCAAAGTCAGACGTTTGACTGAGCTGCTCAGATGCTTCAAGGATAAAAATTTCTAAATTTTACTCTATTTATACAGTATTTACTCTATTTATATGGTCTGTGGACTTATAAAACTATAGTTTAATTTTAAAAAGCACTGAGCGTGTCACCTCAGTGGCTCACTCAGTCAGTTGAGCATCTAACTCTTGATTTCAGCCCAGGTCATTATCCCAGGGTCATGAGATTGAGCCCCATGTTGGGCTCCATGCTGACTGAGGAGTCTGCTTAACATTCTCTCTGTCTGTTTCTCTCTCCTTCTACCCTGCTTGTACTCTCACTCTCTCTCTAAAATAAAAAAATTTGAGGGGCACCTGGGTGGCTCAGTCGGTTAAGTGTCTGACTTCAGCTCAGTCAGTTCAGTGTGCATAATCTCACAAACGGAGGGAAGCAAACTACAAGAGACTCTTAAATACAGAGAATAAATTGAGGGTTGATAGGGGGTGGAGGAAAGGGGAAAGTGGGTGATGGGCATGGAGGAGGGCACTTGTTGGAATGAGCACTGGATGTTGTATGGAAACCAATTTGACAATAAATTGTATTTAAAAATTTTTTTAATAAAATATTTTTTAAAAAAATTTTAATGTTTATTTTTGAGAGAGGGAGAGGCAGAGTGTGAGCAGGGAAGGGGCAGAGAGCGAGGGAGACACAGATTCCAAAGCAGGCTCCAGGCTCTGAGCTCTCAGCACAGAGTCTGATGCAGGGCTCAAACTCACGAACTGCAAGATCATGATCTGAGCTGAAGTCAGATGCTTCAACAGACTGAGTCACCCAAGTGCCCCAATATAATTTTTTTTAAAGAGCAATTAGCAATTATTGAATAGGAATTGCGCAAAATTCCTTTAGCTAATAACAGAATTGGAAAATCATTTCAACAAGCATACATTTATTACCTATGTACAAACATAGTTTAAAGCCTACTATGTGCAAGCCTTTTGGGGGACTGAAAAATGAGCAAGAAATGATTAGTCATTGATCTTTAGTTAACTTCAGTGATGAGCTGAAGTATTAGCTTACACCAGGCCTTAGGTTTGATTTTGTTAACAATATTTCTGCTCTCCTTCTCTCATTAAAAGGGTGCAAAAGAGTTTGTAGTACCATCCAGGGAACCTGGAAAGTTTTATTGTCTCCCTCAGAGTCCTCAACAGTTTAAGCAGCTTCTGATGGTTGGTGGTTTAGACAGGTGAGCTTTCTTTATGGCTGGGAGTTAGTTGTCAGAAAAAGAAAAGGGAGGGAGGTGGAGAGGAGAAAAGGAAATACAAAATTGTCTGATCTGTTAAAAGAAGTTAGGAAATGTATGAGCATTTGGAAAATACTTGTAAAATACTCTAAACATTATAGTCGTTATTGAGTAACGATTTTTGGGTGGCCACCGTGTGCAAAGCTCTGTGCTAGTGTATGTGCAGGGAATTAAAAACAAAAAAGAATAGGGTTTGCTCTCCAGGAGTTAATGAATGTAGTAAGACAGAATAGGGTAATAAATAAAACCAACTGTGATAGAACCCAAGAATAAGTTTGTTGAGGGTTGCAAACTTGGTATTAAAAGGTGTGAAACAATACTGTTTTGGGAGATAGGAAAAAAATCTTTGTGGGTGAGGCATTCTGGGATAGTACTGGGTCTCAGCAGGTAAAGGGGAGAATGAGAATAGCATAGCACAAGAAGCTCAAGTGGACCCATGGAACAACAAATATTTCACTTTGGCCAAAGCAAAAGAGTGTGTGTAAAGAAGTATAGACTTGCCTTGCATGCCAGTCTAATATATGAACATCAGAAGGTGCAGTTGTATATTTTTAAGACAATGTATGGAGCAGTTAGTTTCTCGTGGGTCTGCTCTTGATCTGCTTAGATTAGAGCATCATAAAGAATTTTTAAATTTCTTATGTTCCTCTAGGTACCATTATTAATTTGTTTCATAGAGTGAACCGCAATGAACTTTTGGGGAAAAGTATGTGTATCTTCCTAAAATCATGCCTCAAATCATGCTATTTTTCAATTGTAGATATTTTCAGGTTGCCCGATGTTATCGAGATGAAGGTTCAAGACCAGACCGACAGCCCGAGTTTACTCAGGTACTAAGTTATGTTCACTTCTGTGTCTTACTTACTCAGCCTTCCTACGGCCAAGCATTTCAAGACCAGGCAGTAATTTTATACACAAGCATACCTTGTTTTATTGCACTTCGCTCTGTCGTGCTTCACAAACATCACATTATTTACAGGTTGAGGGTTTGGGCAGCCCTGTGTGGTCCAAGTATTGGCGCCGTTTTTCCAACAGCATGTATTCAGTTTGAGTCTCTATGTCACGTTTTGGTCACTCTTGCAGTATTTCAAACTTTTTAATTATTATTATATTTGTTTTCTTGATCTGTGATGAGTGTGACTCACTAAAAGCTCAGATGATGTTTAGCATTTTTTTAGCAATAAAGTATTTTTTTTTAATGTTTATTTTTGAAGGAGAACATGTGAGTGGGTGAGGGGCAGAGAGAGGGAGACACAGAAACTGAAGGAGGCTCCAGGCTGTGAGCTGTTAGCACAGAGACTGATGCAGGGCTCAAACCCATGAGCCGTAGGATCATAACCTGAGCCGAAGTCAGATGCTTAACTGATGGAACCACCCACGTGCCCCAGCAATAAAGTATTTTTAATTAAGGTGTATATATATATTTTTAAAGATAATGCTATTGCACACTTAATAGACTACAGTACAGTGTAAACATAACTTGTTTTTAAGTTAGTTTACTTATTTTGAGAGAGAGAGAGAGATCATGCAAGTAGGGAAAGGTCAGAGAGAGAGTAGGAAAGAGAATCCCAAGCAGGCTCTGCATGATAGCACAGATGAGAGGCTTAATCTCATGAACTGTGAAATCGTGACCTGAGCCAAAACCAAGAGTCAGACACTTAACCAACTGAGCCACCCAGGCACCCCTATAAACATAACTTTTTTTAAGTTTTATTTATGTATTTTGAGAGTGAGAGAGATGCAGGGTGGAGGGGCAGAGAGAGAGGGACAGAGAGAGACTCCCAAGCAGGCTCTGCACTGTTAGCACAGAGCCCGGCATGGGGCTTAAACCCACTAACCGTGAGATCATGACCTGAGCTGAAACCAAGAGTTGGACGCATAACTGACTGAGCCACCCAGGTGCCCTAAACATAACTTTTATATACAGTTGGGAACCAAAAACTTAATTTGACCTGCTTTATTGTGTTATTTGCTTTATTGCAGTGGTCTGGAACCAAACCCACAAAATCACCAGTGTATGCCAGTGCTTTACTTCTCATTACATTTTCTTCATCAGCTATTTAACTAAACTAACCTGCAGTTGAGATACTAATGGTTCAATTTTTGATCCATTCCATATGTCCGTTTTGTAAGGAGTACAGTCATCAACTAAGAAATGCCAGAGACTCTGACGGTGTTTTAATGGCCATGGTAGGATAACGTTCTGAAAACAAATCTCGTACATTAAGAACCAACAATTCTGTATGTTGGTATT
This sequence comes from Hyaena hyaena, assembly GCF_003009895.1. NCBI lineage: Eukaryota > Metazoa > Chordata > Mammalia > Carnivora > Hyaenidae > Hyaena > Hyaena hyaena. The sequence goes on along the minus strand of NW_024080844.1, from coordinate 2,138,857 downwards.
CAATCTACCTAATCTCTGGACTCAACAAAGCTGTCGTGATTGGGTTTTTTGTATGATAGGGTATCAGTGTGGTGTTTTAATCAATGTGGTGAAGTGCAAAAATCTTACTTAAGTTTTGGAGTTAGCCAGACCTAGAATGAAATGCAGCTTCACTGCTACTAACTACATGTACACAGGCAAGTTATGTGGCCCCTCTGAGCCTTCAGCTGTGAGAATGGGAACTTAGTGATGGGAATTAAGCAAGCTGAGATTTGTAAAGTATTTGCACAGTGCCTGACATAAAACAGATGTACAGTAATATTTGTCCCCCACAACCCCCATCCAGACATTAAGTATTTTTGTGCAGAATCCTGTGGCAACTTGAAACCAGAGAAATATATACATATGTACATATTCATATCATGGCTGTTCAAGTTAGTTTTCATATGTTATTTTGGTTTCAGATTGACATAGAGATGTCTTTTGTAGACCAGACTGGAATCCGGAGTCTAATTGAGGGCTTGCTCCAGTATTCCTGGCCCAGTGATAAAGATCCTGTGGTGGTTCCTTTTCTTTCTATGACTTTTGCTGAGGCAATGGCCAGCTATGGAACTGATAAACCCGACACTCGATTTGGGATGAAGGTACCTCTCTTCACTTTTCCAAGACTCTGTCCCCACATAGTCCTACAGTCTTTTAAACCACTTTGAAATTTACAACAAGTTACACACACTGTTATCCAAGCTACAGCAAGAGAGAATAATAGCCCGTTAGCACTGCAGTACTTTTTTCTGTGTATTGTATTCCAAGACCCATTCCAAGAGCAAGGTTCTTGTTATAAAGTTTTTATTACTAAGAATTTATTAATTATATGGACGTTAATGGTAACTTGAAAGGAAAAAAAAAAGCCCTATTCTTTCCTCTTCGGTTTTTCTTAAGCTAAAATAACAGTTGGAAGACAAATGATTAAGAGTTATTCTTTTTTGGGGCACCTGGGTGGCTCAGTCGGTTAAGCATCCGACTTCGGCTCAGGTCATAATCTTACAGTCCATGGGTTCGAGCCCCGCATTGGGCTCCGTGCTGACAGCTCAGAGCCTGGAGCCTATTTCAGATTCTGTGTCTCCCTCTCTCTCTACCCCTCCCCAGCTCGTGCTCTGTCTCCCTAGCCTATAAAGAGCTCATATCGAAATGTTTATTCAAAGTATCAAACTCTACACATATTTAACTAAGAGTAAGGGTCGTGTTTATATAGAGCAGTTCCCATTAGCAAGCCTCTCATTATTTGCTCTTAGAAACAGCCCATCACATCTGTCATGCCGGTGACATTTCTGTATTCCGTTTGTCAGTGCACATTCCTTAGAAATTGAAGTTCTACTTCCTCTATAAATAGGCAGTGTTAGGATGTCTTAGGATGAAAAAATATATACAAAAAGTCCTAACTGCCTGCTTACAGCTGTCAACCTAACCATTCCTTATTTCTTCTTTTGTAGTATGGAATAGTAGCTCTTTTTTTTTTTTTTTTTCATGTTTCATTTCTTTATTTTGAGAGAGAGAGAATCTGTGCACACACAAGGGGGAGAAGGGCAGAGGGGAAAGAGGAAGAGAGAGAATCCCAAGCAGGCTCCTTGCTGTCAGTGCAGAGCCCGGCTCAGGATGCGATCACATGAACTTGATCAGCCATGATCTTGAGACAAGATTAAGAGCTAGATGCTTAATCAACTGAGACACCCAGGCTCCTTTCTTAAGTCAGACTCCTTAGGTTAAATTCTGGATCTGCCCCTTACCAGCTATGTCTTCTAGGCTGATTTAGTTTTCCTCTCTGTGCCTTGGTTTCCTCATATGTTACATGAGAATAATGAGAGTGCTTATCTTATAATCTGTTGTACTGATTAAATGAATTAATAACAGTGAATAATACATTAGAATATTAACCCTTGTCATGGTGCCCAGCCCACAGTAAACATTATGAATGCACTCTATAAATGTTAATAAAGATCTACTGGCTTCTTTAGAATCTTGTTTGTAAAAGTTTTTGAGATAAAAAGTACTTCACTTTTGCTTACCCTTTGTTGTTACCCATTTTATAGATTGTAGATATTAGTGATGTGTTCAGAAACACAGAAGTTGGATTTCTTCAAGATGCACTTAGTAAACCCCAAGGAACGGTCAAGGCCATATGTATCTCTGAAGGAACAGTAAGTCATGAGCAGTTCAATACTGGCACATTTAAACTTCAAGAAGAACAATTCTTTTTATAAGAATATATATTTTCATATAAAGTTTAATACTTTCCCTTGTGAGTATGAGTTTACACCCAAGATCTAGAGGTTTTTTTTCTTCCTTTTAAAAAAATGCTGTAAAGTACTCTTGTATTTCATTTGGGATCATTCCCACCAGTGATGAGCATGAAATCGTGTTCAGACCCTGGGTTCAGCCTCAATTTATCCAAAGTCTTCCAGGCCCTGTCAGCTCCAGCACTGCCCTTGCATGTTGGTTCTCAGTCTTCCCAGGGCTCTGGTCTCAGATGCATTCAAACAAGGGAGGAGAAAAGAGGTAGCGCTGCAAAAAGCAAAAGAGGGCAAACAAGGGCCGGAGAAGGAATGGTTGGGCGAGGTGAACACTGACCCTGAGGTGATGAGACACGTCTGTTTTCTTTTATTTTTTTATTTTTTTATTTTTTTATTTTTTACAAATAGTTTATTGTCAAATTAGTTTCCACATAACACTCAGTGCTCATCCCCAAAGTGCCCTCCTCCATGCCCATCCCCCCTCCCCCCCACATCCATCAGTCCTCAGTTTTTGTCAGCATTCAAGAGTCTCTCATGGTTTGCCTCTCTCCCTTTCCCCCACCATTTCCGCCCTTCTTCTCCCCCTTGTTCCTCCGTCAAGTTCCTCCTAATCCTCCTATACGTGCAAACATATGATATTTGTCCTTCTCTGCCTGACTTATTTCGCTCAGCATAACACCCTCAAGGTCCATCCATGTTGCTACACATGGCCAGATTTCATTGTTTCTCATTGCCATGTAGTATTCCATGGTATAGATAAACCACATCTTCTTGATCCATTCGTCCGTTGATGGACACTTAGGCTCTTTCCATGTTTTAGCTATTGTGGAGAGTGCTGCTATGAACGAGACACGTCTGTTTTCTGGTGTTAGCACACCTGTGTTGAATGTAATTTAATAAGAGGGGTTCCAGAAGTCCTTTGAATAAAATTACTAGTTTGAAAGACTCCTCATTTGTATACTGGAGCATATTAGCATATTCAAAATGGGAATAAGAATTCAGTCTCATTACTTTTATCAGTCACCTCGTATGTTTAGTGGAAAGTAATTTGTGTCTATACTCTAGACCAGACATAACGAATGTGTCCAGGTAAGCTCGGGATAATGTATATTGCGTATTGTTATTGTTTGCCTCAATTTGCGTATGCCCAGTCTTCCCCATGCGTATTATAAGAAGTGCGGGGATGTGAACCATGCCTCCACCTTCTTATATCTCCCATACCTAGTCTAGTGCCCCAAGAATATTAGTTATGATGATAGAGTGTCTCACTTAAAGGTTTTGAGATGATTTTTTAAAAAGACCTGAAATAAGCAAATTCTAGTCCTCTTTTTGATCTGAAAGTTACTTTTTTCTTACACAATTCAGTTGTAAAGATTCCTTTTGAACAGTTACCCTATGTATCACACATCCAGGATCTTCTGTGGAATATATTCATGGCAGTTTCCAGTGAGGCCTGCATAACTGGGGGGGAAGGGGTTGGGGAATTAATAGGCCCTGTTACAGGTGAAAATTGTGTCCCTTGGAAGCAGAAACTAAACTTTTATTGAATCCTACTATCATGATGGAAGGACACAAAATATATTTGTATCCCATTTGATATCATAGACATAGACATGTTTATGAAGCCATCATATTGTAAGCTTACTTTGATTTTCTTTCATCAGAAATACTTAAAAAGGAAGGACATTGAGTCCCTTAGAAAATTTGCGGCTGACCATTTTAATCAGGTAAGAATTTAATTACAACAGTTTTTTTTCTCTTTTAGGGATTCAATATTTTTAATAATTGTTAGAGCTCTTATACAGTCATTAGATTTGAGGTCTCGTTACTTCAGAACATTCTTCTATTTTTCTTCTTTTTATTATTAAAGTTACTCTAATCCTAATTCGCCATTTAATCAGAATGTGAAAAACCACAGTTTTTAAAATAAATGTTGAATTTTAATTCAGTTAGGATTAGATTAGAGCCCCATGTGCCCAAGGTCTGAAAGAAAGCTTGCATTCATTGTTTTTACATACCCTTTTTAAAACCTGGAATACACCTTTGACTGACGCCTGTTGTGTTCTTGGCTTGGTGAATGGTAGGACTGAGCTACTGGGGAGCAGGAGTGGGGGATGGGCCTTCTTGCCTTGTCACTGGACCTGTCGATGGCCTCAGCCCTTTCAGAATCAGTAACTTTAAAAATAACCGTGCTCTAGAAGTTAATAGTTGTTGTAAGCAAAAATTCACCAAAGCCAAGGAAAGACACAGATACAGTAAAAGGGACCTGCGTGGATCTGGGCAGAGTACAATTTCCACTCCAGTTACTAATATTTGTGAAAGTGAAGTAATGATCAAAAGAAACACTCTGGACTTGGGTGCCTGTTTCATTCATGGAATTTCAGAGTCTAAGGAACTTCTAAGGGGACACTCCAACTGGAGGGAGAGAAGTGGGAATGCACATGCCAGGCTCTCCAAGAAGAGTAGATTGTCCTTCCTTCCTTTTACATACTGATCTTCCATATACAATGTCATTTAAAGAAAGGCTTCCCTTATTAAACAGAAATTTGAAAGCAAAAAAAAAAAAAAAAATAACCGTGCTCTTTGGGTCATTAGTTTTCTGTGATATGCTTTATAGAAACATTTAAATATGAGGAGACTATGCTCATCTCAATATCATTTACAGTAGGAATAAAATGAAATTATATGGGATTGATTAAATAAATTATACTCAAAGGAATTAAAGTTGCTTTTTACTTATTTGTTTTTTTAAGTTTATTTATTTTGAGAGAGAGAAAGCATAATCAGGTAGGGGCAGAGAAAGAGGGGAAAGAGAGTCCTAAGCAGGCTCCGAGCTGTCAGCACAGAGCCCAGTGTGGAGTTCAAACTCAAGAACCATGAGATCATGACCTGAGCCAAAACCAAGAGTTGGATGCTTAACCAACTGAGCCACCCAGGTGCCCCTAAAGTTGCTTTTTAAAACTTTTTCTCCATAGAGTTTGTAGTATGGAGGTAATGTCTGTCTTGTAATGATTTGTAAGAAAAGGAAAATACAGAATTATATAAACACTGCTCATAACCGTGTAAAAACATCTGTGGGGCACCTGGGTGGCTCAGTCAGTTGAGTGGCTGACTCTTGATCTCAGCTCAGGTCTTATCTCAGGGTCATGAGTTCAAGCCCCGCATTTATATACAGACTGTGCATGGAGCCTACCTAAAACACAAAACAAGACAAAAACTCACAGTATTTGAGTGCTGAAAATGGACTACCCACCCCTACCACCACCACATCATACCTCAGACTTCAAGCGATTTTTCAGTAAGAAAGAAAAAGATTAGGATAATGGTTTCCAAAATGGGTGAGGGCAAAGTGAGAAAAGTCAGAGTAATATAAAAAGCTTTTCATAAAGTTGAACAAATTTAAAGAATTATCCATTACTTCTCCTTATTTGATGTAGAAGTGTTTTTTCCTTTATGAAATGATGGTACTAGTAGATAATGTTTTAGGTTAGTTTTATGCCCTTGACAAAATTCAAAATTGGCAATTCTAGATTTCCCAATTTTGTTTCTTTACTTTTATCTTCCCAATGTTTGAAATCTGCATCTAGAAGCCACAGGACCAGGAAGTGAGCCTTCAGTACTTCATTAGCCTTTAGTCAATGGAACTCTTATTAAATTATCTGCTTTTCCTCTTCTTCTCTTTTCCTCTTTTCTTTTTTACTTTTCTAATTTCCTGGACTTTTATAGAAGAAATGGGCACTACTTCTGTTTTTTTCTATTTATTTATTTGTTTGTTTGTTTATTTAGAAATGTTTGTGTATTTTTGAGAGAGTGTGTGTATGTGTGAGCAGGGGAGGGACAGAGAGAGGATGGGGGACAGAGAATCCAGAGCAGGCTCCGTGATGACAGCAGTGAGCCCGATGTAGGGCTCAAACTCATGAACCATGAAATCATGACCTGAGCCGAAATCAGATGCTCAACTGACTAAGCCACCCAGGCACCCCTGTTTTTTCATATTATTAATATATTCTAACTTGGGTTACATTTTTTAATAGGTGTATGAATCAGCAATAGGTAAAAACACAAATGGTAAAGAAGTTATTGCATAACAAGATGCAATAAGTGTTTGTTCTAGCTCGTGCCACATCCAGTCCCACTCTAACCAGAGTGCTTCCATTTTTAGAAATATATCTACATACCGTCTTTTCTGTTACTTCTCCACTTTGAACTTTATCTGTTAGCTTCCTGCATGAGAGATACAGCTCCCATACACAGACCACACCGAATTACTCTGTACCTTCTGCACAGCTGTCTTTCTGGACCCTTTCTTCATCTTGCTTCTGAGTTGAAGCCACTTTCCCTGGATCCCAAATCTTCCTGTTTTTTATTTGTGCTGAGGTAGATCCTCAAGTATTTCCAAGAAGGCAGTCAAGAGATAAACTTGCTGGTCCAAGAATGCCTTTATGTTTAAAACCTCACATTTGATTGCTAATTTGGCTTTAGTATAAAATCTTGAATTGGCAGTCATATTGCTTTAGAGCCATGCAGTCCAACAGAACTTTCTGTGTTGGTGGAAGTGTTTTGCATCTGCATCATCCAATATGGTAGCCATTGGCCAGCATAGCTATCCAGTGCTTACAATGTGGCTGGTGTACCTGAGGAGCTGAATTCATAATTCATTTCATTTCAGTTAATCTCAATAGGTACGTGTGAGTGGTGATGCTATATGTATTACATAGCACAGCCTTAGCTTGTTGAAGGCATTGCTTTTTTCTCTTGTACCTGCTGTTCCTGATGAGAAGCCTGATGCTCATATGAATTTATTCCTTTGTAGCAAACCTGATTGCTTTCCTTTGGAAGCATTTAGCCTCCTGATTGTTCGTGTTCTGAAATTTCAAGTTGTGTACCTTTGGGTCATTTTGCATTCAGTGTGTTGTACTCCAGAAGGGCCCTTTCAATATGATGGCTTATGCCTGTCATCTGTGGAAAACTCTTCTAGTACTAATTGTTTTGACTTCATCATTTTCTGTAGTCTCTCTTTGGAATTTTTTAAAATTTCTATTTGGACCTTGTTTTATAACATGTATATCTCTTTTTTTTTCCTGTGTCCTTTCCCATAATTTTCTTTGTCCCTTTCATTCTGACATATTGCTTCAACTCTTCTCTTGAATTCTTTTTAACCAGTCATTTTTATGTCCCAATAGCTGTTTCTTTTTTTTTATCATCATATTTTATTCTGCTTTTATTGATAAAATATATTTTTGAGTGCCTTTGAGGATTCAGTCCTTCCTCCTTTGGTCCCTAAATTATCTCTTTCCTTTCGGGTCCTTTTTTTTTTTTCCTTAAGTTTATTTATTTTGAGAGAGAGAGAGAAAGAGAGTGAGCATGGCCAGGAGAGACGGAGAGAGAGAGAATCCCAGGCCGACTTCACACCATCAGCACAGAGCCTGATGCAGGACTTGAACTCATAAACTGAGTTCATTACCTGAGCTGAAATCAAATGTCAGATGTCTAACTGACTGAGTCACCCAGGTGCCTTCCCCCCACCTTTTTTTAATACTGCAGAATTTCTCTGATATATGGTGACTGCTGATTGTATATATTTAAGAATGAAGCATTTATTTATTTATTTATGAGATTCCAGTTCATTAACTCAGTGTAATATTAGCTTCAGGTGTACAGTCGAGTGAGCCAACATTTACATACAACACCTGGTATACATCACAAGTGCCCCCCTTAATACCCATCGCCTGTTTAACCCACCCACCCACCCACCCACATGCCAGAAGGAGGCATTTAAAAGCTGGTTGGGAGTGGAGCCTGGCTGGTAGAGCATGAGACTCTTGATCTTGGAGATCATGAATTCAAGCCCCACATTGGGTATAGAACTTACTTAAAGAAAAAAAAAAATTTAAGCTGTTTGGGAGCACAGGATCCTTGGAAGGGCTTTGTGAATGGGTAGGATCAGTTTAGGGGGAGCAGCAGAACTGTTGCCCATTACTCTGAGAAACCAAAGCTTCCTAGGAGTCCTGAACCTCTCTAGGTTTCTGCTAAAATCAGTTCCTTCTTGTGCAGAGGCTGCTCTGTTTTTCTCCAGGCTGGAGCCTCCGATGTCTTGTTGCTTTAATCCTTCCTATTCCATTCCCTTGCAGCCTGCCACAGATCTGCAGAAATCTCTTTGCCAGTATTTCCCCCCTTACATCTCCTTTTATTTTTTCATTATGGTGAGATTCCTTTTGTGATTCCTTTACTATCATTTTGAAGGGGTTGAGGGAGGGAATGAAGATCATCTCCAGTTTTGTTGGGAACAAGAAATCTTTATATACTACAAGAAAAATAAATCAATCCCACTTTTTAAAAGATGAAAGTCTTTTTCTTTGCCACAGGAAGTCTTACCTGTATTCCTGAAAGACAATAGAAACTGGAATTCTCCAGTTGCTAAGTCCATAATGGAGGAGCAGAGATCAGAACTAATCAGACTGATGGACATGCAAGAGGACTGTGTGGTCCTGCTCACGGCCGGAGAGCACAGGAAAGCAGTAAGGAAAACTGCCTCTAAATGTCTGTGCTGTTGATGCTGAACGATGCCTCTTTTCTCCTATGTATATAATACATATTTAAAGGTGTTCATTTCATTAAGTGGAGCTGCTAAGCATGTGTTTTTATATTAATAAATGTTTTCAGCCTTAATAACGCACTGTATCAAAACTAAAGTGTGTTTCACCAGCTACCAGCCTCCATTGGCATTGTTCACACAGATTAGATCTCTCTGATTAGGAAAGTCACTTAGGTAAAGGGCTATTGATTTTCACTGGGGAGAATATTTTCATTTTCGAGGTCTTGCAGATTAGGAAAATTTGGTAATCCCAAACTTTTGTAGGTAATGCATTCCTGAACATGTGGAGAGACAGATGAGATGCTGGGCTGGCAGACATCTCTGGCCCTGCTTTGGTCAGGACAGGACCCTTCTTCCTCAGGAGCAGCAGCTGGGGGTATTGAGTGCCACTGTGCCCTGGCTAAATCACTGCGCTTAAGGAGATCTGTGGAAGATGGGGTTTGGCCATAGGACCATTGTAAGATACTCACAAATATGGAATATAAGTCAAGCATGAATATTGAAAATATAGTGGAAAGGTCAAGTGTAATATAAATTCATTCTTGTACTAAAGTATGATCCCTTTATAGCATTGGTCTCTGATTAGTGCTATATCAAGTTCATTCTTCTAATTTGTGTTTGTACCATACATATCATTGTTTCCTTCCAAAGGAGAAATTTCAGAGTTTGGTTTCAATGCTAAATGTACCCCACTGTCAGAGCACCTGCTCTGAAGAACATGTGACTCTTAGTCTCAGGGTCATGAGTTCGAGCCCCAAGTTGAGTGTAGAAATTACTCTGAATGAATAAGTAAATAAATAAGATCTTTAAAAAATGTTTTTAATTTTTTTTAACGTTTATTTATTTTTGAGATAGAGAGAGACAAAGCATGAGCAGGGGAGGGATAGAGAGAGAGGGAGACACAGAATCTGAAGCAGGCTCCAAGCTCTGAGCTGTCAACACAGAGCCCGGCACAGGGCTCAAACTCACAGACTGCGAGATCATGACCTGAGCGAAGTCAGATGCTTAACCAACTGAGCCACCCAAGTGCCCCCCAAATTTTTTAAAATAAATAAATAAACATAACCTACTCAATTTCCTTTCCCCTGCAACAGTGAAGAAAACTGTTTACTTACAAATCTGTTTTGATGCTGCCATCATTTTTTAATGGATTAACTAATCATCATATTCGTTTTGGAGTTTTGGTTTTTTTAAGCAAGTGTGAATGGTAGAGAGGCAAGGGGGGGGAGAGAGAGAGAGAGAGAGAGAGAGAGAGAGAAACAATCTTAAGCAGGCTCCACGCTCAGCACAGAGCCCAATGCAGAGCTTGATCCCACAAACCTGGGAGCATGACCTGAGCCAAAATCAAGAGTTCAAGAGTCAGACACTCGACTGACTGAACCACCTAGGTGCCCCATCAACATTATTTCGAATACTAGACCTAAACATCACTGTTAAACTTGCTAGGGAATGTACCACTTTATTACAAATTTTGGGATTTTGTATTGTATAAAAATCCTGCTGCAGAATCATTTGGTCATTCCACTCTTTCCTAGTATGGAGTGAAACTACTGGCATTCTTCTCTCAGGAAGGTATCATTCTAATTCCTGCCGGGACTTCTTGAAAGAACTAGAAACCAGACTTAGGTGGAATAGCATTAGCATTCTGAATATGTCACAGTGCACGTACCTTGGGTAGATATTTAAATGTAAGGTAGGAGAGGCCATAAAGGGACACCTGTGCCTGTCTCCAGGCACGGTTTGTCCTGACAGCCCTTTTTCAGGGAAGCTCTGCTTATCAGAGTTAGCACTCAGGGAGCACTTCCTGTTTGCTCAGTACTGTTCTCAGTACTTTGTGCATATTAACTCACTTAATCCTCATGCCAGCCTTACTGAGAGAAGGACTGATACCGTTACCATTCCAAGATCAGAAACCCGAGGCACAGAGGTTAAAAATCTGTTCACACATGGCTAGGTAGTGGAGGGCCCAGATTTCTAACCTACAAAGTCCGGTTCCAAAAGTCACACTCTTAAACCAACCTCTAATCCCTACTGCACCTCTAATAATAGCCAGCATGTATTGGCCATCAGCTGTGTGTCAGGCACTCATCAGAGCCTCACCACGACCTTCAGGAGCAGTAAGGAAGATCACATAGCTGCCGGTCATAATTGCACTTTCCATGCCTTGTCTCAGTCTTCACCAGCTTTTGGAGTAGGTACATTTAGCTCCATTTTACTATGGAAAAAAGTGTAGGGAAGTCAGGAGGCAAACAGACACACCCAAGTCAGTCAAGCTTTGGTACCCGTGCTCTCCGTCACTGTGTTATTAAATCCTTACTCAGTCGGCCGAGTCTGACAATCATTCTCAACCACACTGCAGTCAGATCATCCTCAGATCACTGTCTCCTGAGAGGCTTAGAGTGTCTTATTGAGTTTTTAAACTTTTTTTTTAATGTTTGTTTATTTTTGAGAGGGAGAGGCAGATTGTGAGTGAGAGAGGGGCAGAGAGAGAAGGAGACACAGAATCTGAAGCAGGGTCCAGGCTCTGAGCTGTCAGCACAGAGCCTGACGTGAGGCTCGAACTCACGGACTGCGAGATCATGACCTGAGCTGAAGTTGGACGCTTAACCGACTGAGCCACCCAGGCACCCCAGAGCATCTCGTCTATTAATTGTCTAATCCCTACAGGATAGCCTGACTCTAGAGTCCAGGTTGTGTCATTTTCTGTCTGCTGTCACAGCAATTAACTCATGGTTGTATTTTCTGTTGCCAGTGCTCTGTATTGGGAAAACTACGACTGGAATGTGCTGACCTTCTAGAAGCAAGAGGACTGGTGCTCCGTGACCCAGCTCTGTTCTCTTTCCTTTGGGTTGTGGATTTCCCGCTCTTCCTTCCCAAGGAGGAAAATCCCGGAGAGCTGGAGTCAGCCCACCACCCATTTACCGCTCCCCACCCCAGTGACATCCACCTCTTATACACAGAACCCAAACAGGTACCATATCTGTACCAATTTAAGAGGAAATGTGGAAACAAAGGCAAAGGAGTTCAGATTTCACAGTCTGACCCAGTTCTGGAAGCCTCGGAAAAGATTGTCGGATTTGAGCTTGTAGTTAATACATTGTCTCTAAATTGCTGTAGAACAGAAAACTATAAAAATTTTCTCTAACATAAAGTCTGTGAATCTTCTAGGTCCGTAGCCAACACTATGACTTGGTTTTAAATGGCAGTGAGATAGGAGGTGGTTCTATCCGAATACATGACGCAGAGCTCCAACGTTACATTCTGGCAACGTTGCTAAAGGTAACGTTATCTTGTAACCCTTTTTTTTTTAACCAGAATATTTGTTGCTTTAGCTGATGTTGGTGGTATAGCAGTATGAATCCCTTCCATAATGTTTGTGGGCTTTTTTTTTTAATTTGTTATGAATGAATGATTCTCTAGATACAGAATAGTGTTGGCTTGTCTCTCTACCTTTAGTGTAAGATTTTGAAAAGTAAATGATAATAAAAGCTGTTTATTAGTGCTTACTATATGTGCCAGGCACTAAGTACTTTATATGCATTGATACATTTAATCCTCACAATTACTTTCTGAGATAAATACCCTTATTCTGCCCATTTTAAAGATAAGTGACTGGGTGGCTCAGTTGGTTAAGTGTCTGACTCGATCTCAACTCAGGTCATGATTTCCCAGTTTCATTAGTTCAAGCCTCACAATGCAGAGCCCGCTTGGGATTCTGGGATTCTCTCCCTCCTCTGTCTGCCCCTCCTCCGCATGCATGCACATGCGCGTGCACTATCTCTCTTTCAAGGTAAATAAAATAAACATTTAAAAAATGTTTTTAAATTTTTTTTTTAATGTTTTATTTATTTCTAGGAGAGAGAGAGAGAGGAGAGAGAGAGAGTGAGCAGGGGAGGGTCAGAGAGAGAGGGAGTCACAGACTGAAACAGGCTCCAGGCTCTGAGCCGGCAGTCAGCACAGAGCCCGACGCGGGGCTCGAACCCACGAACCACGAGATCATGACCCAAGCGAAAGCCGGACGCTCAACCGACTAAGCCACCCAGGCGCCCCTAAAAAATGTTTTTAGGAGTGCCTGGGTGACTCAGTAGGTTGAGCATCCAACTTTGGCTCTGGTCATGATCTCACAGTTCATGGGTTTGAGTTCTGCATTGGGCTCTGTGCTGACAGCTCAGAGCCTGGAGTCTGCTTCAGATTCTGTGTTGCCCTCTCTCAGTCCCTCCCTCTGCGTGTGTCTCTCTCTCTCAAAAATAAACATTAAAAAATTTTTTAATGTTTTTAAATAAAATAAATGAGAATGAGTGATTGAAGCAGATTAATTAATTCGCCGAAGGCCACACAGCACAGAAGTAAACTGAGCCACAATTTGAATCCAGGCAGATGGCTCTTGAGCCCAAGCTCTTACCCTCCTCACCACCACACTGCTCAAAAAATGATGTGGTTGGAAATGCATGGAAATGTTGATAATGCTAGAGAAAGAGACAGTTATTTTAGTGATAGTGGGGTAATTTTAAAAAGAAAGAGTCTATAAGATGCAGGCCTAAGAATCTGCAGTTTCTTGATGATTCCATAGAAGGCCAGGATAGATTTCAAAATAGAAAGTGTCCAAGAGAGTCTGATCCTGAAAGGTGATTTTGTGGGGTTAACTAACGGGGTTTGGTGGCTCTGCAAGTTCACTAACAGCCGTGGGGTAGGATGGATTTTTTGAGAGCAGGATTGGAGAACTCAAACCCCCAGACTCCCCAGAAGCTTTAAGGACATTGTGACGTCCCTTAAGTTTTTTCCTCCCAACTCAAGGCATCCAGCCGTCAGCTTGCCAGCTGATTTTCTTCCTTCCTTTTGTTGTTAAGCTTCTCAAATGAGTCCATGGAGAATTCACTGCTTCTGCTTCTTCTCTCCCATCAGTGGTTCTCAGCCCTGCTGCACATGAGAACAGAATCAATTGCAAAGTGTTAAAAATACAAAAACGAGAAGACACAGTGCACTAGTCCACACCAGACCAATTAAGTAAAAAGCTGCAAATGTGAGGCTTCAGCATCTGTTCCTTGAAAGGTCCCCACCTGTCTCTCATGTGCAGCCTGGTGAGAACCATTGTCAGATGCACTCAGCGTGTCTACACAATGTCGCCCCACCTAAGTTAACTTGCAGAGCCACCAAACCCAGTGGCCTGTTCTTGGCCACCAAGCTGTCCTACCTCCCAGGAGTGTTTGACACCGCTTCCCTCTTAATAATGTTCTCCTCACTTGGCCGTGTGATAGGACAGTTTCCTGCTCTCACCCTACCTTTCTGAGCCGGCATCTCCATGTCCTCGCTTGGTGTTGCTCTGTTTACATTATCAGTATAATACATGACTTGGGACTGGTGCTGAGTGCCAGGTGTGTCTCTGCATGTTTTAATATCTGTGACTTGTCATACTCTCTAGCTAAACTGTCAACCTCTTATGGTATTTTTTTTAGCTCAACTTTATTTTCCCTTTAGCACCCAAGCTTACTGTGCAGCATTTGTATTCAAATTGAATTATGTTTTGAATTTCAGGAAGATGTGAAATTGCTCTCCCACCTGCTCCAGGCTTTAGATTTTGGGGCGCCCCCTCATGGAGGAATTGCCTTAGGTAAACAGTGTATCCTTTTACAAGCTAAATTTCATTCCATAATCCTATGTCTCAAATTTGGGCTCAGTTTACAGGCTGGGGTAGAGGAGGAGAGGGGGTAAAAAGGATAGGGTGCAAGCCCAAGAATATTATAAGACTTCAAATCTGTATTTTCATTTCATTGGGATATGTTTAAAGTATATTTTACCAGTTAAAGATAAAACTTGATTGATAATTTGTATGGAAGATTTTTTTAATCAAATAAAACTTCAGTCTTAAGTCAGTATTGTTCAAATGCCTGGAGGCTCACAGACACATTCATGAGTCTGGAAAGCACTGCTCCATAGTATTTAGCTCATGTGCAAGTAGAAATGTGCCAGTGCCCTTCTGCCATGGTTGCTTTGTTTTATCAAGCAAGCAAGAGCGTGAGAAATTCTTGGAAGCTCACCTAGATTGTAGGCCCTCAACAGCAAGGACTTCCATCTGTGACCTTGCATTGCCCTGCGTAGCACCTGATTTTCGTCAACCTTTGAAAAACCCTTGCTGACAATTCACTAATTGCCGTGTCATAATTTGAGCATGTGAATATTCATCCTGAATACTTTTCTAGAATGAGATAGAAGAGAACTTCTCAAACAAACAGAAGTTCCCTCAAAAGACAGGGAATTATGCTTGACTGCAACTTGTTAAAGATTCTTATTTAGGGGTGCTTGGGTGGCTCAAGTCAGTTGAGCGTCCAACTTTGGCTCAGGTCATGATCTCACGGTTCCGGAGGTCGAGCCCCATATCAGGCTCTGTGCTTTCAGCCTGTCAGTGCAGAGCCCGCTTCAGATCCTCTGCTCCCCCCATCTGCCCCTCCCCTGCTTGCACTGTCCCAAAAATAAACAATTTTTTAAAAATTCTTATTTAATTGGGGCACCAGGGTGGCTCAGTTGGTTGAGCGTCTGACTTTGGCTCAGGTCATGATCTCTTGGTTTGTGAGTTTGAGCCCCGCATCGGGCTCTGTGTTGACAGCTCGGAACCTGGAGCCTGCTTTGGGTTCTGTGTCTCCCTCTCTCTCTGCCCCTCTCCCACTCACGCTGTCTCTCTCTCAAAAATAAATAAGCATTTAAACATTTTTAAAAATTCTTATATAAGTTCTCTACAACCTTTGTAGAAAAACTTAGTCACTCCCAACCTTATGCTACATTCTCATCTGTTGACTTCGGTATTTTACTTCCAGGGTTAGACAGACTGATGTGCCTTGTCACTGGAGCACCAAGCATCAGAGATGTCATAGCCTTCCCCAAATCCTTCCGAGGGCATGACCTCATGAGCAGTGCCCCAGGTTCTCTCCCTCCTGAGGAGCTGAAGCCCTACCATATCCAGGTCTCCTGGCCAGCAGACTCAAAAGGAAAAGAGCTCTTGAATGAGCCATATCATCCAGAAAGCTGAGCTTTTCAGCTTCGTCCTCTTTGCTTCCCCAAGGCTGAAATCAGACACGGAGTTCTGCTGCAGGTCTGATAAGTGGGTCTTTAGGTGGAAGGAACCCAGATGACATTCTTCACCACAATAAAGAAACAGAAAGTATCCAATTTTTACTTCATAACATGCATTATTAGGATTTTTTGTTTGGGACTCTTTCGTAGTTTCTGACCTGGTGAGGTGTGAAGATGGCCCTTTGTTGGGTTAATAGAATAGCTTAGTGTTTCCTAATCATGTTTTTCATACCTGGATAGTCGGCTGTTCCCTGAAGACAGAGATCATCAGACCATGTGAAATGTGGGGAAATGCTTGCCCCTTTAGTCCGTTGATGGAGAGGTCAGTTCAACCAGCCTTATCAAGAGAATCCTGATTAAGCTGGATAGTGACATTTTCACTCTCAGCATAATATAGTGAGAAGCAACATGATATAATGCCAAAAAAAAAAAATCACCAAAGTGAAAGTCACAGAATCTTAGTGCTTCACCTTGAGCAAGTTACAGAAACGTCTCTCAGTCTCCTTTCCTTCCTGGATGACATGGAAACACTACTTGCCCAGCCCCCTGACAAGTCTCTTCTTGCCAGAACCAGAGGACATGATGTACACGAAGGTATTGTGAGAATGCTTTGAAAAACCACAGAGCATTACACAGTGTAAGGTAATGGGATTATTTATCTGTGAACAGATACAGCTACATCTATGTATTTTCTAGTCTAAGATGAAATAAAACTGGTATCTGTAGCTTCGAGCGCCACATTGGATGTAGAAATTACTTTTTAAAAAATCTTTAAAAAATAATATTGTTATTATTATTAATCCCTGAATAACATTTCTCCTCAATCATAAGCAATTGAAAATACTGACCTTAGGGGGCGCCTGGGTGGCTTAGGGGGCGCCTGGGGGGGCTTAGTCGGTTAAGCGTCTGACTTTCGCTTAGGTCATGATCTTGCGGTTCATGGGTTCAAGCCCTGCGTTGGGCTCTGTGCTGACTGCCAGCTCAGAGCCTGGAGCCCGTTTCGGTCTGTGACTCCCTCTCTCTCTGACCCTCCCCTGCTCACACTGTCTCTCTCTCTCTCCTAGAAATAAAACATTTTAAAAAATTAAAAAAAAGAGAGAGAGAAAATACTGACCTTAGGCCTTCAAATATATAGAAAAATGAACACTGAGGCTATTGTAATTTTCTTATACATTCTGTGACGTTAATAAAAGCTTATAATTATGAAATGAGAACAAGGCCTTGATTAATGAAAGTATTCTTTTCTACTTTTGCCTTTTCTACTTTCTCCACTTTTGCCTTGACATTTTGATTTGTAAGTACCAAGTTATTGGGGTGCCTGGGTGGCTCAGGTGGTTAAATGTCACGATCTCACAGTTTGTGAGTTCGAGCCCTGTTCAGGCTTTGTGCTGACAGCTCAGAGCCTGGAGCCTATGTCAGATTCTATGTCTCCCTCTCTCTCTGCGCCTCCCCCACTTGCATTTTCTCTCTCTCAAAAATAAGTAAAACATTGGAAAAAAAAGATAAGTACCAAGTATCAGTCTTCTATCCCTGCCTGTTTTTCTTAATGCTCTAAGCAGTGCAATCCGATGGTTGTTTCTGTTTGGAAAATAAAATCATCTTCACTTCCAGGTCTAATCTGTCGTGCCCAGTAGATCAAGAGTGAATGTTCTTCACAGTGACAGAAAGTGATTCGCCATTAGGTGGAGCTTTTCTCTAATGGTTGTCCTTGAGCCCTACCTCCCCATCTGTGGGTGTACTCTGGAGCCAGAAAATTCTTGCTGGCAGGGCTGTCATGGCAAGAAAGGGTGTCCGAGTCTGCCTACCCTTTCTTAGTGGAGAGATATTCTAGAAATTCTTTTAAGAGGTGGTAAATGCAATATACATCTGTTTATCCCCCATGGGATAAATGTAATAAACTCACTGTTGACTGTGTAATTTTGACCACAATTGTTGTTTCTTTCCTGTAAGTGAGTTACAGAGGACACCTGAAATCCAGAGATTATTTTCTTGACTGCAAATACCAAAGGACCCTTGTCCTTAGAAGTCAAACAATCCTGTATTGTTCTCTCAGAGACCTAGTCATTTGGGACATCAGCTTTTCTTCAGTCTTGCCTTTCAGGAAAAAAACATAATGCTTATTCTGAAATCCAGGGAAATTTAGATTCCCTAATAAACTCTTTTAGATCTTTATCTTTGAGGTGGGGTAAAATTTTAAATTAAGCCTTTTCTCAAAAAACTAAGGAACTACTTAATTATAAAGTTGAAAACAACACGACTAGCATTTTAAAATGCACTATCTGACTATAAACTGGATGCTGAGTTTATTGCAAATCCTATCTCCACACTTTCCTCGGGAATTTAGATTTATCCTGTGTTGTCAGTTTTAAAAACAAGATAAGCGGGGCGCCTGGGTGGCTTAGTCGGTTAAGCGTCCGACTTTCGCTTAGGTCATGATCTTGCGGTTCATGGGTTCGAGCCCCGCGTCGGGCTCTGTGCTGACTGCCAGCTCAGAGCCTGGAGACTATTTAGGAGTCTGTATCTCCCTCTCTCTCTGACCCTCCCTAGCTTACGCTGTCTCTCTCTCCCCCCTAGAAATAAAATAAAAATATTTAAAAAAATAAAATAAAAAATAAAAACAAGATAAGCAAGTGCCAGTCACAACATCAAGTTATTATTGGCTTCAAGAGAACTTTCTTATGAACAGTTTCTCCTGGTGGGGGTGGGGTTTGGCAGATGAGTCTGAGGGGATTACCTTATGCTCTCGGGCTTGGGTTGAATAAAAGTGTCTGTACAGCTGCTCTGTCTTTTCCAGCATTCCCTTCTCTGAAGAGCCAGAAGGCTGTAACACAGATTACGTTCCTTGCTACTGTTTTTTTTTTTAAGCATAACCCATTTCCTCATTATTTTGAGGAAAGCAAGTTACTTAGTAACATGAGAAATAACCAGGTACCCAGCAAAAATATCCAATGAGACAGCTGTGCACCAGTCGCATATGTAAATCATGTGATAGTGCACATCTGAGTCACTCCTCCTCATCTGACAGTGAACTCAGAAAGAGCCCATGTGAGCTGGACAAACGTGAATTTAATTCCCACTTTCCCATGCTCCAGCTATGCAGCTTTACCCAGCCACTTAAGCTCTCAAGGCTCCTGTGTCTTAACCTAGAACACAGTCCTCAAACCTTTGGGTCTCAGGAGCACTTACACTCTTCAAAACTGAAGGACCTCAGAATGCTCTATAGAGCTCTTTCACTATAGTAGCAATTAAGATTTATTAAATATTTATTTTTTTTGCCCATAATCAAAGGGCAGAAGCATCATTGTAAGACCTGTCCTTAACTGTTTTGTATGGAGAAGGGCTCAGTTTGACCATAGCAGAGTCTTGGGTTTTAATACCTGGAAGAAAGACAGCCAAGTACAAAAGAAAGCAAGACGTGAAAAACTTGATTACATTTAGAGTACATTTTTTTAGGGATCTTTTTCTCACTGTTACCAGAAACATTATTTTTGCCATTTGGGTTTACAAGGTGCCTGTCTTTTCCACCACGCTAAATGATATCTACACTCTAAAAATGAATAGGGCCATTTTGTGTTACCATGAAAATTACACAAGCCTGGAAATAGTAAAATAAATGAATTTTTAAAAACTCTTGTATTTTGTTTCACACAGTTACATGGAGGCACAGATCCTTTCCTCAGGTTATGTATGAAGGTACCTAGTAGAGTCCTTGATGCATGTCCCTGTCTACATTAAGTGCCACATAAAGCCCTTTCTGTTCAATGAAAATAACTCAGATGGGCTCTTAGTAATGGGTGTAACTTTCAGAGAACCAAATCAAATAATGATCTTGGAAGTATAAATAAATGTGGGTATCTCTCAAACTAGAATTACCAGTAATAGAACAGTACCCTACACACCCATCCCACGCCTTCCTCAGGATTATAGGTTCCAAGGATTGGAGAGCACCTCATAATTTGAGGAAGTCCAACCTCCCACCCAGTGCCAGAGGCTAAGGTCACACTAGGGTTTTTGCTTTGTTATAATTTTGTTTAGAGAGCTGCACAAGAGGGGCAGAGGAAGAATCTTAATCAGGATCCACACAGCACAGAGCCAGACACGGGGCTGGGATCAAGACCTGGGCCAGACACTCAACTGAGCCACCCAGGTGCCCATTTTGTCAGCCCAGCCCCGCATTTGGAGATCACGGAGTTAGTGTTCCATTAGCCTCCAACTCTTATCTTCTGTCAAGCCCACTCTCCCCTGATTCTAAGTATACAAAGTCTTGGGACGTTTCAGACCAGAAGGCAACAGGACTTAACATTCCTGCCTGTAGTGGTTTGGGCCCTCCCTCAGTCCTCCAAGATAATTATCGTCAGCATACTAATGGTCAGTTAAGATTGTGACAGGTGTTCTCTATGTTCTTATACTGCAACTTACTGTTCGGCCTCTGGGAACTTGATCCTGAGGACATTTATCTAAAATAGAGGAAATTCCTCACTTGCTGTCATTATGATTAAGTCAAGGTTTAAACATATATTAACACTCAAATTTGCTATTTTTCTCTTCCCTCACTCAGGTTTATTAAAAACAAGACTGGGGTTTCTAATATCGTAGAGAGGCCTTTTTAAATTTATTTCATTAGTCATTTTGGAATGATTTTCAACCAGTCATTAATCTACTTGCAGTCATCCAAGCCATAGACCAGTTTCGTGGTCATGATCTTTTGGCATCCACTAGCTATTTCTCAGACACTTAATTCCATCACTAATACTACCCGAAGGAAAAGCTTGGAAATACTGCAACAAGATTTAAACCCTCTCATGGAGTTTACATTCTCCTAGGGGAAACAAAGCACGTAATGCCAAGAATAGTCACAACTGTAGTTATGAAATGAGCGCTAGAGCCAGGTGGCGGTTCCTGCTTCAGAGGGCCTCAGCCTGTTGAAAACATTGGCATGGGCACTGGAACTGAAAGCAATTAAGTAACATGGATCACCTGACCTTCCCTGCAGAAGCAACTTAAAAGTGTGGGGGCGGGGCGCCTGGGTGGCTTAGTCGGTTAAGCGTCCGACTTTCGCTTAGGTCATGATCTCGCGGTTCGTGGGTTCGAGCCCCGCGTCGGGCTCTGTGCTGACTGCCAGCTCAGAGCCTGGAGCCTGTTTCAGAGTCTGTGACTCCCTCTCTCTCTCTGACCCTCCCCTGCTCACGCTGTCTCTCTCTCTCTCTCCTAGAAATAAATAAAAATATTTAAAAAAAAAAAAAGTGTGGGGGCACCTGGGTGGCTCAGTTAGGTATCCAACTAATGGCTCAGGTCATGACCTCCCAGTTTGTGGGCCAGGCTGTGTTGACAGCTCAGCCTGGAGCCTGCTTCAGTCTGCCCTTTAACCCTCCTGTGCTCACACGGTCTCCCAAAAACAAACATTAAGAAAATTTTTTTAAGTCTGATGGGTTTAGCAGTACTACATGAAAAAAGATTGAAGTGTGGATGTCAATTTGACTATTAACAGAGAGGTCAAAACAATTTCCTCACTCTGAAAGCATCAAAATTCACCTCCAACAGACCTCAACATTTGGAGTGACCATTTTATCCAGACTGATTTCCAATACTGTTCTAGAGAATGTGCAAGCCGGGCAAAGGGGCAGAGATAATCTTAGATATGGGGCGCTGGGCTGACTAGGCACCCTGGCATTATCTTACTAAAATTCTGAATCCTGTTTAAGTCCTAAGAGAAATTGCAACATAAATATTCCCACCCACTTCAAGTACTAAAATAGCTTTAACCACAGCACTTCTGTCCCATTTTTAGGCTTTTTTCTTTTAATACATGGCAGGAGGGCACTAACCAGGTTACTTCCCTTATACACCTACCAACACTTGTGGAGACCCACCACCATGGTGCCTAATTAGCAAAGATTTTTCTGGGACAGGATATCATTCAGCCCCTCAAAAAATGCCTGCAAAATAGGAGTTCATTCTTCAGATCATGCCACCATCCTGCATTTTAAACATGAAAAGGGCTGTAGTTCATTTCTTCTGCACTTTCAAGCCCAAGATATCCTATAAAATACATCTCAAAATGCCAACTTTAGTTTTGTTAAACTAATGTCACAGGGTCTTAATTACAAAAACCATTTTCCTTCATCCCATTAAATCAAAATAAGCACTCTTGATCAAATGGTTTATAAAACTTTATTGATACTGAAACCTTGCTCTTCTATCCCATCCATGAGCATCCATTTCAGTGCTGCAAGGACAAAGAAGCAATTTTTAGATACATGTCTAGGTTTTAATTCTACTTGTATTCTGAGTATACAGAATATCAGATCTTTTATAATCATCAAGTGATCAGTGAGAGAGTTCAAGTTGGAGATCATCATGTATTCTAGAATAAAACAACACTACTGAGGTTTTTAAAGCCTCACCTTTCAACTGGCAAGATGCTCTCTTAACTGGACTGCTATTCTCACAGATGACCTAAGAGCAATGACTGTAGATTAATTATGGTTAAAAAACAAACCCACCACCCTGCATGAATGATGCTTGCTAGTAACCTCAGAATCAAAATGGAACGGTTTTAGGAGTGATATCATCCAATTTCATTTGGCAGAATCATTACATCACTGGTTACATGCTAACTTACCACATGTACCACAGACCAACTTACCTCTAAATGTTCAGGTTGAGAGTCTGCCTGTTTGTATGAGAGGAGAGAAAACCATTTAAAATTTGTACTACTTAACTTTCCCCACTTTTAACTTTCTGAGAAGTAACATTTAGGGCAGCAAACCTATTCCACACATGGACAATGGTGGAGGTCTCACATTGTCCAAGCCCATACAACACGAGTGAACTTTAATGTAAGCTGTGTTCTTGGGTGATATGTCTCATTGCATGTTTATAATTGTAGCAAAAGTCTCATTCTAGTGCTGAATGTTGAGGAAGGTGTGTAAAGACCACGTTTATGGGATTGTATGTTCAATTTTGTGGTCAATATTAAAACTGCATTAAAACATGAAGCTGATTCATTTTAAAATATTACAATAACTCACTCTGCCGTAACCTATACAGATTTACCGTCCATAAAAATTTCTTGGCAAAAATTTACCCAAATATTTGGTTCTTAAAATGTGAAATCCTAAAATTGAAAAACAACAGAGTACCTGGCTGGCTCAGTTAATTAAGTGTCCTACTCAGGTCACGAGCTCAGGGAAAGCTCTGCAGATTGGACTCTGCAGACAGTGCAGGGCCTGCTTGGGATACTCTCTCCCTCTCTGCCTCTCCCCACCTCTCAAAATAAACAAACAAAAAAGAACATTTGTATATAAGCCATTAGTTACCCAAGCCCTGAACATTTTCTGTGGTAGAATAACAGCCCTTTACAAAGGTTAAGGATAGGATTGCTGGAGCCAGATACGTCAGATAGGAGCGAAAGACAATGTTGCTCACCACCGTCAGTCTGCTGAACTATGTTCTCATCATCGTATCGGCTTTAAACCACTTCACACAGACACCAAACTTGAAACTACTCTACCTTGGCTTAAAACTCCGTATTCCAGGCCTTGTGAATCACCAACTCTTCATACCTGCAGAAATTTAGTCAATTTAGTAACAGGTAATAATAAGCATATTTCTCAAGTTTTCCAAATACTGTTTCAGTTTTTAAGAAATCTTCACTCTTTTTCAGAGAGATTCCCATCTGTTTTTAATTTCAAAAATCATCACTAACAGCATCTTGCTTATTAACCAAAGGAGGTTTATAAAAAACATACCTTTATATAAAAAGGTCTTCAAAATCAGCACCTGACAAAAAAAATATTTTTTTAGATGCACTTCCGAATAGCTGAATCTTCCTTGCAACACCAGAACACATTTAACACATCACAGCACATTTCAGACACAACCTGAACTTGAGTGCAGAAACCAAAGAACTGTTTTACGTCTTACCCAAGCAAGCCATCCGGGATAGTGGCCAGTAACCTAGAAAGGAAACAAGACACTTCACTAAAATGTTAACTATCACTGAATTCATCTCAGAGTTATTTGTCATAGGGTTCTTCAGTGTTAAATTTGTCTACATGCTTACTTCAGGTCAGACATTTGATCAACATCATTTCAAAAACCCCGTTCATAGCATGCTCAGCATGCACCCACTAAGCAGCCGGTAGTACTAGTAACTCAGTAGTTAAGCATTCTATTTCATCAGCACTCAGTTAACAGTTTTCAGTCTACTAAAACGTTTTTAATACTGACCAAAAAACATTGTCGCTCCAAAGGTATCAAACACTCAAGTCCACCTAAGAAATAAAGACAGTTTCACAAGAGGCAAAAGATGAATTTCCTTCCCACAATACACAAAAATGCCTGAAATCAGGTAGAGCTAATTAAGACCTTCATGTTCAGTCAGTATTTGCTTATCATCACACAGGCTGTTTTACAAATCATGACAGTGTCCTAATGGTCACAGGACAAGGGTCTGGCATTTATTTACTGCATTCAGCCACCCATTCAAGCACTTTGTAGTAGGACTGCTTCCGTGCATAAGGCAACTCTAAACACCATTAGTTGCAATGTCACGTTTGCCCTCTTACCAACGTTTTAATTCCATAACAATTTTACTCACCTCTTCAAATTCCAGCTAACTCTGTTTAGTGCCTACAAAAAAGGAGGGAAACTACGTTAAGGACATCTCACTTATGCCATTATCAAACCAATTTTCCCTTCCACTTCGATACATCAGACAAATGGCGTTCTCTCTTCATGATCCAATCTGCTGAACTATGCAACCATCATAGTATCTGTTCCATGTTCTAAGCATTTAATATAAAATACCAAAGCGCAGAAATCCACATTTGAAAAAGACTGGGTAAACACAGACTACATAAAAGGTTTCTCACCTGTTTGCCCATGGGGAGCTTGTGAAACTTGAACTTTAGGACCTAGGAAGAAACACCTTCATGTAAATTTAGTGGCAATCTCAAAGTTCTCTAAATCACCATTTTCTGTGCCTCAGTTAAGTATAATGGTGGTAAGAAATCTCGTCATTCTCACAGTCAAGAGTAGCAAATAAAATGTCATCATTATAGCACATTTAGTGGACTTTCAACCCAGCATCCCTTGGTGAGGGAATTTCAGTAACTTACCTTGGCAGCCGTTTTCACCCTTTTGGCACAAAACTAGAAAACAAAAAATATCCAATGAAACATACTGCGCAGCCAAGTTAACTATCAAGGTTTTAAGTATGTAAGCCTCAGTGTAGGATTTTTCAGAAATCCCTTCTGTCCACTACTCTTAAACCATCACAGGCTTAACAAAATACCACCTCCAAGCAGATCTGAGTCTTTTCCACTGCATTCACCGATTTCTTACCTGCCCATTAGGAGCCATCAAAAGCCACTTTGCATTCGTGCCCAGCACCATTCCTAGGGAAAAATTAAAATTCTTAAAATCGTATTGCTCTGTGGCACCGGCTCAGGCGTTGAGCGTCCAACTCTTACGTCTGCTCAGGTCATGATCGCACTGTTTATGCTTACCGCGTTGGGCTCTAGGCTGACAGTGCGAAATCTGATTGGGATTTTCTCTCCCTCTATGCCCCTCCTCCACTTGCTCGCTCTTTCAAAATAAACTTTAAAATTAATCATCTTGTTCTACAGCCTAAACATGTTGTTTTCCTATCACCTACATTAGATCGTTTACACCACCCATAAATAATCTCAGTACAAGCGGTGCCACTTGATAGCTTATAAAAGGAGCAGTGCAAAACATTAAAGCTGGAAACCGCTGTGAAGTAATGGCGTACTGCGGAATGCAGCAGCCATTCAGAGAACCACGTGGACTAAACGAACTGGCAGGTTTCCTGAGCAAAACGCCGGAGGCCCTGGCCGAAATCATTAACGAAAGCCCCCTCGGGTGATTGGGCACGCGCCGCCATCAGAGCCGTTGGCATTCATCAAGAGTCTCAGATGTCCCTACCAACGCAGGCTTCATCACAGGCAGGGAACGCGAACCCACGGGTTTTTCCGCAGTTCCGCCCGAGCGGTAGGGCTGAGGCCGCGCCCGCACCCAACGTGTAATCTTCTACCATCTTCATCTTGTGAACCTTTCAAAGGCCCGCAACCGGCCTATAAATACTAATTAGCTTAAGTGACTTTAACTGCCAAGAGCTGAAAGCCTCGAGTCAACAAGCCATTACGCAAAACGAAGACAAACATACATACCTAACGCCGAATACTAGCCTCGAAAGACCGAGACGGTGGCCAGGCTCTAGTATATAAGGACGCCTTTTCATGACGTCATGACGCACCGTTTCCCCCCCCCCCCCCGGCCAGAGCTGTCTTCAGCTCCTCCTTCCATGTCTTCCTCCTCCTCCCAACCACACCCCCTTCCTCTAAGCCCGCCCCTTGGCCCCGCCTCACTCGCCATTGTGGGCGGTGACACAAAAGACCACGTGACTCGGGGCTCCCGCCCTCCGACCGACTGAGAAGGAAGAGAGGGGAGGGGGCGCGAGGGACGGAAAGCGCTGGGGGAGGGGAAGGGGGGCGGTGTAAGGGTGAGTGATTTCCTTCCGGCACGTCGCCCGCTCCGGGGGAGGGGGTGGGGGGTTTCACTTCCGGGACGGTGTTCCGGCCCATTCCGGCCCATTTCCACCCCCGGAGGTAGGTGCTGCTCCTTGACTGGGCTCGGGCCCCGCACACCGGTCCCGCTGCCCTGCACCTGGGCTGCCTTGTCCGGGCTCCGCCGCAGCCTGCTCCTGGGGCGCTCAGCCACTCCCCTTCACCCCACCCTCAGGCACCGGAGACCTTCCACCCCCTTGGCCCCGGGCCGGGCTGAGCTGCCGGACCCGCCCCCTCGCCGGGCCCCTCCCTCAGGACCCCGGGATGGGCGGCCCCCTCCCCCACCGCAGCCCGGACACACCCAGATACACACACCCACCTCTGGGCTGCTCCCCGCCCGCCTACGCTCCCCGCCTGGACGGGGTCCCGGGGCGCCGCCCCCTTCCCGGTGCTCTGCCCTCACCTGATTGCTCGCTCCCCAGCTCCAAGCCCTGCTCCCCTCTCCTCCCCAGCTCCTCGGTGACATTTCGCCCTTGTGTCAGTTTCCCGCTACCCACGCTTCCTAACGCAGACTAAAGCCACTCGAATACCGGAGTGGCCAACCCCATGGCGTTCCCGATTCTCCCTCTTACAGCTCTCACCCTTCCAGTGCCGACGGTAAAGAAAGACCTTACTCCAGGGGCTTCCTCCTCACTGGGGAATTGCCGGAAAGAGCAAACAAAAAAGGCGCTGGTGTAGGCTCCAAAATAAACACATCTGAATTCATGATGGCATCGACAGAGGCTCTTATTGGATTAAAAGTTTCAAAACAAACAAAAACGCTTTGGAAAAAGGTCAGATTGGCTAAAGTTGCTTCTTGAAAGCAGTGTATACACTTCCCTGTTTACTGATAAGTGTGTTGTAAGTGCGGGGCAATACTGTGAGCTTGTCAGGATAAGTTCCTGAAAATTTAGATTTTAGATTATACAATGTCTTAAAAAGTTACAGATAAATGAAAACATGTTGGGCTCAAGTCAGCGTCTTCCTGTTGAGATTTATACAAACTACTCTCAACCATTGAAAACTATTGGATGCAGTTATAGGCGTAATGTTTTCAGCTGTTTAAAGAAAAACTTTTGATGTAAAAATATTGGCCATATTGATAAATGCTTTATTTTTTTTTTTTTTACCAGCTTTGGGGATTAAGTTTCAGAATCAGCATCATCACCACCCTGAAAAACCCAACTTTGAATTTAGAAAGAAGTAGTTTATGTACCCTTTCTTAGTTCTGAGCGTGACCCATCTTCAGATTCTTTGCATCTTCCCTGA
This sequence comes from Hyaena hyaena, assembly GCF_003009895.1. Classification (NCBI taxonomy): domain Eukaryota; kingdom Metazoa; phylum Chordata; class Mammalia; order Carnivora; family Hyaenidae; genus Hyaena; species Hyaena hyaena. Next base: position 2,111,090 of record NW_024080844.1, on the reverse strand, counting down.
ATTCTGACACAGCCGTGGCATGTTTCCTAACCTAGACTTTGCTTCAAAGTCCTAAACCCAAAGCTTTTTTGTGCGGGCTCTGACTCTCAAGCTTCGAAATGATGGCTTACATTCATGTGGGGTATCAGTTACCTTTTAAATAGTAAACATAACTCATATAGCATGTGGTAAAATATTAGCAAGAGGGATACCTAATCAGTCCATTAGTGTGTAATTAAATTTATTCAAAGAACTTATATCATTCTTCCTCCAAAGAAAAGTTATCACAGGATTTTATATTCAGTGTGCAAATACTTTATGATCAAAGAAAAAAAAAACAACTGTCAGAACTGGTTCTCCCCCTTGTGTTCTGTTAAACTTCTGTTTATTAGTAAGGGGAGTATGATCTTGGTCAAATTTGTGGAAGTCTAGCAATCACATTTGGGTTGTAAAGGGTATCTCGTTTCCGTATCCAAACATAAGGGAAATTCCCTCTTTTTACTTGGAGATGTTGAAAGCCTACCATAAGATATTTTGCAGTAGTTTTGAATTGGAGAACATGGGAGGAGTAAAATTCTAATTATTGACAATCACGGTTTCCTCTTTCAGCAGGGTTGAATGCCTGCCTACACCCTCGGGCACGACCATGGAGAAAGGTGGGAACATACAACTGGAGATCCCTGACTTCAGCAACTCTGTCCTGAGCCACCTAAACCAGCTGCGCATGCAGGGCCGCCTCTGCGATATTGTGGTCAACGTGCAGGGACAGGCTTTTCGGGCCCACAAAGTGGTACTGGCCGCCAGCTCACCCTATTTCCGGGATCACATGTCCTTGAATGAGATGAGTACGGTTTCCATTTCAGTCATTAAGAACCCTACTGTTTTTGAGCAGCTCCTTTCTTTCTGTTATACGGGGCGGATATGCCTGCAGCTGGCGGATATCATCAGCTACCTGACGGCGGCCAGTTTTCTGCAGATGCAGCATATTATAGACAAATGCACACAGATCCTGGAGGGCATCCACTTCAAAATTAACGTGGCAGAGGTTGAAGCAGAATTAAGTCAAACGAGGACAAAGCATCCAGAAAGACCTCCAGAGTCTCACCGGGTGACACCGACTCTAAACCGTTCCCTCAGCCCACGACATAATGCCGCAAAGGGAAACCGGCGAGGTCAGGTTAGTGCTGTGTTGGATATCAGGGAGCTCAGTCCGCCTGAGGAGTCCACCAGCCCTCAGATCATTGAACAGAGTTCTGATGTAGAGAGCCGGGAGCCCATTCTTCGAATCAACCGAGCAGGACAGTGGTACGTGGAGACAGGGGTGGCAGACCGGGGGGCCCGGAGTGACGATGAAGTTAGAGTTCTTGGGGCAGTACACATCAAAACAGAGAACCTGGAGGAGTGGCTGGGGCCTGAGAATCAGCCTTCCGGAGAAGACGGGAGTAGCGCCGAGGAGGTCACAGCCATGGTGATTGACACCACAGGCCATGGTTCTGTGGGGCAGGAAAATTACACTCTGGGACCTTCAGGAGCCAAGGTGGCTCGGCCAACAAGCAGTGAAATTGACAGGTAAGGTTTGTTTTCTTTGTTTGTCTCAATGGCTGTCACGCAGCCGTCACCAGTGCAGGCCCTCTGTGATGCACAGAGTGTGCATCTTCCTTACTTGACGTTCTTGGCCAAAATAAGTTGATGCTGGGGAAACCGGAGGTGTGCCAAAAGACTTGCATTCTTATTTTTTTAAAGCAGGAAGCTCCTAGTCCTGACGTATTCACAGTGTTGTGAGCACTATGGTAAAGTTAGACACTTCCATGAATCAGAATAGTGGCTGCAGCCACACTAGGATCAGTAATTGCCAGGGCCTCCTCGGATTTCCAGGCAGGGAGCTGACCATCAGCTGGGAGCCTGGCAGCAGTGCACACAGGTAGGTGGCCTTGGGGACTTGGACTTTCCTTTGTAGCGCTGTTCACCTTTCTTTGCCCCCGCCTACCAAATTAGAGGAAGTAGGGTACCAGCAGTGACTGTTCTTTTTAAATTAGTGTAATCAAGTAATTCCAAAAAAAAAAGCTTTTTGGATAGCTTTTCTTTTCTTTTTTGTTATTTTTGTTTTGTTTTGCCTTTGTCATCCGATAATCCCTTCCGTTTTCTTTCATCGCTGACTGCTGCTACCACAAGCCTGTGAGTCTCTTTTCTTCACCAGTGCTCCTATGTCCTATACCTCACTTTTCTTTTTCTAATATATTTCAGTTGTCAGAACATTTTTTGGGGGGTGGACGTAACAATTTTAATCTAAGTAAGTGGAAAGAAAGCCTCCGTTGAAAGAAAGAAATACTGCCAATTTTGGTTGGTAATACTTGGGTTTTTTCTCACTCTTAAAAATAAATTAAAATTGACCACATGAACAATGAAAACTATAAGAAGCTATTACTTTGGTTCACACCTGGTCTTGAAAGAGGCATATGTGTCACGGAAACTTTGAGGGTATATCCTCGGTCCCCTGGAGGTGGTCTCTTCTTCCCATGTCCTTACCAGTTAAAGCATCCTTGGGTACAGTACTTACTGTTCCCCTGTGTCAGCACTGGTGTCCAGCGTTAGAAAATCTGTATCAGAAGTAATAGCTTTGGATGCAAAGATTTTTAACTTCCATCTGTATCAGCAGTCTGAAATCTCTTAACAAGTTACCATGGGGCGTGGGAGACGGAGCAACCCAAAACCTAATAGTTACATAGAAGAAACAAAATCATAGACGACCCAGTTTTAATTTATGCTTTTATTCTCTCCCAGTCCTTAAGGACCGAAGCTTATATTTAGCCTTAGCGTCACCAGGCCATATGGTCTATCTGCTGTGCCATTTTGTATTTCTTAAATTTACTAGGGCAGACCTCTTTTAACCTGATTTCAAATCAGATCCGATATTTACTCCATGAAAGTATTTCTGAGAAATCTGTTGTTCTGTTTGTTCCCTCTTCCTCAGCCATGGGATAAGAAGGGGTAGACATCACCATCTTTTACGTTCCTTGACGCTATTTTTCTATTAGTCCCCTTTCTGCTCCTCTTCCAACAGATTTAGCCCCTCCGGCAGTGTTGTTCCCTTGACAGAGAGACACAGAGCCAGAAGTGAGTCTCCCGGGAGAATGGATGAGCCTAAGCAGCCCAGCTCCCAGGTATGTAGCGAGGATTGCTCTGGGGTTGAAGAAATTGCCACTGTGTGTGAACATTATACAGTGAATAAGAAAGGAAAGGTAACAGTGACCCTCTTACATAAATACTGTATTGGATTCCTTTTTTCTTTCTTCTTACTTGTGGGCATGCAGGAAAGAAGGCTTTTGGCGTCAGCAGAGTTTGGGAAGTAGAAAAAGATAAGATTGTGGAACTGTTTTCCTGATTACAGGAACCAGTCTATATTCCTGAGAGTAATAAAATAACCCCTGGAAACTACATGCAGGTAATATAAGACCTGAGATGGAGAGAGTTTGATTTTATACTTTGTGGGTTTAACCATACCTAATTACCAATTTATGCAGTATTACATATTTGCAAATAAATTGCTTATGCACTTTTGTGTGTGATTGCTTTTTTTGTATCCTTGTGCCGTTTCATTTTTTTTCCTCCTAGATCTTCTGGGAGACTAAAAGTTTCTAGAAAGGAGAGGAATAATGTTTTCCATCTTCTTTGCAACTCTTTAGCAAGTAGTTGATGTAGTTGGTTGATATTTTTGTTTGTTTATTCTCACAAGTGTCTATCACTGAAGACTGATTTTTAAAGATTGTGAACTCACCCAGTGGAAAATTGTAAATACCTTTGCCTTTTAAAAAGAAACACTGGTGGATTAAGATTGGATAGCTAATGTTTTTAGTTTCTGCATTATATGACAGTGTCTTGTTTAATTTTTACTTAAGCCATTGGATGTATATTGTGTACATAGTGTAGTAACAGCAGTAAGACATTGTTAGAAACTATATTTACCACATGAGGGTGCCGGAAAAGGGAGGTAAGTTTTAGAAGAGAATTTTTTAGTTTTTTATTTCTTTTTAATGTTCATTCATCTGGAGAGAGAGGTAGGGGGGAGGGATGGAGAGAGAGAATCCCAAGCAGACTACTCATTCTTTTTTTTTTTTTTATATTTACTTATTTTTGATAGAGTGAGACAGAGCATGAGCTGGGGAGGAGCAGAGAGAGAAGAAGACACAGAATCTGAAGCAGGCTCCAGGCTCTGAGCAAGCGTTCAGCACAGAGCCTGCGTGGGGCTCGAACCCATGAAATGTGAGATCATGACTTGAGCCGAAGTCGGAAACGTAACTGACTGAGCCACCATGTGCCCTGCAGGCTACTCATCTTTAAGTGCAGAGCCTAAATAAGTCTCAGTCTCACAAACCATGAGATGATGATCTGAGCCGAAATCAAGAGTCAGAGGCTCAACCCACTGAGCTACCTAGATGCCCCAAGAATTTTTTAGTTTCAGTATGATATTAGAGAAAATGTGGGGCAGCTGGGTGGCTGAGTCAGTTGAGCTTCCGACTTCAGCTCAGGCCATGATCTCACAGCCTGTGAGTTCGAACACCCTGTCAGGCTCTGTGCTGACAGCTCAGAACCTAGAGCCTGCTTCAGGTTCTGTGTCCCCCTCTCTCTCTGCATCTCCCCCACTTGCTCTCACTCGTTCTGTCTCTCAAAAATAAATAAAAAATGTTTTTTTAATTAAAAAAAAGACGTTAAAGAAAATGTTAGGAACTTGGAGGAAAAGTGACTTTACTCATATAATTAGGGCCCTTTTTCTATCACCTCTCAGATGGGGTGCAGTCACTATTACGCAAAAACATGCTGCAGTGAGACAGATCATGCACTTTGCAGGTGGGTAAGACAGACTAATGAGAACAAAGCATGCACAAGTCATGCTGCAGAGGCTTCTGGAGCGGTGCTGTGGTCACGGAGGTGCTAACGGGCAGCTGCTAGAGTGAGTGCCCACTCAGGAAAGCATTACTCAGGAGATGAAATGCACTTCTTAAAGTAGTTAGAGGAGCGCCTGGCTGGCTCAGGAGCTTAAGTATCTGATTTTTAAATTTCCACTCAAGTCATGATCTTCACGGTTCATGGGTTCAAACCTCGCTGACAGCGCAGAGCCTCCTTGGGATTCTCTCTCTCCCTCTCTCTCTCTCTCTCTACTCCTCCCCCGCTCACATTCTCTCTAAATAAATAAACATTTAAAAAAATTTAATGAAGTAGAGATAACTTATGTAGATGAGATAGGGATAAGTGTGGGAATTGTGCAAGGGTTTTTGCCTGACCAAAGCAGAAGGTACAGGCTCTAAAGCAATAGCAGATAATTAATATTGTCTGGAGATGATATTAAGAGATGAGTTAATATACGTCTTAATATGTGTGTAAGCTCATATGGTGAGTCTCCACCACAGTTATTTTTCCCTGCCACAGAGAACCAAAACTAGACATGGACTTACATTACAGTAAGAACAAATTCCGACGGACTTGAAGAACTTCTAGATGATAGGAATCATTAAACTGCTATGGTTACTTCTTTACTCAGAAACATTTTGTGTTTTTTTTCCTTTTTCTGCCACATGAAGGTGAAAACACTTGGCCTCATTTTCCAAGTAATTATAATCTTTCTAACCTGGCTTTTTCCACCACTCATCAGCATTTATCAGACTTCTTCTGTGTGTCAGAACCACATCGAACTTATTCCTGTCTCTGTACTTCCGTCTGGGATGCTCGTTCTTCCCAGGTATCTGGGCTCACCCAAGACCCAGCTCCTAGTTCCCTGTGCACTAACTAGCTCTTTGATGTCTCCTTAAACCACCATAGCATTTACAGATGGTACAGTATAATTTTTCCTAACTCTGTACTGACTCATAAATTATTCTTTTCCTATTTGCATGAATTGTATGTCTCCTTCTTTGAAATTTCCTCGAGGACAGAGTCCTCATTTTCTAATCTTCTTCACATCTGACCACCTTTTTAGGTACCCAGGAGATAGGAGCTGTTTTACTAAGGTTTCTTAGTAGGTGCTCAGTGAAGAGGCATCTCCTAAATAGGGTATTATTTGGTTGCTTGTGAAATTTCGAGTTTTGGAGGTCTTCAAATAAATGAACCAAATGAGATGACTCTTTAAAGCCCTTTCAGTTTTTTGAGTCTGATGAGTAATTGAAGATTAAGATGGTGAACGTATTTAAAGACCATGTCAAGAATCCAGACGGTATTTTAGACAATACGAAAATCGTTCATTCATATGAAATGTATTTGTTATATGGAATACTTAAAAAGAACTTTAAGGAGAGGCTCCTGGGTGGCTCAGTTGGTTAAGTGTCTGACTCTTGATCTCAGCTCCGGTCTTGGTCTCAGGGTTGTGAGTTCAAGCCACACACTGGAAGAAAAACTAAAAAAGATAACATTAAGGATTAAAAATTAAATGCATTTTAAAAGATAAAAAGGTGTCACAGGTAACTAAACTACATTGACTTTCTGCATGTGGACAATACTGGTATGACATTACTTTCCTTAAAACTTAGGTGGGTTTTTTTAGAGAATCTATTCCTTCAAGATTATAAATAATATTGTGAGTTTGTAATGTTTAATAATAGTTAATGTTTACTTGGCTATAGGGCTATAGTAAGTGCTTCAGTGTATTAACTCATTCATGCTCATTGCTACCTACCAGGTAGATGCTGTTATTATATTCATTTTACAGATGAAGAAACTGACACACAGAGTGGATGACTTGCTCATGGTCACACAATAAGTAGGCTGCAGATTTGAACCCACGTTTCAATATCCTTAATTACTCTATGAGATAATAACATGCATTCAAAATATTTCAAGGTAGCTTTATTGTGTTTGATTTTCATGAGAATTCAGTAGAACTGCCAGGGCATGCGCTAACCTTTTAATTTTGTGGATGAGAAAACTAAGGCTCAGAGAAGTTATTCTGTGCTTTGTCCGTGGTCACCCAGGAACTTTGGGTAGGATAATTCCTAGTCCTTTACGCGAGTTCAGTTTTCATTATCCAGGGAAATGGAGCAGAAGGACACGTTATATCAAACAAATCAGAGATCATCTAAAACCTCAGTCTTAGTCTTCACCGCTTGGCTTCACATCCTGCTTCCCAAGCCTGCTGAGAGCTGCTTGTGTTCTGTTGGACATGCTGATAAGCACTATCAGTTTACATATGTGAAAGGAGACAAAACACATTTTGAGGAATTCAAGAAAAGGACACAAAATCAATTGCTAGTGAGAGGAGTCTTTCTCCCGTTAATCCAGAGTCAACTTTTGCATTTTCTCCTCTTTGCATTGGTTCTTTAGCCTCTGCCAAACATCTAAAATTGCCTCCTACGTGTTTTTTTAATGTTTGTTTATTTCGTTTTTGAGAGAGAGCAGGGGAGGGGTAGAGAAAGAAGGGGAGAGAATCCTCAGCAGGCTCTACGCTATTAGCAGGGAGCCCGACGTGGGCCCCAGTCCCATGAACCGTGAGATCCTGACCTGAGCTGAAATCGAGAGTAGGACCCTTAACCGACTGAGGTACCCAGGCATCCCCTGTCTTGCTCTTTTAAAGTAATGAAATAGAGTGTCCTCAGATTGTTCTTTCAGTTATTAACATTTGTACTTTTTTGTAGTAATTAATTTCCTGTTTGGATCTCCTAAAAATAAACACATGGCCTGGTAAAAGAGGTAAACATAGATCTGATTTCTTTTAATAGGTGTACTTAAACATACGTGTTCTTTCTTGCTTTCCTCACCGGACGCAGGTAGAAGAGTCCGCAATGATGGGAGTAAGTGGCTACGTGGAGTATCTCCGAGAGCAAGAAGTATCTGAGCGGTGGTTCCGGTACAACCCCCGTCTCACCTGCATCTACTGCGCCAAATCTTTCAACCAGAAGGGGAGCCTGGACCGCCACATGCGCCTGCACATGGGGATCACGCCGTTCGTCTGCCGCATGTGTGGCAAGAAGTACACCCGGAAGGATCAGCTGGAGTACCATATCCGCAAGCACACAGGCAACAAGCCCTTCCACTGTCACGTCTGTGGCAAAAGCTTCCCCTTCCAGGCCATCTTGAATCAGCACTTTCGCAAAAACCACCCTGGCTGTATTCCCCTAGAGGGGCCTCACAGCATCTCCCCTGAAACAACTGTCACATCCCGAGGACAAGCTGAGGAAGAGTCCCCTTCACAAGAAGAGACAGTTGTTCCTGGGGAAACTGCCCAGGGCTCTGTGTCCACCACGGGGCCGGATTGAAACATGGAGGGGGAGGGGGCAGACCCTCTTCCCCTTTGGGCCGTAAGCAGCCAGCATCAGGGCCGTGGACTGGTACTTAGATTCACAAAACGCCACATCACTAGATCGGAAGATGCTCCCAGGATGTTGCCAGACTAGAAGATCAGCAACATACGCAGAAGCACGAGAGGCTCTTCCCCTCCTCCTTCCCACCTTATACTTTGGAAAATAATCAAGTAAATCAACTTTCTAATTCAGGGATCAACAGCCTTGGTTTGTTAACTTTATAAGAAAAAATTTTTTAACAAAACGGTGATTTAAATGGTCATTTATCTACCAGTCATGTTTGAACACTGTACTTTGGTCCATATCATCCTGGTGGCTGTAATTGCCCAGATCTAAAACACAGCAGGAGCCTTCGTCATCTGAACCAGCCAGCCATAAGGGAGAAGGAAGTAGCCGCGACAGTGACAAGGAAGAAGAATTTCTCCTCTCCCTTCCCTGCCGGAACACGCAGTTTCACATTTCAAGAAGAAAAAAGAATCCTGGTGGTTGTCACTGTTTTGAAAGGTTAGACCTGATTAGGCATCTGATACTTTGCCTGATTGTTTCCCGTGAGCAGACATCTGGGAGCGGTGTTCTCGTGCGCAGCGCCACCCGAAGCTCTCTAGGCAACTGGAAAGGAAATGAGCAACCAAGTGTTTGCAGTAGGTTCTGCTACATCTGGGGGCTTGGGTATCATGTTGGGGACGAGGGGAGGCGGGGAAGGAAGGGATGTTTTTGTGCAAGTGTCCAGTGGCGCAGAGCACTGCAACTTCCGGGTTGGTGTTTGTAAACCATAGTGCTTAAATATCTTTGGGTGTTAGGAAATGGCTCCAGTCCACATGAATTCATGTGTTAGGCTGACTACCAAAGTTTCATCCAGTCTCTCTGGCTCCTACTTTCACATAACAGCAATATTTTACATCAAAAATGTCACTTTCTAGTGAAATGAGCCTGGACTGTATTTTTAAATCTATAGGTCTCCATATTTGATAACTTTTATATGAAGTTTTAAACACATTTTCTCCGTAGTATTGTGGTGGAAGAAATCCAGCACTATGGTTCGTATTGCAACCACAGTTCCATTTCCTCCTACATGTGTAGTAGTTTATATTTTCAGTCCAATAGAAGAACCTCACTAAATCCATGTCTTGCGTCTGCAGACCTAGGAATTCATAAACCAACCATCAGCAAATTGCTGGTGACTCCAAGAGCTTTGCTTTTTAATAATACACTACAGGGCATTTACCAGAAAACATCAGGCACAATCGTGTTGCAATAAATTGATCAAGGGATCAATTTTGATCAGGTTTGGTTACTTAATCATTCCTAAGATTTTTTAAATTTCAAGGGACCTTTTTGGTAATTTGGGGATTTCCAAGATTCTTCATCCAGCACTGAGAGTCAGAAGAAATTTAGCAAACATGTAGAGTTTTGGTTGCCCTGTCTTGCATTCAGAGAATGAAGGAGGATTATTAAGGGATGCAGGCAAGCAGATGCAAATAGGAAAGCGAAAAATCTATAGCTTCTCTTCATCATTAAATTTTTAAGAGTATTAAAATATGCAGTGGTTTAAGAAATTGTTCCGGTGCCAAGGCACCAATGATTGTAAAAGAGATTTGCGGAGGGGATGGTCATGCCTGCACCGGTGAGCCATCCGTGAGAACGGCAGCGGAGTGCTCCCTTTCTGAGAACGCTTTGCGGTATGTGGAAAGGTGGGTAGAAAGGAATGGCATTTATTTCTCTGATGATAGGAAGTTAGAATGCAAAGAGTAACTCATAAGCAATCTGAGAATTGTGCATACACAAAGCTGCACCGTATCGCTCTGGAGTTTGGTTATTTTCTCTTCTGGAAAAACGTAGCAGTGTGTCTTTTAATAGGAATGCAGTGATGCTACCATTTGTTGAGAGCCTTCCCTTAAATGATATGTTGAAGCTTTGTCTTTAGGAGACTTAGACTGGAGCATTCTCCTCTTTAGTTGGGCAACAGCATGATAGGGCCACCTTAGGGACCAGCTATGCCCTGTGGGCATAAAAGTGGGTTTGAAATGAGACTGACATCTCTAGGGAAACATTTTAGCTGGTAATCAAGGTTGTCCGTGGACAGAGTTTGCCATTACTAAATAGGCAGGAAGGTGAGAAGTATAGAATATGCTGCTGTAGATGGAGCTTTTAAGCCTACCAAAAAAATGTTAATTCTCTCCTAACTTTTGAGAAGTAGTGTGCTGGAAAGTTCTTTATGCTTTGTTTCTAGATTTTCCATGAGAAAATGCTTTTTAAACTATTACCAAATTGTAAAGGTGAACTGCAGTAATTTTTGTAAAGAAAAACTTTGTCAGTACTCCATCCAGGATTAGCAAGGAGCATTTTAAACGAAGTAGAGACTATCTAATAGATGTGGAAATGCTATGAGTGTTTGGTGGGTTCCCTCCATTTTCATCCACTTGTAATAGGTTTTCCTGTATTGATACTGTGAATAGATTGCTACCCCGTCTTCTAGGACCACATCAGCACAATCGTGTTGGCTGGTTCTCACCTCTTCATTGGCCTAGCCCAGAGCCATGGAATTCATGAAGATTCAAGCCAGGCTGGCTTTTAAACAAAGTAATGTTTCTGAAAGCAATTTCCATTTTAGCTAGAAAAGATATTATTATTCTAAATAACTATCCAAGATTCTTATCCAGGTTCACTGTGACATTGTCCTAGTTCTTAGCTAACATCACTGTAGGGTCATAGTAGTAGTTAGTGTTCTATCTACCTGAATGAATAGCTGTATCGGTGTGTGCACAGAGGATACCTCTTAAGGATGTACTAGACGGACTTTAGCTAATGCTGAAAACTCATTACCAAATCTTAACTTGCACATGTCACCTTGTGAAGGGAACTGCGTTAGCAATGAGAGCTAAATTATCAGTAAGTACTTTAATGCCATGAAATAGCCAACACTGGGAATGTTTCCATTCATTGAGTGGCACTGAATAGCAAAGGAGCTACCCAGTGTTCTCAGCAAAGGAAGAGAGACAGCAGTATCTTAATCTGCCTTCATTCTAAGAGGTACCTTTCATTCTCTCTGAACTTGGACACCAGGATAAGTATAGCATTGGCATAAACAGTAACACTGTACTTAGGCAGAAAGGCTCTTTCTAATGACTTGTTCTCTCTTTACTCAGAACCATATTTACCTCTGAACTGAGTTGAGTTTTATTTTATGTAGTTTGGCAACTACCCCCAAGCCGCCATTGTACCAGACTACAGTTAAATCGAATTTTGAATAAGTAAAAATAAAAATCATTCCTAAATGAGAAGATTGGAAAAGAAGGGAGATAGCAGTTAAGGAAAGTTTTCTTGTTATTTTGTTTTTTGGTATTTTTAGATGTTTCCAGTTCCCTCTCCATCAGTGAAACAGGGTTTCCAAAGATGTTACGACAGTAGAAGTAAACTGTTATCTTCCCAACTTCGTACTTGAAATCTGGCCTTGGTTGGAAGTGGTCTGGTGGAAGAGTGAAATAGTGAACCTCATCCTTAATAGCTGAATAGTCTTTGGTCAAGAAGTAACATTTAAAAAAATTTTAGTTGTTACTTGATACTACTTTTGTTTCTTTTAACTGATAAAAATTATATTTTGTTTGACTAGAAGATCTAATTTAAAGAAATAAAAACAATGGTTAATGGAAAGGAAATTAAATTGAACAAAGGCAACAGTCTTCTTAATCATAGTGGAAGGCATTTAATCAGAAAGGAGTTGGAATCCTGGAAATTTTTCTTTTTTCGGATACAACAGACATGGGTTTTATCCCCCTCTTTCTCAAATGCCCTTCTCTTTATCTACTTACTGGTTTAAGGCATAATAGAGAAGTCCTTATTGAACTCATTTTTGAAAACGAGGCTCTTATGCCATTTGGGAAAGAGTGCAAAATATTAAAATATTGTAGTTGCTGAGATTTAGAAAAGGGACAAGCAAGCTATTAAGTCAGGTAAATCCCTGAGTTCAAGAGCATGCCCCTTAGCATATCCCTAGGGAATTTGTGAATTAGATCAGAGTTGAGCAAACCGCAGTCCCCAGGGCCAAATCCTGAGGCCATCTGTTTATATGAAGACAGTGGTATGGAATACCTGTTCTTCGGGTATTGTTTGTGGCCACTTTCTACTGTAATGGCAAAGTTGAGTGCTTTGTGACAGAGACTACTGGGCCAGCAAAGCCTGAAAATTCACTGCTTGTCACTTGACAGAAAAGTTTGCTAACTACAGAATTAGATTTGGAAGAATCTCCCAAATGTGTCACTCCTGCCATTTTGTCTTTATAATAGTTCAGTTGAGGTTTTAAATTCTTATTGCCATATATGCATCAGTTCCTTGAAAGAGCTTACCATCTTTTTCCCGATCTTTTCCTCATAACCCTCTTTCTGTTCCTTCTTAACGACTCCCGACTCCCGTTGCTTTAAAAGCATTTAGAGTAGCCTTATGATCTGTCCTTGCCTTAAAGGTGCAGGTAGATCAATGTTTAGGATGGTAGTTACAGATGTAACAAAGTAATTAAAAAGAGTAATTCCCATGCATAATAATGTAGGGTTAAATGAGTACCATGTTTACATAAAATACTGTAAAAAAGTTAATGTTTTTATAAGTAAGTTTTGCCATTCCTCTGAATTAACTTGAACTGGTTTGCATAATGATGACAAGAATGAATTTATTTCCACTAATATTAAAAGTTAACTTCTGTTATGAATAAGTGGTTTGACTCTTACCCAAAATACTGTCCTTCTAGATTAGAAACCCCTACCCTTTCCCTGTACTACAAATCTTCATTTTGGTTTCTTCAAGTAAACTCACTCTGTTCCACGTGGAGTAGTAAGAAGTCCAATGTTCTTCCATTTTTTTCCCCCCAGTGAATGTTTTAAAACAATGAAATCTCTGAAGATTTCAAATTCCTCTTAGCCCTATCTTTCGATGCCTGTTACTGTCTATGATTTTTCTAAGTATATATTGGCCCATTATTTATTTGCTTTCTGAATGTTCATTCTTACTGTTCAGAAAGCTTAATTATGCCAGATGTGCAAAAATGGAAAATGTTAGAATGATTATAAACACAATTCCTTGCAGGAGGAGAATATAATTGTTCCCCATATGGACACCATCCATAGACTTCTGAGTTAAATTTATTTATCTGAACAAAATGTTCTAGGCTGGGCTGCTGTAATGTGGTGAGTTTGACTTGTACTGTGTTGGCAGCCCCACCCACACATGACAGAGTTTAGATGAGTGACCTAAGCTCCTGTAGGACACCTCTTTCCAAGTCCTTCTTAAAGTTGTTTTTCCACATTTGATATTCGTTAAGTTTTATAGGAAATGCCCTATGAATAATAGATAATCCTTACCTATGAGGGTCTAAGATGTTTGCTTCGGTGAGATCTACCCTCATCTTAGAGATTTTGGAGTGATGCTTTTCTGAATAACTTGGGACTCTGATCATCCTGGCATAACAGAACTTGTGAAAGACCTTGGCTCAGACAGCCCAAGGAGTCCTTTGCACGCAGCTCTCCGTGAGGCCTAGGCAAGTAGCTGTCATCTCTGTATAAATGTGTTGCCAAACCATTGAGTTTGCCTAGCATTACGATTTCTTTGCTAATTATCAGTCTTCTTTTTTACCTCCTTTGCTTTCTAGAGTCTGTTTCTCTGTTTTCAATCTTCTTATTTTTAAGTAGGGCTTTTCCCAGGGCCAGTCTTTTTACTTTGCAGTAAGTAGGTTTTCTTGCTCAGAACAAGCCAAAGTTGGATATCATGAGTACTTTAAAACACCTGACTTAGTTACATTCCAAAGGGTATAATTATTGATAGCAACTGTGATATCAAAACCTGGGAAGCATCTGTACGGACTATCCAGTTTTGTTGTATAGGCAGGCAGCCTACCTTTTCCCTCAACTGTGAGGGGCAGCAGTGACTTAGAAGGCAGTGATCACTTGAAACGTATAACACCTTCACAGAGAGTATATACATGACTAAATTTCTTATGTCACATCTTCCCTGTTATCTATATAATACTTCCCATCTTTACAGTTAAGAAGAGCCTGCTAGCTCAAACTGTGGAAGCTTTAAACAACAAAGCTAAGTTATAAAGGCTTCTTTTTCTGTTCATAAAAAATAAAACTTTCTAATGCTTGCTTCTTTCATGTCTACTCCGTAAGTCCTCCTGAGGAGGCTAGAACTCCCCATCCAGTTAAGACAGATACATGTGCAGCATCTTATATGGACAACAATACAACTTAATATACTGTGAATCTTAGAATCGGAATTAACCCATAATGCCAAAAAACAGAGTATCTCATGGGAAAATGTTTCCTGTTCTGTGAAATCATGTACCTTAAGTGAGAAGTAGCATATAGGACAGTCTGTTCCACAAAGTAAAAATTCAGTATTTTTTGGTACCAGTGTGCTTGGAATTCATATAACAAAATTGATTTTAGACAGTTTAGATGTGGCTTCCTATACTTAAGGGTCCTAAATCCATTTGGTTGGAATCTGGATGTATGCTTTTAAAAGCCTGCACTTTTCACCACAGAGATCAAAAAGAAGGGGACAGAATTAACTGTACTAAGTGCTTTGGTGGTATAATTGCAGTTAGTCCCCAGAATAATCCTCTGAGATGGTAACAGAACTAAAAATAGCTGAGATTTTTGAATGTTTACTATGTGCCAGGCACAGGTCCATGTCCTTCATATTGTTAACTCCCCTAATCCTTATGGCGGTCCCATTAGGGCAGATGCTTACTATCCTCACTTGAGAGAGGAAGAAATTGAGGCACAGAGAGGTTGGCCCAGGCAGTCTAACACTGGAGTTAACACTCCAATAGACTGTGTTGCCTTTAAGAGGCGTAGTTATACCGGGGTGCCTGGGTGGCTTAGTCGGTTAAGCGTCCGACTTTCGCTTAGGTCATGATCTCGCAGTTCGTGGGTTCGAGCCCCATGTTGGGCTCTGTGCTGACTGCCAGCTCAGAGCCTGGAGCCAATTTCAGAGTCTGTATCTCCCTCTCTCTCTGACCCTCCCCTGCTCACGCTGTCTCTCTGTCTCTCCTAGAAATAAAATAAAAAATATTTTTAAAAGAAGAGGTGTAGTTATACCACATTTCCTAAATGAAGAAACTGACGAACCCATATTTACCAGTCTTGATTCCAAAGCCCAGACTCTCTCCACTACATCACATTGACTCTGAATCCTTACAAAGAGTTGAGGTGAACTGGAATAAACAATAGCCAGTAACAGTACTACTTGTAGTGAATTTTCAAGAAAGCATGATTGGAAGACTTCTTCAAAAGATAATGCAGTTGGTCCCTGGACAGATGCTGATGGTGAATATTTTCTGGAGCTAGTGCCCACTTGAAAGGATTGCCCTTTTGATAGGTCTGATGGTGAATCAGTTTAAGTTACTGCCAAGGCAGAAATTGAAAGGTAGCATTTCTATTACCTAGCTTTGTGTAACAAACAACCCTAAACTGTAGTGACTTAAAACAACAATTTTATAGATCTTGTGATGTTGTGAGGCAGAAGTTCAGGAAAGGCTCATCTAGGCAATTCTCTTTTTCCCTGTGGCGATGACTCCAGTCACCTGGTGGTTGGACTGGTGTGGAGTTTCCCACATGATCTCACTCACATGCCCGACACTTCAACAGAGAGGGCTATAAGATGGGGCTCAACAGGCCTCCTCTCCATCTCTGGAGTCTCAGGAACTTTCCATGTGGTCTCTCCATTAGGGTCGTCACATTATTAAATGGCAGCTCCGGCCGCTAAGGGACTGGGCAGAAGGTGCCACTCCTCCCTAGGCCAGGCCCAGAGCTACCCACAGGGTCACCACCGTACACCGTTGGTCAGTGAAGTCACTGGTCAGCCCGGATTCAAGGGAAGAGGACCTAACACCTGATGTGGCATGTGTGTCTGTCAAGGATTTGGAGCCCCTTTACTCTGCCATCGGTAGCCCTGGGTTTTTGATTTGTCTGGACTTTTCTGCGTTCATTCATTCGGGTTAGTTGTCTGTGTGTAGAAACCACTTAGTCTACCACGGGTCAGTGAAGGAGCTAGAGGGAGAATAAGACAAAGACCTAATAACAGGTTTCATTAGCTACCCACTCACCGAGTTTCATTTCTCTTATAGCAAAATTTCCACGTTGTTTTTCCTTTGTTCCAGGTTCCAAGTTGTGAGCATTTGTCAGTTGTTTTTTTTTCCTGTGAAGCTGCGGTAACTGTACATACTGAGCCAGAAGGACCCCAGAGAGAGTTAAGAGCTTACTGTTAGAGAAGCTTATTTGTTAGAGATGTCCACTGCATTTACGTTTACAAATAGGCAGAAACTCCTTTGTTATGCACAATTCATATGGCTACTAAATCTCTTTCGATGGGAGTTTCTATTGAGTGGATACATGGGTCACATCTTTGAGATCGTTGGAAGTTTTGCCTGCCTGCACTAGGCCTCTCTGCTGCCACCACACCACCTCAGGCACAGTTTTGTGCTAGAAGATAAATAAGTTTTCTTCTATTTTTGTTACCTTTCGTATGGGAAAATCCGTTGCCTGATTTCATATGTTGTTGATCCTTTAACAGTTGCCATCAACCTCGCACCTAAAATAGCAGGTCATTGAACCGTTAGGATTTTTGTCAGATTTAGGGTGCTTTTTTTAAACTCTTGCTGGCTTACACTCATTAGACTATTGCTGGGACAGAAGAAATATGGGCAGAGAATAAATCCTGCTCTCAAAATGATCATCCCCAAACCAAGCTTTCTAAGAGAAGAAAGATTTGGGATTATCCATCCATTCCATGTGCAGTGGGCTCCTGGAGAATTAGCTGTGAGGGCTTCGTGCTGGTTATCTGGAAATTTCATATAACATCTCTGATCCTAGGTCCGGCCTCAGGAATTGCAAATACAGGAAAGGGTACTCAGGGCTGAAGACCTAATTTAGGGCTCTACAAAATGCTTGGAAGAAAAAAAAATGTTGGCATTTGTGGTTGGAGAACCAGGAACGAAACATTCGAGGCATTTAGGCTTCAAGATTAGATTTTATCATGTAAGGACTGGGGCAGATTTCTGTGAATAAAAATAAATGAGCCTTCACCGTTTTCTTTTTTGATCTACATTTCCACTCTGATGTACATCAAAGTCTGCTTTGTGTGACAGAGAAGCCTTTAAAAATATATTCCCAGAGAATGAAAAATCTCATGATGAGCTACGGAGAAGTTTCTCACTCTGTATTTTATAGCTCTTTGGACCCTTCTCCAGATTCTCTGTCACTCTTAAGTATGAAGTGATCCAGTGGTGGCACAAAAATGTAGCACTGTGGTCTGGATTTGTAGAAGAGGACAAAGCCAGAAGAAGGGGAACCTGGAGACTGCCAGCATATTCTTTGTTGTCTGCATTGCAGGTCAAACCATTTCGAGCCAGTCACAACAGCCCGTGGGAGTAGAAATTCCTTAGGGTTCAGATTTCTGCTCTTGGCTACATCTTTAAAGCAGACGTTTGTGACGCACTTGAAGATGATCTACTGAGTTTCCTACAAGGGAATAGAATCCTAACTGTAGTGGTTCTCCAAGAACTACTGCAAAACCCCAGAAATACGACACAGGGAACAAAACTTAGAATGTGTTTCCTCTGGAAGCCAAGATGCCCAAGCAGGGGTCACAAAGAGTGTGACTGAAACCTTTGTCTAGCATAGCTATCATCCGATAGCAGAGAGATTTAGAATTTATATGGTATTTCTGATATTTTTACAAAAATGATTTTAAATCACGTAACTTGAAGTTTTAAAAACTGAGCCTGTTTTCTTTTTGGAAAACCGGCCCAATAAAAATAACACTAATATAATGCAATTGTATATGCATGTGCATCGAACACAGAGTGGTATACTAAAGATAGTTCATGCAAATAACTTTTGTGGGAAGTTTGGCTATTTTCGTAATATCTTTTTTCATAAATGTATGTTTATAAATATATTTACTCATCCACTATGACCTTGGTAGCATTAGAAGCATTTGTTAGCTGTGTCATTGATTCTAAAAATCACATTCTTGGCATAGTAGGCTATGAGAGCTCTTTGTTGCTTTGTATTTTGGCTAAGAAAATTATTTCTTGCACTTTCTATTTATAAAGATGTTATAACACATTGCACCCACTTAGTGTAGCTGTTGTTTAGAGACAAAAAAGAAATGTAGGTGTTAAAATGAAATGTGTGTCTAAAAAGCCTGGCAAACGAGGGACGTCGAATGAACAGAGTTGGCTTGCATCTACTGAGAAGAGCTGGGGTTGAATATCCAGTTTCGATCGCAAGTAGCTGTTGGGGTGGGCGTGCACGTTGTAATTTTATTGTGAGCTGCCAGCTATGTGTGTGTGATTTTCTGTGTGTGTGAGGGAGAAAGGTGTCTGATGAAGGCAGAGAAGTCAGTGTAGAATGTAGTCTACCTCCCATTAAAGACTGAGCATATTCCAATATCGTCCTGTAGCTGTCTGGGCAGGAGGCTGGATTCCTCAGCCGCCACCCACCTTATTCTCTCCTGTACTCACTTCAGCTCCTCTACCTCTGAGCACTGGGCTGAAGAGTGTGCTTTTTGTAGCAAGCAAAGGAAAGCCAGACACAAACTCTAGGGTTGGCAGTTGCACCGCCCTCCCTGTCATGGGCAGATGTTCATGTTCCACTTTGTTCTCCAAACCGAACAGCGTCCGAGTACTCTGGGTTAGTGCTTTTATCCCTGGCTTCTGTTTGGCAAGAGCAGCCGGTGCATGTGGAATCTTTCTGGGTTTTTTTTAAAGATTCACTAAACTCCTTTCAGTGATGTAAACATTTTGTTTGGATCCCGAAGTTTTTTGTGTGTTTTCTTTTCATTGCCATTGCAGTCCTTTCCTGGGGAACTAGATGATTAACCGTATTTGCCCAATAGTGAGCCTTCTGCCAATATCTTGACAGAGAGGTTTGTATGAGATGGGCTTTGGGATGACTTGTTTTGCTTTTAGTCGCTCCAAAGAGATATTCCTGTTTTTAATGCTTGTACTGTGATACCAGTCACGATGGCCTCACTCGAACGTTTGGGTGTCAGGGAATTGAGTTTCAGTAGTAAATTGCCACTAGGCACACCGCCTACTCTTTAAATCCGGTCGTAAGGCTCATCTAACTGTTCGGGGCGCGAGCGCACTGAGCCACGGCAGGTGGCCTACGTTTCGAACACGTGTTACAGCTCAGGAGGGATTGTCGGCCCTTTAACAGCTGTCCTGGAATGCTGGCCACCTCTTCACTCCATCCCAGCTGGTTGTGATGTCGACAAAGGACAGGGATTGTCAGGTTACCGAGTGAGAATGAGAGAGTGATCTGTTTTCACATTTTTGGAGGTTGGCCTCTGTGTTTAGGTACCTGCTGATAAGTGTTTGCTTTGCTGGTGCCTGGCTAGAGCAAGCGATGAGATGAGACGATACCATGTGAAATTGCAAATAATGAGATGAGCATTCCTCCTAGGTGACAAGTGACCGAGTAACCTCTGCCTGAGTTCAGTGGGAGTCCCGCAGGGAGAGGAGGCAGTAAAATCACACGAAGCTACTCACCACAGCTGTTATTTTTTTTTTTTGCTTTTGTGTGTGTGTGCGGTACGTGTGTTTTTATTAAGGCACAGGGACAGGACCTGTGGGCAGGAGGAGCTGCCCGGCTCCTGTTCCTCTAGCTGTAGAATAATCGTCAGCCTGTAAGCCATGCTCATGTCCTAGACTCAGGAACTAACTCCTGCTTAGGAAAATTCTTCCCTCTGGCTTATCTTTTGTTTGTGCCAAGTCTGTCCTAGGCCTGTCCCTAGCTCTTGTGCTATAACACATACTTTACTGTTAACAGTGTGACCTGTTACAGCCAAAGTGATATATTTAAAAGCAAAACAAAAAGGTGAGAAATGCCTAGGTAATTTCTTTGGGGTGCATTTTAAATCTGAGGGGAAGCATGGAGTCTGACCGTTCTTCCCTCTGGCTTGAGTGATCACCGGCCTCAGTGCTTTTTATTACGGAGCCAGTTGACCTAAGTCAGTAGTTCTCCATCTTGGCTGCACATTGGACTCACCTGGGGCATCTAAAAACTTACTGAGTTTAATTAGTCTACTGTGCAGCTTGGGCTTTAAAGGCTCCCCGGATGATTCTAATGGGCAGCCAAGGTCGAGACTCACCGTCCAGGTGATCTTGAGTGGTCTTCGGCAGGATGACCTCAATCTGGTTCTTTTTTGTCCTCAGATACCTTTATTGATATCCCAGGCATGGCTCTTGAGTGTAAAGTGGGCCAGCTTTCAGGTGGTAAAATGGCTCATTCATTTTACCATTTGTCCTCAGAATAATTCTGGAGAGAGATGTTGCCATCCATCCAGTTTCATCTCCTTACCAAAAACAAAGTAAGCAAAACAGATTTCAAAGTCTGGTCTCTAGAATCCTCTTTTCTTTGCATATGTGATTTGAGTGGAGATTTCTCAACTCTGATAGCTAAAATAGAGCACTTGAACTTTATTAAAGGGGCCAAGCCCAGCGTGCCTCTGATGATTTCTAGTTGTAAACTAGACAGGTAGCATTGTTAGAGTTAATGGAAAAAGAGAAGGATCCTCCCTGGGGTGATGGTGATACATTTGATAATTTGTCTCTTAGCCCGTCTTCTAAGTGGAATTTCAGTGTAAAGTGACTTTCACTTTTCCTTGTTTTTTGGGGGGTTGGTTTGTTTGTGAATGAAATGCACTAGTTAGGGCTTAAATATTTCTGACTTTTAGGTGAAATGTGAAATGAGTCATTTTAGCTTCCTTATTCCAGGATGTCAAAGACCTAACCCAGTAATTCCCAAATGAGGTTCCATACCTTTCTTTCTTCCCACCCCAGGCACTAAACATGCCTGCCCATGGCAGCCTCACACTTGGGAAGGGGAGAACTGTTTGATTACCTTAAAAAGGAGACGCCCTACCCCCCCACCCCATCATCCCATTCAAACTGACTAGCTACCAAGTGATTTCTCATTTGTGATTGAAATTTGTGTTTAAGAGCACACAGATATAGCAGTCTCTCTTCTGAGACAATTCTGGACACCATAAAATTTTTCATTCCTATATTGCTTACAATAATTGATATTTTAAATCTCAAATAGGTGGTATGTTCAAGAAGACAAATTGGTTAGAAGGAAAGACTGGCTAAGTGCAAAGGACTGAATTAGCATCAAGCTATGAAATTTCATTGAAATAACACTGAAGCCCAGCTATTTGTGAAGCATGTAAATGTTGCAGTGTCTTTCAGAGAAAATGCCTCCTATGCCTTAGAAACTTTCTGAAGGCTTCCTGATATGGGGTGGAACAGACAAACAGTAGCCTTTGGGACTTGCACGCATCCAGAGAGTAGCATGTTAGGGTTTCATAGTGAAGAGCATTGTGGAGTACTTACTGTGAACCATTGTTGAACTTTATGCAAATCATACCGCACTGGATTTTAAGATTTCTGGGGGGGAGGGGAGGGGGGAGGATCAAAGGATGGGGAAGTAATGGTAAATATGTTTATACACACACACACACATACACATATATATACACTTGTTCTATATTTTAAGCAAGGAATGAAACAAATTTCCTATCAGGAATTCTCTATAGACTATGAAGTTTGGTCAAGTTCTCCGCTCTACTAGATTGGCTTGCTGGTTCCTCTTAAACTTCTAAGGAGTCCTTTCTGAAACAGCTACACAAATGCTAGTCTGACTACAGTTTCACCACCAGGCCCCATCCCCCTACTCTCAACAAAAGAAAAACATTCCCAAACTATAGGAATGTGTTCTGTCTCAGTCCGTTAACTTTGTATCTGCTCCCATCACAGTTAACAGTTTTAGCCCATTGCATGACTTTGTGATCTAATGGCAGAACTTCAGTAGATCTGCCAATTCAGTCAGGAATCGATGGCCTCTCCTTAAGAAATCTTAAAACCAGAACTCTCCATTTTGGGCCACGTCAGCATAAATGAGTAAAGGGAGAACTACATTTGGAAGAACACTTAGATTACCCCGCTCCCTCCGCCCCAGCTTCTCATAATTCAGAATGGGGCCCACTCATGCTCCGCCCCTGCAAGGAGAAGAGAAGCTGAAAGTTCAAAGCTAGAAAGTCAAGGTAGCTGATAATTGGTTTCCTTCAGATGGACATGGTCTGAAAGAAATCTGTCCACTTGTTCTCTATGGTGCTTATATGGTGGGTGACAGCTGTCTCCCATCTACCTGTCCCTGGCACTGTGCCTTCCCACTGGTCACTGTGAAAAGCAGATCACACTGGACTCAGAGGCCAGAACCCAGGACCATTTTCCTCTTCTCATCTTGAGCCCATCACTTCTTCGTACAGCTAATAATGTAGCATTTACTTCTCTTTGGAAAACTCTGGGGTTTGTCCCCCAAGAAATAGTAAAGCATGTAAAGGAAAATAGTCAGAAAATAAGATTCTGGTGGTAGCTACTAAAGAGATTATAGGAGACTTTCACTTCCCCTCAGCCAGTACTGATAGCAAGGTTCAACATGCCCCATCTTCCGGAGTTTTTAAAGGCGGCCATATTTGTAAGCAGCAAACCTATGTAACATTTTCTCACAACTTGCTAATCAAAGATTCATATGAAAACCGACAATCAATTACTAAAATGTTGTTATCCCTGAAAGGGAATGAGGTAGGGTTTTAAACTATAAGAACCTACCAGTCTGTTTTTTCCCTTTGAGAAAACAAACGTTTGAGGTTTGTGTCTTTCATCTGTAGCTATTACTCCATTAATAAAGATGCCTCAGAAAAGTCAGTGAGCCAGGCTAGCTCTCTTCCACCCCTGAGGGCGCTGGGCTGGGTCTGTGCATCTTATTTCGTTAGAAAATAACTGTTTTTATTAGGACTTAATTATAAATACCTATATATAGGAATAGGATTTTCCCTCACCCCACCCTCTTTTAATCATTATCTCTTTAAGTGTAAACCACACCTCCCCTTGCCCCTCTCTCACTGAACAAATGCACTTTAATTCCTAAGGAGAGTGGCTGTTCCGGCCCTGAAGCCAGATGACTTCAGGAGGAGAGTTGAGGAGGGAGAACTCCTACCAGACCCTGTGAGATGAACCAAATTCCTTAATGTAAACACGCAAATCACACCCATTCTTTCACTGTCCCCACCCCCTGCCACAGGGAAAAAGACCCCACCAAAATAGAAAAGTTTAAAATGCCTACCCTGATCATAGAAGTTTCCCTGGGAGAAAATACCCAATATTAAGTTATTTTTCTCAGCTACTTCTCGGTTGTTTTGTGGGATGCTGAGATTTTTTTTTTTTTTTCCAATTCAAAAGTCAAGTGAAAAACACAGAGGCTATAAGCTGTGATTCTGATTTGTGTCATTTCTGAGTATTAGATTTGTTCTCTCGGTTTGACAGGTGTTCTCAGGCTCTCCTCCTGTGGATTCTGCCCTTCCCCTGATGCCAAGCCAATGGGCCTGGGGCAGCTTGCATGTCTCCTAGAGCCCCAGAAGCCCTGTTGTGTTGAGGGGGGAGGGGGGCCGAGGGCGGGCAGAGACTGGGGTTGGGGGAGGGACATTCAGAAAAAGAGTGAAGATATGGGTTTATATAAACATATTTAAAGCAGTTTAGCAAAAGCTTTCTCGTTGAACAGCTTTAAGAACAATGTGAATGAAATCTTAGCAACTTGGTTAGTAATTTGAAAAGTCTATTAATGTATACTTGAAATTCTGTTTGTATAAAAATACATTTTCCTCTTTATTTTAACACTGTGTAAAAGAACATTATGCATGTGAGTGGTTTTGAGAATTAAATGGTTTAATACTCAGATTGGAATATCTGGTTTTTCTGTATATAGAGATCTATTCATTTAAAATTTTTGAATTTTTTTTTTAAGTATTTTGGGAATACCGACATGTCAGGCTCGCCCTGCCCTTTCAGGACACCTGCCGTCTTTCAAGAGGCAGCAGTGACATATTTCCCTCCTTCACTTTCTTGACCGAGACATGCTCACTGGTAAGAGAACAATCTAAAGCACTCACTTTCCCACACGCCCCCAAAGAGTCTCTATCTATTTCTCCTTTCCCGGTCTTCATTTCAGGTGGCAGAGTCCATTCATTATCAGGAGGAGTCGTATTTATTTTTACATCTGTCACAAACCAAAACAGGAAGAGGTGCAAAAAGTAAGATCACTTTAGTTAACACAAGGGTTGGCCACTCTGCCCATGAAGATGATGGTGTTCAGAGCAACTTCCCTTATAAGAACCAGGAAGGGCCTGTTGGCCTTGAAGGTCACCCTGCTGGGATTCAGCGAACGGCCAGCGATCCCAATGACAGTACTTGCTGCTGCTTCACTGCCTTCCTCATTCACCTGCAGGCCAGACAGGAAACAAAACCACTCCATTAGCTACTGTTCATCACAGGCAGGCCAAGTGTCCACAGACACATCAGTTCCTCAAAACGTTATTTGTTTTCCAGTGAAAAGTACACTCGGATCAGGTCGCGCTCCCACCAGAACCCTGCTTTTACTCATTCTTTCACCCAGTGAATACTGATGTAATAAGCACTTGTGTTCCTCTAAGCCTTGAGCTGGATGATACAGGCAAGGGTTCCGCTCAGAGAACTCCTGGACCAGGAATGTGGATGCCCACAAGGGTGGCCCATTGCTGGCTGGCACTATCATCCATGGTATTACAAGGTGTCTTGTACTAGATGCTAAAAGAGATTTTGACTCAAGATCAGAACTCTGTAGTTGAGATCGTTTCACTCTTAGAGCATCAAGATCCCAGATATAACTACCCCAAGCAACCATTCAGGATGCTGGGCCTGTGGGAAGACGAGCGTCCTCTAGCTGATGAGAAGAGTGTTTTTTGGAGTAACAGTCTGACACACTGGTATTTTTACTTGCTGATAAGCAGAATTGCCAGAGAGACGCTTTAAGAAAATTCTGCTTGGGGACCCAGAATATCACTAAAACTCTGCCCCTGTCTCTTAGTGAAAGCACGTCAGATCCCTGAGCTTTGTGGGGCTGGTTGAAGATACTCTTTCCCTGTCACTCTTCTTCCCTACTTCCTTCCATCTCCCCATCCTATTTCATGACCATTCTAGAACTAGATTTATGAGCAGACTAGAGTTTTTGCATCACCAGGATCTTCGTATTCAAATCAGAGACTGGTTTCTAATGGCTTCCAAGATCTCCAATCCATTGGGGTCCTGTATATTGGCTTCCCAACGCTTTGAAGGAAAGTAACTTGGTTCCAAGCGCTACAGAGGAACCTGGTACCGTTGTTTAGTGGGCTAAGGAGGATAAAATGAATCCAGACCTCTGCTTCTTCCTAATGGTAACTCCGAGCCCTGAAGGGTATCTGATTCAACCTCTTCTCTTTAGGGTCCTTAGAAGAGAATTTTCAATCATAGTTAAAATACTGAGGATGGCTTTCCTCGCAGTCTTCCTAAGTGTTCTTCCCTTCAGAATCCATATGGGGGAGGGTGTCAGTACTGTCATTTGTACTTCCAAAACCATGAATCCAGTACTCATGTAAAATCCCCAGTGCCGATCTCAATACCTTTAAGATACAGCCCTCAGCTTTTGCTGTGGTCCTGCAGCTCACTGACATCTCTTGTCCCATGGATTATATCCCCACAGTGCGGATTTTGGTACCTAGCTCATAGCCCTCTGTCCACCTTCACTCCTACTATCATTTGACACAATTAAAATCCCTTGATAGGAGACTCATTCAACACCCTAGCTTCCCACTTCTTTCATCTTATCAGCCCCAATGAGCATTACCTTCACTCTACTTAAGCAAACAGGTCCCATGGCCATGTCTTGAACTTGCTATCTCAGAACTGTTCTACCTCTGAGATTCCAGAAATTACACTATCCTTTTTTTTTTCTTCAAGCTATTGCATTTCCTCACTCTTAATACAATTATTCTGACTTCCTTCTGTCCTTTGACCTCTCCACTTTGGTTCTAACTACATTCTCCCACTGAGCTTGGACTCTGCAACTATCCTTACTAGTACTATGCTCTGAAAGAAACCTTTCTCTTTGAGTATGCCCTTCTTTCTTTGCAATTTCCTCAATCCTGTGAGCTTTTCTAAGTAATTGACCACCTCATTTTCCTCATAGCCTGGTTCCCCCAAAGGACAGTGATTCCCAAACCTGGTTGTGGATTAAAATCTCTTGAGGATCTTTGTAAATATGCTGATTCTCAGGCCATCCTAGATTCTCCAGGAGTTAAGCTCCCCGACCCATAGTTCAGTATTTGAGAACCAGGATTTCTAAAGGCTTTACATAGTTATTACTCTAGCAAAGAGTTACATGGGCACCTGACTTGGGGAAACACTAGGTTAAGCACTATATTTTTTAAAGTTTTTATTTCAACTCCATTTAGTTAACACACAGTGTTATTATATTAGTTTCAAGTATACAATATAGTGATTCAACAATTCCATACATCACCCAGTGCTCATCATGACAAGTGCCCTCCTTAATCCTCATCACCTATTTCATCCATCCCCCCGTTCACCTGCCCTCTGGTAGCTTAAGCCATATGGAACTGTTTTTGTCACTATGGAACTTTCTCAGATGCCAAAATGCCAGTGTGCATTGTTAATTTCCCAAGGAGAAGATATACATTTGTTTGATCACCTAACTTCGTGTTTTGCCGTGTAGTCTAGAGCTCTAGCTTTGTGGAACACACTTGAGGATATAATCCACACTCATCAGCTCCTCTTCTTTACCCTCCATTTGCCTTTCATCGATTACAATTAGGCATGTGCCCCACTGTTCTACATTCCTCAGGGAATGGTAACCTGTCGTCACTCTTCAGTCTTGTTACTAGATACTTTCTGTTTCATTAAAGCTCCTCCCTGGGTTTCCGTGAGCCCAGATTCTCCAGGTTCTCCTCCTCCAGACTCCCCAGTAGCGTCTGTCGGCTGCTTTTCCCGTGTCACCCTCCCCTAGATGTGTGTGTTCCTGTTTGAGCTGCTTCAGAAGTAACAGGAGGGAGTGTGGAACAATTGGAGGATGAGGGCTTCAGGCAAGGGCTGTACTGTGGAGACGGGGGCTACAGATGAGGGGTTTGAAGGACCCTGGAAACATGCCTTTTTCTACCATCGTGTTCTGTTGTTCCCGCATCTGCTATAAGACCAGAAGGCCAAGTGGAGTAAGAACACCAAAGTTACAAACCACACAAGCTACTGAATATTTTTTACAATGTACTAAAAAAGCAGCATGGGAATAAAGAAACAGGATAAGAAGAGAGAGCCAAGGGAGGTGTACTTACATCAAGAAAGGCCTTATGGAAGGCATCTGAGACGTAGAGGTCGCTCCGGCCTTCTGCAACAATACCTAGAAGGAAGACCACAGAACCTTCTATGAAAAGGGGGAAGGTCGGTTTCAACACGCTGAAAGAAATTCAGTTTGAATTAAGAGGTCCTTTGTGTTTTTTGGTTTTATTTTGGTTTTTTTTTTTTTAATTGAAATCCTGACCCCTCACCTAATGATACTCCCTAAACAAATATATATGTTGAGAAAAATAAAGTACTTGTTCAGCCCGGCTCCTGTGAATTTAATCTCATGCCTCAGCTTTTGGAAGGCAGGAGGGGGACTCTCTTCTTAAAGAAAAACTCCACCTAGTAGGAATGTCTTTCTTTCCACTCTGGCAACGTTTTCAAGAGAGAAGTTGGTCAGATCTAGTTTAAAATTTTTTCCAGGTTTTACTTATTTAAGTAATTTCTGTACCCAGTGTGGGCTTGCACTCACAACTCAAGAGTTACATGCTTTTCAGACTGAGCCAGCCAGGTGACCCTGGTTAGACCTCATTTAAAGAGACAGCCTATTAAAGGCAAATCCAATCACCTGATGTTGTTGATTTTTTTTCTAAAAAAATATTTTCAGCTCTATTTTTCAAGAATCGTGGATTGGAGGAACCAAAACAACCGACACTCTATTACTGAAGTCTCACAGCTACGGAAGTTTGGCCGTATCTGTTGTCCAAGTGACCTCAAGGAAGACTCCTGAGACCTTTGGAATATCAGGTGAAGGGCTCTTCATGCCTATTTTGTGGGCCCAAGATGTCCCCAGCTCTGAATCGCATCTTTGCTTTGAATTCCAATGTCTTTTCATGTGTCTACCACCCGGCCAATCCCCTGTATCAGTTACAGACTCAAAGAATTCCCGTGCCAGCTGGGCCCATGGAGATCCAGTCGCAAACTCCCCAGGCTACAGAAGAGGAAGCAGCCCTTGGGAAGGAAGAGGGCTCCCTGAGTTAGCAGTAGAACGGGAAGAGCGTCCAGGTGCCCTCACCCGTTGCTCTTTTCTGCTCTTTCCCTAATTCTTTCCCCCCAGACCGCCTTGGGGGAGGGGAGCAGAGGGAAGACAAAAGTCCTTCCAAGGCTCACCTGGGAGCCTGGACTTCTCAGGGCTGAACAGGTCCACGAGGCCCATGTCTTGCAGCCGCTCCTTCACGCTGAAACTGTCCTCGATGCGGAAGCGGGGCATGTGGACCACCAGCAGGGTCTCTGTTATTTCATCCAGCCATTCCTGCAGCACCTCCGGGGTGAGCTCCTGCTCCACCTTGGCCAGCCTCTTCTCGGGCTTGGGCAGGATGAGCACCATGGTGATGTCATCGCCCTTGAAGGGCAGCTCGAGCACCTGGGTGCCTTCTGCCACTTGCCGGTAGCGGAACTTGCCTTCCTGGTACATCATGGGTGCCGAACACGACTCCCCATCAGCCTTGTAGAACAGTTCCTTCCTCGTGTTCTCGGGGCTGAACTTGGACTTCCACCGGCCCTGGGAGGAGACACCAGGCGGGAGAATCACAAAGCGGGAAGACCGAAAACATCCGTGGGAGAATATTGACATGGGAAATGGTCACATTATTTTCTCCTGTGAATATGTAAGCAGAATTATTAGGAGAAAAGAGGAGAGGGATATGCATGAAAAGGTTAACAATGACCATGTCTGAGTGATGGAATTCTGAGTGGTTTTTTCTTCCCTGTAAACTTTTCTGTATTTACCAGATTTTCCGCAGTGGCTGTTCCTTTGCTTTTATAGCTAGAATAATAAAAAAACTAAAGCCGAGAACAACTTTCTGGCCTCCCTACAAGCATTCTTTGAGTTTAAATTTAATTGTCTTTTGCTTTCTGCCTTCCACCAGCTTCTTTCTCCAAGGCCATCCTCCAAAATGCTGGACTCCACCCCTGATAAATAAAGGCCAGACACAGATAATAACCTGGGGTGTGGCGGGAGCAGTGTTCAGGGGCCCTGGCGGGCAGAGGGCGAGTCCTGGGTAACTTCCTGCTCAAAGAGGGAGGGTCCCTGGGATGCACGACATCCCTCTGAAATTTCTGAGCTGTAATTATTGTTCCTTGTCACATTCTGGCTTGTTGATTTAGGGACAAGTCACCTCACTCTTTGAGTGGTGGGTCCTCATTTGTAAAGTTAGGAGCTGGAGATTGCTAATACCTGTAGGATGCTTACTGCGTGCCAGTATTTTACATGCATTCACTTATTCAGTACCCTCAATAACCCTGTGAGGTAGGTGTATCATTATTACCATTTTATAGATGCAGTTGTCGAGGCATTGAAAGGTCTCAGGTAACTCAACTGAGTTCACACAGCAGAAATGGAAGAACCAGGATTTAAAGTAAGTAATCTGCCTGAGAGGCCCAAGGTCTCATTTATGATCTTATGAGAATAAAGAGGGCTAATAAGCAGCAAAGTGTTCCGTAAACTGTAGAGGGCAGTACACATTGTATAAATACAACCTACTCCCCTCTTGGGGAGAAGGAGACCCCAAGAGACAAAGTGGTCGGCAACAGCAGTGACTGAACTCCTGGGCCCTGTGTGGGGGTAAGAATCCACATGGATGGCAAACGGGCCGCAAATCCACCTGTCTGAAACTTGTGGCCCTCCTGAGTATCAGTGATCTGTTTATTCCCTCATTCCCCGTCCTAAATGTATCCAGTTGGGACAGTCTTTAGAACTCTTGATTCTCTGAGAAAGACAAAGCCATCTGCATGATCGAATCACAGGGCCTTTGCAAAATTTGAGGGGAGCTTAGAGGTTCAGAAGCTGCAGGCAAGGGGAACGTTGAGTCCCTCTGGAAGGTGCTCCAGATGGTGGAGAAAACCTCATCACTGAGGACTGTCAATAGAGTCTGTCATGTGTTCCAGATTTCAAAATGGAGTTAAACGGATAGCAAGAAATGGTCGCATAGATATGAGAATTCTTCACCACACAGCTTTGCAGCTGGATGGGCTAAGTTTGTGAGTGTGTACACGCTTTTTTGGGCCCGGAGACACTACCAGGCCCTCCTGGATTCAGGCCAGTAGCCGTGGCCCTCCACATGGTTCTAGGCTGTCAGTAAATTTTTATTTCTTCCCAGGCCATGCATGGACCATTTCTCAGAGAAGATCTACCTAATGCTCCGTGGTGTGAAAGAAGGTGAGCTAGAGGGCAAGAGGAAGTCCTTTGGGTCTGTCTCTTCAGGGCCATTTTGAGTACCTTGAAGTAAATGGTGTTGACCAGCACCAGTACAGTGAGCTCGTTGATGGCTTCTGGGGGAACGACATCAGTGATACGGCCATCGGTTTTATTGGATACCCATTTGTTGATGGTCATTCTGGACTGCTCTGGATTTTCCTGAGGAGAACAGGAAACAAACCTTCTCAACTATGTTTCAGCGGGCTTCTCCACTTCCCCCCGCAGCAGTTTATTTTATTCAGCGGCCCTCTGCCCTTTCCCACAATTTGGCTAAGCAATCACTCTAACTCAGGTTGGGGAGACCTCACATATCTAGTATAATGCCAGGAATTCTCCATATGGTTAGTAAATATTAACAGAAGAAAGAGAAAGAAAAAGAAACAGGAATAAAGGACCAGAAAAGAAGAAAATCGTGTGGGGAAAAAGAAAACAAATTGTTATTTTCTCTGGCATGCTCTATGGGGAGCTAACGAGTTGTGCAGGGATGAGGGGCAAGGAGGATGCCCATTTGGTCCTCCCTAAAAATTGAGAAATGCTGATTGAAAGGAACCAATAGGCTTCTTTGTTGCAGGACTTCTCAGAAAACCTAATAGGCTCAGGTACTTCATGAATCTCCAAGAGGAGAATATAACACGCACCATACATCAATTTTATTTGACCACAGTAACTTATAAAAATTAAATAAGTTGCCTTGTAGGACTGGCATCTCCAAAATACTTTTTGGTCCTGGTGGATAAAATGAAGAATTTATTATTTATACAACTTTTTCAGTGTAGCCACTGCAATTTAAGCCATAGATACCATTGATTTCTTGGGTTTCAAGCAAAAAGATATATTCCAGAGATTTTGACTTATGGCCCTTCACCACCCCAGCCTGCCTTCAACTAGCATAGTTGGATCCATAGGATCCTGGATCCTGCTTCCCTACCCTCTGAACCGGAGGGGAGAGAAAGAACTCTGAGGTCAGGGATGCCATCTGCAACTCACCTTGAAGTCCAAGGGCTGGAGCTTGGCCCCATATACCACCTCACTGATGTCCTGATAGGTCTCATTGAAGGTAAGAGATTTGTCTCCGAAAAGGCGGTTGGCCGATACTAGCTCAGAGGATTTGTTGACTTTTCGATAGAGTCGGCAGTTCAGTTTGGCAAAGAAAAAGTGCACCTGATCAGATGTTTTCTCAGAGATGGTATCAAACTTGAAAACCTGTAGAAGCCCAAAGAAAATGATGGAGAAGCCTGGCTAACATGGCGGTGAACACAATATGGATTAGCCCCTGATCTACAGCCACCTCACTTGTGAGCTCCTTCAAGCTCAGCACCTGGCACACCGTAAATACTTAGCTCATGTTTTCCAAATGAGTGTGCGGATAAAAGGAGAATGAAGGGGAGGGTGGGGGATGGGCAAAGACACAAAGACAGTCTCTACCAGGCTCTAGACCAATATGTGTTTTCTTGGGTGTCCAGTAATGAGGTAGAAAGGCTTCGGATTGTACCTCCATCAGCTGCCTGAGGGTATTGTCACAGGCACCGAGCTTGGTCATCGCAAAAGCTGTGGAGATACTCAGGGGTGACAGGAAGATGTTGTCATTGTCATTCTTGGAGTCCGCCAGGTGCTGATAGAAGGCAGTGGCGAAGCGAGAATTGGCCTTGGACAGTTCCCAAACCCGCCGGTTGGTGGCCTCGGGGATCTTCTGCTCTGAGCCCTCATCCTCCGCTGTCTTCTTCTCTGGGGACCGGTAGATGCACATGGGATTCACAGGAATGTCCCGAGGCTTGGCCACGCAGATGTCCTCCACGGGGCTCCAGTGACAGGTCACGCAGCCCCAGAGGCCAATGAGCAGCAAGGAGAGAAGACATACCCTCCTGTAGGGAGACAGAATGCTGAGTTAACGCAGGCTGGGAGAACGCCTGCCCTCACTGCCCGTCACAGACTTGCCCCAGTACAGCACAGGATTCCAGCCCACCTGGCCGGGAGGAGGGCTTTGCACAGTACAAGGGCGCAGGACAAGTTCCATCCTGGACTCCTTACGAGTGGATAGTTCCACTTGCCTGCCCATAATCATGTTGATATTAAAATCAACTATTGAAGTGACTGATGGTTATAAAGCGTTGTGTGCTCAAGGCTGGAAGAAATAAAGGATGCAAAGCTTCCAGTTGGCGAGATGGGACATGCACACGTGACAAACAGGCAGAGAACTTGAGTGTCCGGTGAAGACTTAGGGCAGCACGAGGAGCCATGGGCAGAAGCTGTTTAGGAACGGCCTCAGAAATGGCTTGAATTTCACCTGGATGTTAAAAGATTGGAAGGATTTTGATTGATGCAGCAGAGAGATATCAGTAATACAACGGGTGGGGGTGGGAAGGAATGAACAGGGCGAAGCACCATCCATGTGCCGAAGCCTCCCCAATCCTCTAGCTTCAGCCCTAACCCTCCCACTGAGCTCCAGACTGATTGTTTGCTGGACAATTCCACCTGGATGGCCTGAAGAAGCCTTAGTGAAAAATGACCAAACTGCACCTGTAACTCTCATCTGCTTGTCCTACATCCTCTAACTCAGCAAATGGGACCCTCGTGCATGCTGGCATCCAACCCAGAAAGCTGGGAGTCTCTCTGGATTTCTCCCCTTCATCCTCCATTAGTCACACCCTGGATTCCAATAATTCTGTTCCCTGGTTCTCTCACTGCCTTAGTTCAGGCCCTCTTCATTTCTCTGCCTGGAAATTTTCATAGTTTCCAACAGGGGCTCACTAAAAGCAAATGAAATTAATCTCACTTTTTAAAAAATGAGGTCACGAGCCTGGCAAATTAGGAAAATTGGAACACTCAATTAAGCAAGCCAAGAGATAAACTCTTGTAATATTTTTAAAGAATGAGGGAGTGCCAGGGGCTTCCTCTGACTTGGGAGTCCGTGTGGGTACTGAGTCTTCCCCCGGCGGAAACAGACACGCACACAGTGCTGAGAGGACTCCTGAGGTGGTCTGCTGGCAAGTGCTGGGCTGGCTGGAAGCTGGGGACAGCTGAGGGGGACTTGGTTTCTCGCGTGGGATGAGGCCAACTCTGCAGCCCTTTAAGAATTGAGGCTCAGTGGGGCGCCTGGGTGGCTTAGTCGGTTAAGCTTCCGACTTTCGCTTAGGTCATGATCTCGCGGTTCGTGGGTTCGAGCCCCGCGTCGGGCTCTGTGCTGACTGCCAGTTCAGAGCCTGGAGCCTGTTTCAGTCTGTGTCTCCCTCTCTCTCTGACCCTCCCCTGCTCACGCTGTCTCTCTCTCTCTCCTAGAAATAAATAAAAAACATTAAAAAAAAAAAAAAAAGAATTGAGGCTCAGAGTGGGAGAGAAGATGGGAGGCACCCAGGGTGATTCACCCAGGGTGAAGAAGCAGAGAGAGACCCTTGCCGGGCATCTCTTCATCTTGCTTGCCTTCTGTTTCCTGTTTTGTCCCTCAGCTACATATGGAAATACAAGTGGAGGTTGAGGGGGATCTGGGAGCTTTGTTCATGGGGGAAGAATCACCAAGATGGTGTGTCACGGACTCACTTCCAGCCTCCTAAGACAACCCGGGTCAAGAAAGGAATGCGTGTGGTATTGAGGGAGGAGGGGACCTTGCCATGAGGCAAGGGGACAGAGCTGCTATCCTTCAGTCAAAGGTCACTGAGATCTTGGAGCGGGGAGGGGGCAACCACGCGAGAGGAGAAGCAAAAAGGGAGTTAGGAGGTCCTCGAAGGTTAAATTCGCCCTCTTTTCAGCCGTCTGGCAGGCCTGGGAATTCCCCTTGGAGCGTCTCCTGGGCTGCTGTGAAGGCTGGTGCTGCCACAGGGAAGACATGCCCTGTTTCTTGAGCTGAGAGCCCAAGGTGTGGCTTACCCCAAAAGGGGGGTGGGAGGGAGGGAGTTTGGCATGACGTCTTCCAAACACATCTTTTATTGTAACTAGCAGGGAGAGGGCTGGATTTTCTCAAAGGTGTCGAGGCCATCCTTGAAAAGTCAGAAAACCCAGTGAGCGCATGCAAAAGAGAAAACTCGCCTCTTACCTGTTTCCAGCAGCTACAGTTCCTATCTCCTTGGAAAACATGGTCGCTAATCTTCCACAAGGCCGGGTGAGTGGAGTTAGTGTGTTCTGAGGCAATCCCTCTGAAAACTGGTTCTTTCCTCCAAATCTGACTGAGGTTCCAGAAGCTAGGGTGGGGGAAGGAACTGGTGACGAGGGGAAAGCTGAGGTCAAAGGCTGATGACCAGCTTCCAGGGTTAAGCAAAGTGTAGAGCCCCGTGTTGTTTAATTAGTAGAGAAGTTTTAAAGTTCAGTCAGGTCGAGGGAAGGCAAGGCACACCTTTCTTTCCCATACTTGTCCACTCTCTTCTTTATCTTTGCAGAAAAGGAAAAGGAAGAATGTTCAAAAATTCAAACTTGGTCAGAAAATGCCTGAGTGAGGAGAACTTTGTTTTCAGGATTTTTTCCCCCCTGGTTATCCAAACGAGGAGATAGAAAATAGGTGAAGATAACTAGTCAAGTCGAAAGTCCAGAAACTTCTAGCTTTCTCCCTGCTCAGTGTAATATGTTCTCTTTCACTGCTGTCTTTCAGGACAGAGAAAGAGTCCATAATATCTAGTTAGAGGGGAGCGTGTTCTGAAACAAGGTACTGCCCTCAGGCTTCTAAGAGCCAACATGTCCGTGACGCAGACCAGGACTCACAAGGGAGTTATTGATCCCACTGGGGGATCAAGAGACAAAGTATGAGGCAGGTAAAAAACACACAAGCTACTGCTGAAATATTTCTTTAAAGATTTTATTTTAAAGTAATCTCTACATCCAACGTGGGGCTCGAACTCACATCCCGAGATCAAGAGTCACATGCTCTACCAACTGAGCCAGCCAGACACCCTTGAAATAATTCTTTAAAAGCAAAGAAACCAAATCCTATTTCTTTGTGTGTATTGTCATTTTTACTTATTTTAGTTATTGGGGAGATTAAATGAATTCAAACTAAGGGAAATAAAGGGCAGGTTTATTTTTATTTTCCTCTTTCTAATTGGCCAAAAACAGCATCATAAGGATTGTTGCACCAGTACTCACAGGATAAGTATGCCTCCTTTTGTGTGATTAAAGGTTCTTTGAGGGTGATATACTCATAGGAATTCATATATATATATATATATATATATATATATATATAATTACTACTTTTCTGTGCTAGTTGGGAGTAAGTTACAGACATAATGTCCCTTTATCCCTAAGTAATGTAAAATTCCTAAAAACAAGGACATCCACTTACATAACTATAATACAGTGATCGAAATCAGAAAAATTGATGATATAGTATTATATTCAAATCTATAAGCGATATTTTAAGTTTGCCAATTGTCTACTAATGTTCTTGATAGCAGTGGTTCTCAAACTTTTGCCCTCAGGCTCCCTTTGTAATCTTACTTAAATGACACCTAAATATTATTAAACATTTCATATTAAGGGTCATGTGGGTGGCTCAGTTGGTTGAGCGACCGACTTTGGCTTGGGTCATGATCTCCAGTTTGTATGAGCCCCACACCGGGCTCGCTTGGTGTCAGGGCAGAGCCTGCTTCGGATCCTCTCTCCCCCTCTCTCTGCCGCTCTTCTGCTTATGCTCTCTCCCCCAAATAAAATAAGGCATTTAAAAAATTTTTTCTAAATTATGTATTAAAAGTTAGGGGCACCTGGGTGGCTTAGTCGGTTAAGCGTCCGACTTTCGCTTAGGTCATGATCTCGCGGTTCGTGGGTTCGAGCCCCGCGTCGGGCTCTGTGCTGACTGCCAGCTCAGAGCCTGGAGCCTATTTCAGAGTCTGTGTCTCCCTCTCTCTGTGACCCTCCCCTGCTCACGCTGTCTCTCTCTCTCTCTCTCTCTCCTAGAAATAAATAAAACATTAAAAAAAGTTATGTATTAAAAGTTAGACTTCACATACACATGAAGGAGTCCTGGACTTCCCAGGGTCCCTGGACCACACTTTGGGAGACGTTGATGTAGCGCCTCCCACCCCTATTTTTTCCTCCTTTTCTAGGATCATACATTGCATTTAGTTGTCATGTGTTACAGTCCAGAGGTCTTTTGTGTTTCCTACATCTATCCTGCCATGAGTTCATAGAGAATGGATTCCATCAGCTCAGACTCCTCTCCACTGGTTCTCCCAGTGTGCTCTGGGTGAAGCAGGCTGGTGCTTCAGTTAAACCCAAGCATCTCTTGCTGGCTTATCTGGCTTCTTTCTTTTTCTGATGATATTCCTTCACACACTTCAGGAAACGATCTCAGCTCTTAGAATGCTTAATATGTTCAATACGTACATTAATTCCCTTGACAAGAATGTTGGCCTTAACTTGTCTACAACAATACCAACAGCACACTGGGTAACGTTGTTGACTTTTCCAGGTTTGCCATGTTAATATTCATGAGGAATTCCTTTTATTTATTTATTTATTAAAAAAATTTTTTTAAATGTTTATTTTTGAGAGAGACAGACAGTGTGAGTGTGGGTGGGGCAGAGAGAGAGGGAGACACAGAATCCGAAGCAGGCTCCAGGCTCTGAATTGTCAGCACGGAGCCCAAAGTGGGGCTCGAACTCACAAGCTGTGAGATCATGACCTGAGCCGAAGTCAGATGCTCAACCGACTGAACCACCCAGGCACTCCCCAAATGAGATTTTCAATTAGTCTAAGGAGTCCTTAACATCAGCCTAGTCTCTGGGTCTTATACAGCACCCCTTGCCTTTTTACCGTCTAGATTTTCATGACCCCAAATCCCTTTTCCTCTTAGCTCATCTCAGACTGGTTTGATGAGGAAAGGGAAAAAGAGCTTATATGCTGGACAAATTAATTTGGGTTTCCCCCTCCTAGCCACAGAATTGTCAACATTCTGTAGTGTTTTAACAATTGTTTAATTTAAATATATAAAAAATATGTTTAAATCAAATTTTTCATTGTAACTTCTAACCATTTCTGGAATTGGAGGCAGAGTTCATTTTCTGAGTGGTAATCAGGGCCTCTCTGTACTTTGCTTTGTTAGGGGTAGGTCTGAGGGGCCAGGGAAGAAAGAATATAGCATTCAGTCACCCCGTCTTTTTAAAATACTCCCTTCAAGTTCAGGGGCACCTGGGTGGCTCAGTGCATTAAGCGCCCGACTCCGGCTCAGGTCGTGATCTCATGGTTCACGGTTCGTGAGTTTGAGTCTTGCTCTGCACAGACAGTGTGGAGCCTGTTTCGGATTCTATCTCCCTCTCTCTGCCCCCCCCCCGCCCCCATT
The DNA here is from genome assembly GCF_003009895.1 of Hyaena hyaena. Taxonomy (NCBI): domain Eukaryota; kingdom Metazoa; phylum Chordata; class Mammalia; order Carnivora; family Hyaenidae; genus Hyaena; species Hyaena hyaena. Next base: position 2,073,105 of record NW_024080844.1, on the reverse strand, counting down.
CTCACTCTGCTCCTCCCCCACTTGTGTGGACTCTCTCTCAAAATAATAAATACTTAAAAAATTTAAATACTGCCTTCAAGTCCAGTAATAAAATGAACAATTTCCCCTTTCCCCAGCCATGCCTCTAGGCTTAGCAGCAGGTCCTAAGCAGGTAATTTCAGCTGATCCTCGCTGTCCCTTCTCTCGTGTCCCGCCCTGTTCTACTCTTTCCTTTGGATCCAAGAGGAAGACCTTGGTGGAGAACAAACAGTAGAGCTGAGCTCCTGCTGTTGGTTACTGAGTAACTCATAGCTCAACTCTTCCATGGAAATTTGGCAAAATAGCACAAAAAAACAGCCATCTCCAAGTCCCCTGGGTTTCTAGTTTAACTAAGTGGTTATGCTATTTTAATGAAGGTGAAGTAGAGTTTATCAAAATAACCCTGCATTATTATTTGGTAGCTTTTGGGTAAGGTTCTCAAAGCATCTATTTGGAATTTGCCCAGATTCTCACAACTGTTAGAAAGTTCAGCTTTAGCTTCAGGGACACCAAATCAAAGCAACAAATATTTATTGAACATGCCCAGTGCACATGCCACTGGGTCTTCAATGTACCAGGTACTCAAATAAATATTTGAGTTTGAGGAAACCCAGGTTCAGAGTAGTTGTGCCTACTTATTAACAGAAAAATACTTTTAATATAAAGTTAAGGTTATTAAAAATGGTTACTCATCCAGCAGAACTGACCCCTTGTATGGACAGAAATACTGGGTTGAGGGTATTCTGGGGAGGTTAAACAGGAGAGAGTTGCATGGGGTTAAAAGTTCATGGTCTTACTTCAGTTCAGGAAGTTGTAGGTGAGGAAAGAAAAATAAAGAAGGGGAGAAGACAAGAGAGAAGAGGAAGAGGTATGGGGGAAAGTTCTCTGGAGAAAGGGGATGGGGTGGACAAATCCAGGAAGCAACAGGAAGAAACTGACAGTAAAGGGGCGCCTGGGTGGCTCAGTTGGTTGAGCATCTGACTTTGGCTCAGCTCATGATCTCACGACTCGTGGGTTGAAGCCCCGCGTCGGGCTCTGTGCTGACAGCTCAGAGACTGGAGCCTGCTTTGGATTCTGTGTCTCCCTCTCTCTCTGACTCTCCTCTGCTCATGCTCTCTCTCTCTCAAAAATAAATAAAAACATTTTAAAAAATTAAAAAAAAACAAAAAACCTGACAGTAAAGCTAAGGCCAAGGGTATGTGTTGTGATAAGCCCAGGTCAATCATGTGACCAGTGTCTCTTACCCTCCTCTGCCAAGGGTGGCTAGATAGCAAATCTATCCAAATCCATTTGAGGGGTGAGGTGGAAATGAAGGTCTAGGGATGAATGTGGCTTGATAGCTTTTATTCCATCAGGACACACAGTGGGTTTCAGCCCTTCTTGATGGCTAGTGCTGAAAAGCACCAGATTCTGGTTGGGCACAGGCTGCTCCCACTTGGAACAGAATCACATCTCGCGTGCCTACCGAAGTTCAGCTACCCAGGGAAAGGTGCTGAAGAGAGAGGCCTCGAGCTGCTCAGAGCCAACGGGTAGGCCCACTGTGGAGAGGCCACCTGCATCACGTGCTAGGTCTGTCCCGGAGTCCGGCAGTCTCCCTAGCTGGTCAGGATAACAAAAAGCCCAATCAGATGACGATGAGGGTAGGCTTAGGGACGAAGGAAAATCAGAGGGTATTTTTAGATCATAACAGCCTGAACGTTTTAGACTTGAGAGGACAAGGCGATGATAAACTGAGATGACTGTAGGTTTTCCTTGAAACTATTTTCAAGAGCTTTGATATTGCAACGGTAATTTTTTCCCCTTTAAGCTGGTGATAAAGGAGTAGACCTGGTGCTTGGTCTGGGAACCAGGGGACGCAGCTGACTTTGAGGACACCTGTTTGGGTGTTTAGGAATGCCAATCATGCTTGTCCCATCTGTTGTCAAGTCATGGCTCAATTAAACACTATCTCTGAAGTTCCTCCCTCCTCTTCATTCCCCTATCCTGGTGCTGACCGGCCCTTATTAGTTCTTGTCAAGTCTACTGACTGTGACTGATTCACGACTGGGTTCTCTGCCCCAGGCCCTCTGCCACTTGAAATCACAACAATCACATCACACTCTGGCTTAAAATCTTTACTAATTTTTACTTGCTAAAAATTAGTCTCCGGGTCATGCTAATTATGTCTTACAACTCATTCACTCTTTCACAAGTCTGACTGCAGAAACTGGGTCTTTCTGCTCCTAAAATTGCCCGTGACACAGAACCTTAATACTCAAGTGCGGTCCTTGGCCAAACAGGACTGGCATCACCTGGGAGCACGTTAGATAATCCCAGGCCCCACTCCAGACCTGCTGAAACAGGTCTGAGCGTTAACATGAGCACTGGGTAACGTGTGGGCACATTAAGTCTGAGAAGCACCGACACAGAGGCTCTCCAATAAATGTAAAGAGGCACAAATCAGATCCCTTCATTCCCCTGCGTGCAGCCTTTCCTTAGATTCCCTTTCAGAATAAAACCCAAATACTTCAGCATTGTCGGCAGGCCTCTGTGACCTGGCTATGCCTCCTCTCATGTCGCTTCTCACTCCCTCTCCTCTTGCCTCCACCGCTTTCAGTGACAGACTCTTCTTTCACGAGAAGAAATCCACACATCTTTTCTCTGACTAGGACTCTTGTCTCCAGCATTACCTGCCATTCTGTCCATTCTTCCAAGTCTTCCCTTCAGTGCAACTTCCTCAGGAGAGCCTTTGCTGCCCAGCCAAGCAAGGCTAGGTCTTCTTCGTGTATATTCTCACAGCTCCTTGCTCTTCTGAGAACAATTGTGGTTGAAGCCCTTGGTAATTTTAGTGTTTTGTTGATGATTGTTACCTATTTTTATGCTGTATTTACGTCAGTTTCCATAACTGGAGTCTAAGCTCCTTGAGGTTAAAGACAGTATTCTACATATTATATTAAGTACTCAATGGGCCACCATGTTGGAAAGTAGAAACATTTACTAACTGATCATTATAGATTAGCTGGATACTGGGAATGAAGTGCTTGCTAACACACACAAAAAACAAACTCATGTTAATTTGAGAGCCTCAGTGTAAGGAGTCAGAAAATACCCTAGTGCCTGTGGGCAGGGCTGGTCTTGGAATTCCCTCTCTAGATTTTATAATAGTCAAGAATGGTTGCAGTTACCATCCTTCATACCCTCTAAACTTTTTTTTACTATGGTGCCTTCCTTTGAGGTCAAGTATGGTACCAAACAAAGGACACCTAATTGCTAATTGTTAGTAGGAGCAGTAAATAACCGTCACTGGTCATGAGTATTAGTTTTATTTTAAAATATGGACATTTACAAAAAAATAAAAATTTAAAAAATATGGACATTTCCTGGGGTGCCTGACTTTGGCTCAGGTCATGACCTCAGTCTGTGAGTTCAAACCCCACATCGAGTTCACTGCTGTCATTGCAGAGCCTGCTTTGAATATTATGTGCTCCCATCCCTCCCCGACTCCTACTCTCTCTCTCAAAAATAAACATTAACTATTTTAAAATTATGGACATTTACACTTATTAAACATGTTGCTATTATCACATTGAACACAAATGTCATTCCTTGGTATTATCTATCACCCAATTTCCCTAGTAATTTAAAAAATGTCTTTGCACATTTGATTTGTTGGAATCAGGATCCAAATAAAGTCCGTATGTTGCATTTGATTTTTTTCTTAACTTTCTTTTGAATCGAGAGCAGGCCCTTCCTCTCCCCCACTGTTTTCTTCATACTGTTGCACTGTTGACAAAGGCATATTTTACACTGGTCTCTAAGACAAAATTAACCTCTCCTTATCCTCTAGCTGCAAGGAATGTCTAATGGGTGGCGACTTCAGAGCAACTGGAATTTGGTAAGAATGGAAAGACAAAAATATTTGCATCTGGAGGGTATCCAGAGGAAAACCCTGTTGCTTAAACACAAAAGAAGGTCCTGATTAAAAAAAAAAAAAATTTTTTTTAACGTTTTATTTATTTTTGAGAGAGAGGGACACAGAATCCGAAGACAGGCTCCAGGCTCTGAGCTAGCAGTCAGCACAGAGCCCGATGTGGGGCTCGAACCCACGAACTGTGAGATCATGACCTGAGCCGAAGTAGGACGCTCAACCGACTGAGCCACCGAGGTGCCCCAAAAGCTCCTGGTTTTAAAAGAAGCCCTGAAAACCAGGATTTTGGTTGTTAGCCATGGAGTCTCATAGAATACTGACCTAGGATCTCAGAGCCATTAGCCTTACTCCTAATATGCAATCACTGTTAACATATGCAGGAATTTGGACTGAAGTGTATTTAAGGTTGGACTAATTTCTGTGATATCTCTACAAAAACTGGTGTTTACTTGTGCATGGTATCTAATTATTCTTTACATTAAAATAAACATTAAAAAGGTGTAAAAATCCCAAGAGTAGAAGAAAACGGCACAGACTCATTTACAAAATAAGACTACACGTTTCTCCTCATTAATTTATCATTTAATATAAATGCTGACAGAAAGCAGATAAAGACCTTGTAGACACTTTCATATATTTACAAACCAAAAGGTGAATCACCTCCTTCTACTTGTTAAAATAACCCTTTTATCTGCAACTCATGGGAGCTTTTAATACTACTCAGGTGCAACATGAGGCTGAGTCAGTTTCCACGGTAAGAAAGAAACAGCGTTTTAACAAAATGTGGCATCTGTGAAGTAAAGAACATGCACACAAATAATACAAAATTGAAAAAGATGGGCCTCATCCTCTTCAAAACCTCACAAGTGCAACATGTACTTATTCAGACCCAGGTTTCTGCCCTAAACATCTTCTCACTACTCTTGATTTCCACCTCACTTGTCGAAGGCTGTTTAAAAACTGGAAATATAAACACAATGAAAAGAGAAGAAAATGGTCCATTTCAAACAGGGTTCTTTTTCCCATTCCAAAAAGAACTTTCAAGAGATAAAGTCTTCAAATAAAATTTCACAGTTTGCTAGCCGCTAAAGGATTATTCATAGCTCGTGAAATTCCAACCCATTTATCTTCACTTACAAAAAAAAAGTTGAAAAGAAAAAGTTAAATTTTACAAACGTTAGCCATTTAAGAATCAGCTGTCACTTTAAGACTCAGTATTTTTATTTCTGAACAGGTGGGTGGAGGCAGGCAAGAAACAACAGGGAGCTGAGGCAAGGAAAAAATCAGGAATGCAAGAGAACTTTTTAAAAACTGGCATTTTGCCCAGCACTCATTTCTGTGAAGGAGATATGAATCCTCACTATCCAAAACTAAGTGATTTCATACAGTCGTTTATAACCTGACTCAAATCTCATGGGCTCCTTTATTACTCTAGATTATTTTTGTCTTGTTAAATATACCTCTGCAGGGCACAATCACATACAATCAATACGATTGGTAAATTACACAAGCTCTATCCCAAGCAAATATGCATCAATGTTACAAAGTTACTTAAAAAACAAAAACAAAATAAAACAAAATAAAATCCACCCAAAAAGGTGATAATGACTGCAGAATGTCTCGGGGAGACTGCTATGAGCCCAATGACCAAACTGACCATAGTTAGGGGAAAAGGGAAGCAGCGCTTACGAGGGAAAGAGCACACACAAAGAGGAATCTCACAACTGGAAAATGCTTAAGTGGGTAAAAGATTTTGTTCATCTTAATTCACTTTTTCCATTGCTCTTGTTCCAAAAACTCACATCATCATCAAGTAAGACAATGAGGCCCCTGGATCAGTGAATAAAATGGGGAAAAAAAAATCACCCCCCAAGTTCCTTTCATTTCCAGAAGGTGAGAAGAGGAGAAAGGGTGAGGGGGTGTGGGGGGGGGAGTGTGTGGGGAAGATCTGGGGGGGTGATAAAGAAAATGTAGGCAACCACACACCTGGAAAACGTAGCTCTTGGGACAATGCCGTGCCGGAGTTGACCAGAGGATGTAAAAATGATAAAGAAAAGCTTAAAATATCTTAAATTAGAGGAATATTTTACAGGGTTGTTTAGATATTATTGTAAGAATGGCAATCAGTGAAGAGAGATTACACTAATAAATGGTGACTTAAAAAAAATCAGGCAAAAAACTCCCCAAACCAAAAACCAACAGCCAGGCAACCAATTATCTGATAGTTCTTTCCATCCTTTCCTTGACCCTTTATGCAGCGGCTGGAGCGGGAGCAGGCCCTGCCTAACAGTTTCCAGTTATAAGAAGACTCTGAGCGTACAAGCTAAAGAGGATGCCAAAGACTTGTGAGCTCTGTCTGCCTAAGAGTTAAAAACAACAAAACAAAAATGAAACACAACACAACAAAACAAAAACAACCAGAAACAGGGAGACCTCAATACAAGAAAATAAGTCACCTTATCTAGTATATAATATACTAACTCCACAGGATTTTACTTTTCTACATATGCATTTTTGGACACAGTATTCTACTGAGGTTTAACTTCTGTCTCTTGGGTTACTGTGCCTTATTTTCTTGTGAAAATAAAGGTTATTACTCTAGGGATGTTTTGTTCAGGAAAAAATTGTAAAGAAAATTCAGTGTTTGGCTGAAAACTGGGAGGCTCTGAAAACAAGGATTCCACTGGTGAGGTTAAGCCCTTTACCACAATAGGATTTCAAAGGACTCTTTACCTACTTTGTTCAGTGCAGTATGGAAAATCCACCTATTGGGAACACATTTATTATTAAAAGATGTAACTTCTTCCTGGTGGTGGCGGCAGTGTCCTGTTCCTTACTAACATTATAGCTAGTATTACTTATCAAATTAGAATCTATTATATAGGAAAGCATGTTTAGCAGTCAAAGTAATAAAATCTTAAAAACCAAATCTTAAGTTGGTATTTACTACAATAGTACCTTGCCAAAAACTGCTTTCTTTTTCAAATGGCTCAGAAAAGGTGAATTAAGAATTAACAAATCTATTAACTGCAATCCACCTGCCACTCCCCGTAAGGAATTTCAGCAGGAAAATTTCATAAAGCTGAGCTGAAGCAACAAATAAATAGAAAAGTCATAGCTGCCCAAGGCAGAACGGTATGGAAGAGGAACAGCAACACAAAGTGAGGACACCACTACACTGCTTATGTGTCCTCTCCCTAATGTCGAAAGGAAAATTTGCTTTAGTTTAGTTGCTAAAATTTTTAAGGACAGGCTGATTTTTCTGGGAACAGATCATCTTGCAACACTATAACCATGTATCACTCACTAAAGAATAAACACAATCAGGCTCTTTCAGGGTATAAATCCGAGTAAAGGCTGCAGTTAATTTCCAGGCAGATTATTAATTTCTCCTAAAACGTAACCAGGTCTTTCCTTTTAATAAAATATGGGTCATTATAGGTACTTCTTTCCAGATAGACTTTATATATGAAATCTTTACTCAATTCTTTAAAATCAGCAAAAAGAAAGTAGAAAAAAGATGGTAAGACCTCTATCCATCACCATTTGTATTTAATAGCAAATACTTTTTAGTGAAGAGAATCTGTTTTTCTCCAAATCTGAATATAATCTTACATGCAGTGACTATAGTTTATTTCTCACCAGTCACATGCTCATGAATTTTTTTTTACCCAGTCCCACAGCTTGACCACAATGATACAGATTGTCCTTCAGACACAAGTAAAACACCGAAACATACAAGGTGCTATAATGACAAGATAATCTCAAAAAACAGGGGGACTGCTTATACACAATAGTGTAAAAGATGACAGTCACTGGTTTAGAGAAATTGATGAATTTTCATAACTTTTACATTTTATAAGGCCAGCTACCTTTAACAGTTAACTTAGATAAATCTACTTAAACAGTACAATCAACTCACAGATACTAAAAGTTTCACAACCAAAATGGCTATTTCCCCCAAAACCAAAACAGAGTAAAGCACAAGTCTTTGGCTCTCCTTTAAAGAAAACAGCAGGTTACCATTCTTAACCAGACCTTTGTTTGCCTACCAGTAGGGCAAATACCACATTTGTGCATCACTGAGTAATAACACCATTAGAAAAGGCAACTTCACAGAAGTTATTGGCTAAGCGAATTCATTTGAATGCTCTGTTTTGAGGCAGCAAACTGTCACTGTTGCAGATTGGGGAGGGCAGTGGGTAGGTCAAGGGGGAATTTGCAAGATAGAAAAGGGCCAGGAAAAAAATACCTTGAGCTCCAACCCTGAAGATCTATGGAAAGGCTGATGGAGATACATATTCATGGTAGCAAATGAGAATCATATCAAGTCTATGTCTTTTAGGCAAAAGAATAAATACAAGGGAAAGACTAGGAGAAGGGAAGGGAGATAAGACGAGAGAAGGGAATCAGCCACATTAATGTCACACCAAATAATTTTTATACATTCTGAGTAGTAGAATATTTGTAGCTGGCATTAGAAATAGTGTCTTATCATGTGAGTACTATTACTAGAAACCTATGCTATAGTTAACTGTTCTTTTGATTACAAAAGTAACAAAGAATGGATCTTTGGTCACTTCAGCTTCTGTAAATTACCCAAGACAGGGCAGCTATCTTGGACTTATCTTGTGACAATATCTAGGAGTAAGGCAAAATAACTACATATAAGTTAGGAAACTGCATGTAGATATCTTATTCTGAGTTCTAATACCCCTTTCCAGAGATACCTTGAAAAAAAAAAGTCAAAGTACTTTTGTATTCCTAGCTATAATAAGATCCTGGTTTTAAAAGAAAATAAGATCCTAGTTTTGTAATCTAAACAAGAGTGAACACAATGCTTATTATACTCCTACCTTAACCTTCTCAGAATTGTTCATGTTCATCTGAGATGTCAGAGTCTTGCTTCTGAATTCAGTGAAAAGCAAAGTCATCTCCAGAAGAAATAAATATTTTAATAAGTAGAAAGCATAAAAACTGTATTTCCTATCTGACTGATTTAATCTCTTTACTGTCTCTAAAGGCAGGCATTTTTTAAAAAAAGCCAAAAAAAAAAAAAAATCAATGCCTTTCACAGGTTTTGACAAAAAAGCAGTTAAAGAGTCAAGCAGCTTTGCCCAAACAGGCCACTTACCCTTACAGGTTCATCATACCGCAAAGTGTACCACAGAGAAAGGTAAAAGAAAAAAAAAAATCCAAACTTTGGAAGTTTGATTTAATTCCTAAAACTGCTTGTGAACACTAGGAAAGTTTTAAGAATTTCCATGAGATAAGGCAGAATTACCAGTTTAAAACAGGTAAGTTACAGGCACAATGGGGCAGGGTATCATTTTGCCTTTCTACCCAACCAGATTTCTCTCGAGTGTGTGGTACCTTCCTGAGGTGCAGCTAGAATTAAGGCTACAATTTAAGAGATCTGTCTGCCCTGACCCCCACCCCCCCAGTGAAGTCACCTTGAAAAGTGAAAGAGATGATTTTAAGTCAAATTCAAAACAGTGACTTTTCTGGTTTTACTCAGAGCAGGAATACTATGTAAGTTCATGCCTATTCCTGCCTAGCTTACAAAATCAAAATGGCGAAAGCAAGGTGTATATCTGAAGGATATAAGAACAAGAACAGAAGTTGGTTTATTAGGTATTTCAATGGATACCCAAAATGGACTTTTACTTTTATTCTGAACTTCAACAAAATCAATACTCATAAATTCTCTTCTAATACCAAAATCATTCTGAGTTCCAAATTGAACCGACTGCTTCTAAAATTAGGAATTATCTAACATGTCCAAAGGAGAATAAGATCTGCCCAAATCTGCCTACAGAAGGTTGGAGGCCAAGAATGTTGCCTTTTATGATTATACAAAGAAATGAAAAATCTTGGGACTCTGTTGGACACACACAGTTTCTCTCCTTCTCCCAAAAAACAATAAGCACTTACATATAAGAGGGTTTTAAGCAAAAAAGAAAACAAACAAAAAAAAGCAAAAAAAGCAAGTGTATTTTTTTAAAAAGGAAAATATGGATATCAACTGAAGAAATGCATCATCTTCATTCAGTGCTTCTACCTCCCAATCAGTCATTTTATCGCAACAGCTGCGCTCATGCGAAAAAATCCTTAAAACATACCCAATATATATACAGATATAGCTATGTATATATGTATATATATATAATATATATAAATTTTTATTTAAATAAAAAAGAAAGCTCGAATCCCAAGCCAATATGTGTATATCAAATCCTTGACCAGCCAGGTCTGTAGGGCATAATCAAATTCAATGTGAAATAGTATATAAACACGGTGCCTTGACTGGGCAAATTAAATAATCGCTACTCAAAAGAGTGTTCTGTTTGGACTCTCCTACTGGTAGGCAATGCAGGACTGTATTTCCCTCCCCCCCACCCCATTTGTTTCAGATAACAGTATGATGGACACAGAGCTTACACTGAGGTTGTTATGACCCCAGCAGGAGTTAAGGGTTAAGAAAATAAGAAACAAGAAAAATACAAACTCTTGCTTTTACCCAACCAAAGCAATGCAGTAACTTATTACATAACCAGTGCTTTCTGTTTTAGTAGTATAATCCAAGAAGGGAAATTTTAAAAATCAGGTAAACAGAGGGATGGGGAGGGTGACTATATCAAATAATCACCACGAAACATGCTGTATAGGGTTTTGGTTCAGTATAGACACATGGCATCAGAATATGTGCAGCAGAACTTCATAAAGAATCTTGTCACTAATGTAAAGTCAGGTCTCTGAAAACTGACTTTAGGTACTTATTACCTACTGGTACTAAGATTCTGATCAGCGACAACTGGTCAATTCATTAACTAACCTTAAGACACAGACAGTCTGCAGCTGCCAAATCTATTTGAAAGCCAGGGGCTTTCATTTTATTTTATACTTTTGGGTTTTGACAGTGAGACAAAACAAAAATGTCCCTTGAAATAATGTGACTGTTCATTTTCAGTTCAAGTGTAGCTGTTTTAAAACACGGTTGGTTTTCCTGTTTTATTAACATTCCAGGATTTTAGCGAAAGTTTAAAATGTGAAAAAGCACAGCTCCAAATTTCTAACCAGTAGCTCCATACAGGTAATATACCAACCATGTACCTCCCAGGACTAATAAATTATAGTTCATCCTTAAAGCGGTCTGCTTTTAAATCTAATCATACTAAAACAGTGGCCTGGCTTTTCTGATTACATCAAGAAAATGAAAGGATCCATCATATGGAAAAAAGGACTTCAAAAATTAATTGGTAATTATCTCACTGGAAAGTTGAAATAAAAACTAAAACAAAACAAAACCCTCCTGAACACCAAAAAGTTTTAGTGCCATATGAAAAACACACATCAAGTTAGTAACCATAAAGGGAAAGAAAATGATGATTTTCAAGTAATGACTCTTGGAAAAGTTGATTTGCTGCACATTTTCTAATAAGTAGTCTACTACTGTCTCTTTGTTTCTCAAGCAACACAGAATTCTCAAACAGGCCGGTGCTTTCTGTGTGTTTTAATTTATGGGGTTGTGAATGCTGGAAAGGAATAGGGGTAAGGAATTATACACTGGGTATGTAATAATACCAAAATACAAGAAAAACCTACTTCATTAAGATCATACAATTAATCAAACAGAGTGTATATATAATATCTTCTTTTTTTTAAGCCCTGGATCCAAGGCGTCCAAAGTTATTAAAATAAAGTTCATTCACAGAACAAAAACAAATTTAATCTGAATTGCTTGCAGATACTGCTAATTTTCTTTTTCTTTTTTTTTTTTAAATTAAAAAAATGCATTAATGTGAACTATGTGCAGGGTTTGTTTTTAGTAGTGGTGTTTGTGCACATCGCCTCCGGTACTCTTCCTGGATTTCTCTGACCGCTCGCAGAGAAACAGTTTCAAGGTGTCTGTTCTCCTACCCCTACGCCCCACAAATTGATCAGGAGCAGAAGGTAAAAGCAGGATGCTTCATAATTTAGGGAGCAGAACTGGGTGTGACTCCCGATCTCTGTGAGTCATTGTTGTCACCTCCTCCCTCAGGGTCCTCTGACAGGTTCAGAGAGCTGGTCTTGTTTGACAAGAGGCTGATATTCTCTTGTGTCAAAGCTGATCCATTTGGTACATCACTGTTAACATTAAAAAAAAAAAGTTGGAATTTTAATTAATGATAGACAAAAATGATTAGTAGAATAAAATCAACAGGGCCTTTTTAAAAAAAATGTTTTTTATTTTTGAGAAGAGAGAGAGAGACATAGAAACAAGAGTGCGAGCAGGGGAGGGTAGAGGACAGAAAGAGAGAGGGAGGGAGACACAGACTCTGAAGCAGGCTCCAGGCTCTGAGCTGCCAGCACAGAGCCCGACGCAGGGCTCGAATGCACAGACCGTGAAATCATGACCTGAACCAAAATTGGATGCTTAACCGACTGAGCCACTCAGGCACCCAAACGGGGCCTTTCTTTTAATAGTATGGAAAAATATGCAACTAGGTTTTAAACTTTTAATTTACAGCCCCATATCATGCTTTAGCACAGGGGTTGGCAAACCAACGCCAACCAGCTGCCTGGTTCCTGAGAGCAGTTTTATGGAAACCCAGCCTGACCATTTGTGCATGTATGGTCTATGGCTGCTTTCACACTACAATGGCAGAGCCGAGAGTTTCCACAGACTATATAAACCTCATAATTCTAAATATTTACTATCTGGACTTTAAGAAAAAGTTCTGACTCCTGCTTTAGCAGGCTTACTAGTATAAGAAATTATTTTGAACCCAGGATAACACGTGGGTTTAAATACTGAAAACCAAAGCCTGAAAGCAACAGGGCATTAGAAATGATTATTATATTCTCACCAGGAGGGCAACTCAGGACTATGCAGCAAATGCCTCCAAAATACCCAAAGGAGGGGTGCCTGGGGGGCTCAGTCAGGTAAGTGTCCCCACTCTTGGTTTCAGTTCAAGTCATGATCTCATAGTTCGTGGTTTCAAGTCCCGCCCGCATGCGCTCTGTGCTGACAGCACGGAGCCTGCTTGGGATTCTCTCTCTCTCTCTGCCTCTCCCCATGCTGGTTCTCTCTCTCTCAAAATAAATAAACATTAAAAGGGGAGGGGGAAATGGTGTGGAAGGTGGATTTGAAAGAGGCTAAATACCCATACGCTTTAAAAGGACCGGAAATATATACACCAAAGTGTGTATGTTGGTTTTAAGTAAATTAAAATACAGGGGAAAGAAGGAAATGGAACCAGAAAAATTCATTCCTTAGGTATTAACAGATAATTCAATTCTGGATTCTAAGATAAGTTTTATAACTCATAAAAATAAATAAGTTTTATAATTAAACTTATACAAAAATATTCTTTTCTCAATGTACACAGAATAATATTTTAAAAATCAAATCATATTTATGAGGGCACTTCTGTCAGGACTGAGTAATATGCGACTACGAAAATGTCCCTTTCTTTACCTGAATGTCAACGTAAGGTCCTCAGCTGGAACCTTATTTTGTGGTTCTGGTTGTCCGTTTTCGGCTTGCTTACTTGTATTCAATTTGCTTTTCATGTCCAGAGAACATTGGTTCTCCTTGGAAAAAGAAGTAAATTCAATTATCTGCTATTTAATGGTGCTAATGAAAGAAGACCAAATGCAGATAATACACATTGATGATTCATAAATCATCTTCAGTTTTTATGAAACGACCAAAGAAACAGGCAGCCTGAGAGAGACATACATAATAACACACTACACTTGCTCACTAAACAAGCTAGAAAACAAGGGGGAGAATGCCTCAAGTTAGAAAAACGGATGACTTAGAAAGGGCAAGCCAAAATATAATAACTACCTATAATATACTTATTGGAAGCAGAAAAACAAAACGCCCCATTCATCTGCTTAGAATGAGTGTGAAAAGTATGCAAAAAAAGGTCAATTACCATGCAACCTGGGGGACGGTTCCAACCCAGGAGATAGACAATTTACCAGAATCAGTATTAGTGAGCTAAGAAGCAACCCCCAAGCACATTCATGGATAGAATTCCTCAAGGAGGAATGTGAAAACTGCACTTCATTCATAACAAACAGGTCTGCAATAACCAAAGGGCTATAAAAACTGAATGCTATTTGTGAATACAAGTTTTTATTATACATAACATGATGGTATTACAAAATCCTAAACACCATTCCCTCTGCTTCCCTAGTCAGTATGTTTAACAGTAATTTAATAACCTCCAATTAACTACCTGTTTTCCCTGAAAGTCTTTTCATAATGCAGAGTCATTGAGACAAAGAATACACTCAAACCAAAAGGGAATGAGAGGAATGAATAAAACAGGGAGGCATTCCATCTTCATAAGACTTATTCTAAGTATTAATTCCTCATTGGAGTGCTCTGGATGATGAGCTCTAGTGAGGAGCCTAGAGCCGGGTGCTACACAGAGGCTCTCCTGTCCCCTCCCACAGCACCCCCCCCCTCCACCCCCCACACCTCTGGCCACACCTTTTCCCACCATAATACTCACCATACTCAGTTCCCGGGTTCTCTTCCCGATTTCCCTCTCCACCTGGTGCAGTTCCAAGCTCAGCTGCTCACTTGAAATCATTCCAGGCCATTTTGGAGGAGGTGGTGGGGGCTGGGACTGGCCTGCCAGGGTGCTCACCTCCCTCTGCAACACCAGCCTGTTACTAACAGCCTAGTGCATAAAGCCAAGCACATACACAACTCAACACATTTCACACCATGCACAGAATGACCAGGCCCAATTCCAGACCACGCCTCAAGTAGCTTTTCACTAAGATATTTGCAATAAAAATGATGCAATGATAAAGCACGGTCTGAGTACCATCTGAATTTAAAATGAAAACATAGGGGACTTAAACTTAGTAAAGAGTAATTTAATCTTAGGTATAAGTTGCACTTATTTGAAAACCAAGTATAAATGTACATCTTTCCCTCCTTTTTAATGGAATTTTCTGAAGTAAATCCTGCAATTTACTTCAATGAAACCTCAGTAATGGCAAGGATTTTTAACCATAACGAGGTAAATACATGTCAAGTTTCCAAATGCTGCTGATACATACTCTTTTGGAACAGAAAACTGATCTATAAATTTCAACTAAGACAGCTCAGAGCCTGAAGCCTGCTTCGGATTCTGTGTCTCCCTCTCTCTCTGACCCTCCCATCCTCATGCTATGTTTCTGTCTCAATAATAAATAAAACATTGAAAAAAAAAATAAGAGTTTAAGATAGAATTAGTTAAAAATTTATTTCCCACCCAAAAAAATTTAATTTCTAAGGAGATGCCTTACTTATTAAAGGTCTTGGTAGAAAGTAAAGACTAATGTTCTAATAGTGTTTTTTTTCTCCAGAAGGGGAAAATGTATTTATCAGAAGAAAGCCTTCAGTTTACTGAAGTCAAAGATTATGCTTCATGTAAAGGGTAATATTAACAAAACCTAGCCTTCTTTACATGGCACTTAAAAGGCTTTTTAAAATTCTTGGTTTTCACCTATTTTTTTCTCTTTAAGTGTCAAGCAGTGTGATGGAAAGAACATTGAATATGGAGTATGAAGACTTGGATTCGTATTTCAACCTCTGTGAAACTCCTATCCTTCAACCAGAAGAGCGGGACTATACCACTTGCCCTAATAGACCTATGAAGATATATTATAAGAGGGAAGCAGGATATATGATAGCAACTTATAAATTGAAAAAACTATTAATGAAAGGTACAATTGTTATACAGAGGCTATGCTTAAGTCCAAGTTCTAAGCTTCTACTTAAAAAAAAAAAAAATTTTATTTACTTTAAGAGAGAGAAAGAGAATGAAAGCGCACGCAAATGGGGGAGACGTAGAAAGAGAGAGAATCCCAAACAGGCTCCACACTGTCAGCACAGAGCAAAATACAGGGCGGCCATGAGATCATGACCTGAGCTTAAACCAAGAGTTGGACACTTAACTGTCTGACTGACCAGGTGCCCCACTAAGCTTCTACTTTCTAAACATTTGTAAATAAATGCCAAGGATTAAAGGGAATAAGAGAAACTTTTTATAATTGAGAAAAGAAATATGAGAAATTAAAAACAAATGTTGGGGTACCTGGGTGGCTTAGTTGGTTAAGTGTTTGACTCTTGATTTCGGCTCAGATCATGATCTCACAGTTCATGGGATCAAGCCCCGCACTGGGGTCTGCCTGTGCTGAGAGCTCAGAGCCTGTTTGGGATTCTCTCTCTCCCTCTCAACCTGCCCCTCCCCTGCTTGCACACGCATGTGCCAACGTGCCCTCTCTCTCCCTCAAAATAAATAAAGATTTAAAAAAATTAATTAGGGGCACCTGGGTGGCTCAGTCGGCAGACTGACTTTGAGTCAGACAACTTTGGCTCAGGTCATGATCTTGCTATTGGAAGTTCAAGCCCTGTGTGAGACTCTGTGCTGACAGCTCAGAGCCTGGAGCCTACTTCATATCTGTGTCTCCCTCTCTCTCTACTCCTCTCCTGTTCACACTCTCTCTCTCTCAAAAATAAATATCTAAAGAACTTTTAAAAAATAAATTAAAAAATAATAAAAACAGATGTAAAGCTAAAGGCATTTGTTGATAAAAACTGTATATGTTAAATGTGCCATCAGGGAACATAAGCTCCCTGTTTTCTATTCTCATGGAATAGAAATTCTAAATTTCCTATTGTCCCACACTGAACTCTTAAGTATTTAAATTCTTGGAAGAATGGAGACCTATACTAACTCTTTATGAAATAGACCTTAAGTTTTTTGGTTCACAGTACCTTCAAAGTTCTTCCTTTTAAAACCTCTATGAGAACACTTCAAAAAATGGAATGAAAAAAATATCTGTAGGCTGGTACCTCTAGTCCACGTAGCTGGGTCTGCTGGCTAATTTGATGGTTTAGTTGCTGCAATTCTAGTCGTAGTTGTTCCCGCTCAGCAGATGGAAGGGGTTTTCCATGACTGGCTACTTCTGACATGGACATTCTGTCCCTTGCGTGGGAAAGAAAGGGTGAAATAAATTTTAACTTTATTAAAAAATATATTATTGATGTAATATTTTGTGTAACTATATTTCAATTGAAAAAAAAATTAAAGAAAACAAACAAGGTTTGATCTACTACTGTTCCAACATAAAACTGTTACTTAGCTATGAAAAATATAAAAATGATTGACAGGGCGCCTGGGTGGCTTAGTCGGTTGAACATCCGACTTCGGCTCAGGTCATGATCTCGCGGCTCGCGAGTTTGAGCCCCACATCGGGCCTGCTGCTGTCAGCACAGAGCCTGGTTCGGATACTCTCTCTCTCAAAAATGAATAAACATTTAAAAATAAGTAAATGAATAAGTAAGTAAATAAATAAAAATTATTGACAAGTAAAACAAGTAAGAAAGCTGAATAATTTCAAAGGTTTGTAAAACTAAAAAGGATGACTCCTACCTCTCACTGAAGTGTCCCTGAGAAGGTATGTTTTGATGAGGTGAATACGGAGAACCTCCCCAGCCACTGTGGGTTCCATATGGACTATAATCTACAAGAGAATAGTTTACGGTGCTATGATGCAATTCAGAGTCGACTCTTTGAAGGTGGCCATAATCTAAAAGGCATAGGCATTGTGTGTACACAGCTCTTTGGAAAGATGTCTACCAATATGATAAGAGGGCATTGATGGTTTTTCCCCCCACTGAAAGATAATCAGCCCTTGTAAGTGTTTCAATGTTTAAAAATGAGAATGTATTATTTTAATAATAGCAATGAAGCTAACAAAAAAACAACAAAAACACAGGTAATCTTCATCTGTTTGTCTATACCCTTAGAATTCCCTGGGTTACAATTACTTTTCTATGGGGATAATTCCCTGGAAGAGTTTATAAGATTATGGTCTTGGAAGATTATGGAAAGCACTGATCACACATAGGGAGTAGGGAGGGTGCTGAAGGTCATGAGTATGAACCTGTAGATCAGTTTACCTACGATTCTTACCTGAAATGTTAATAGGTTTTGTGGGAGCTCCCTGAGGTGCCATAGTCTGCACTGGACCAGCACCCTGATATATTGTTTTCGAGGTTCGAGAGATGGCCCCAAACCGAGATACGGTTGGTCGGTCTCCAAAAGGGATAAGGTCATCATCACTGGTTTCTGCTGCTCTTCTTTGAAGATCCAATCGCTGGTCTCTCATTCCTTTACTCTCCACATTCTGGTAAGAAGTAAAATGAGAAATCCACCCCACACTTAGATCTCTAACATTACTTCCTCCGGCTATGTGGTAAGGTTAAAAAAAAAAGGGCGGGGTGGAGGCGCCCGGGTGGCTCAGTTGGTTAAGCGTCGGACTTCAGCTTGGGTTATGATCTCACGGTTGGTGGGTTCGAGCCCTGCATCGGGCTGTGTGCTGACAGCTAGCTCAGAGCCTAGAGCCTGCTTCAGATTCTGTGTCTCCCTCTCTCTGACCTTCCCCTGCTCATGCTGTCTCTATCTCTCTCTCAAAAAATAAATAAAATATTAAAAAAAAAAAGAGTATAATGTTCTTACTGGTGGACTAAAATAATTTGCTTGTCATAGTAATAAACACTACTTTTTAATCCTTTGATCACTCCCCACAATAAAAAATATATTTTACATCATGACTAGGTACATCCACACATTCTAATATATAGATATAATTTTATGACAAATATTTACTTCTTATCATATGTAATGTACTCTCATATTTATATTGTTATTTGAACTTATTTCTTTAAAAAAAAAAAAAAGGCCCATGATGCCCCACTCAATTTCAAAACTCAATAGTTAGAAAACCACCGCTTAAAAATATAAGTGCCAACATAGATGTTTCAAAGGGATTCCAATTAGAAAGAAGTGCCAAAATAAATGGGAACAGAAATTCAACTGCTAGATCTTTGCTACTCAAACTATAGTTCTAGGACCAGCAGCAGCAGCAGCAGCAGCAGCAGCAGCAGCACCTGGGAACTCATTAGTAGAGTCTCAGGTCCCACTCCAGTCTTACTGATTTTGGACCTGCACTTTAACCGGCTCTAATTAGACTCCAAGGTAATTTATATGCATGCTTGAAAAACACTGTCCTTTACCATTTGTGAGATTTTCAATTACGTCTAGGTTAGTATGACAAACACTTTTAGTCTTTAGTGACTTAAGGAAATGAGTTTTATTTTGCTTATTTTTGTTACTTAACATAAGAACCGTTTCTGAAAGCCAGGTACAAAGCAAGTGTTCCTGTCTATCTCCACCTCATCCCACTCCTGTTCTTAGAGAGGATGTTTCCTTTTTTATCTTTTTTAATATTGGCTTATTTTTGGGAGAGAGAGGGAGACAGAGTGTGAGCAGGGGAAGAGCAGAGAGAGAGAGAGAGAGAGAGAGAGAGAGACAGAGAGACAGAGATAGAATCTTAAGCAGGCTCCAAGCTGTCAGCACACAGCCTGACATGGGGCTCAAACCTACCAGCCGTTAGATCATGACTGAGCTGAAGTTGGGCACTGAAGCAACTGAGCCACCCAATGCCCTTAGAAAGGATGTTTTCTAAATAATGTTTCCCTAATCCCACCACAGAAAAATAAAAGAGTCAAATTTTTTGCTCCCCCTCCCCAATCCCTTTCTTTCTCTCTTTTTGGCTGGCATTTAATCACAGTTATGCTATAGATATCATTTCACTCATTTATGATATTAGCATCCAAGTCTTACTTTTCTATTACTAAGAACTGGTCTTCTCTTAAGCAGCTGGACAAGTATTTGTCTAGGAAAAGCTGTATAATATTCTAGAGATCTTCAGTTAGGCTAATAAGGGCTAAATGGCTTAAGAGTAATAGTCCAGACATACCTTTAAACATAACAATACCACTTCTAAGCATAACTAATGCATGTACACAAGGAAACACACAAAAACGTTCATTGTAATACATCACAGTACATAATGGTAAAAGATCAAAGTTAGCCTAAATGTCCATTAACAGGAAAAGGAACAAATAATAATTTGTATATATATTTACTGTACGATACCAGTTATCTTACAATGGTATTTGATAAAAAGTTAAAATGATTGAACCTGACCTATGAATTTGGATATATCTCAGACACAAAAGGTGACTGACTGCAAGCCATATATATATAATATATATAAGGCCTAAAAGCATACAAAACTTTTTAGGAATAGTATGAAAGTATCCATGAAATGAATAACTCTCAAATCAGGATAAAGGTTACCTCCAGAGAAGAAGGAAGGAAGTAAAAGGAGATTAGGGAGGTATATACAGGAAGATCTCACTATTTCTATAAAGCTTTATTTCTTTAAAAAATGAAGAAGCAATTCAGATATTTATATATGTTAAGCTTGGATATTATACATACTGTTGTTACATTATTTTTTGTTAAACATTAAAACAGAAAAAGTAGAATATATTTCAATGTACCACAATCCACTGGAAGCTTATTAGCTGCAATTCTGACTCAAAAACTATTGTTCACTAGACTCAGCTTTGTTGTTTAAACTTCAGAGTTTTAATTTATTTGGACAAGAAATCCAAGATCCTGATTGATTATGCAAAATAATTTAATTCTGGTTCTAAATAGCTGTTGGGTTGTTGGCTGCACAGAAATTACTAGATGTTCTTCTTTGTCTATCTACATATCCACTAGAAGACTTATTTTTATACCTGAAAAACAAAACAAAAAACCCCCACAGTTTAAACCTAATTCAAACACATAATATAGAATATGGCTTGAAATTCTTAAGTAAAGCTCAATTATTTGTGTCTGCACTATTAACAGGGGGTGACATATTTTTGGTGTATCTGGATTTGCATTAATGGTGGCTTAGTTACTACACATACCATCACTTCCACACTCCCGGCTGCCACAACATCTTTGGGTTTTGCATCTTTGGTTCCAATGTAGGAGCCGATGGTGTCACATGACCAGGGAGAATACTGGCTGTAATCATTTCCTTTGTATTTCCCAGCTACCTTCAAGTCTTCATCCAAAAACTACAGATGGAAAAAAAATACACATAATGGAAATGAGTCTTATAAGTAACAACACACAGAAAGCAGGAATTTCTTATAACACTATGCTAGAGCAACACAGTGATGGTTATTTGTGTCACAGCAGAAGAATTTTATAGACTGAAAAATATAAAACAGGTGAAGAAAGATGTTTAGTTTTTACTCTTTGTTAGTAGAGAGTCAAAAACAAGTATCTCAATATCCTTTAAGGAAGCAAGCCAGGATTGGAGGAGGTTTGCTCATCCTCTTCTTCATTGGCTGGAAATCAGCATTTAAGCAAATACATATCAGGCCCTAGCTTTGCCAGACACTCCTCAATGTTTCTTTCAATAACAGTCCAGGTAAACAAGAGCACGAAAAACTACTTGAAACGTAACTGAGAATGTTTTGTGTAGTGCATGATGATACAACTTCTTTACAGAAATCTCTTCAATAGCACTAATTCATATATTTTTTAAATGTTTATTTAGTTGAGAGAGGGGGTTGACAGAGGATCTGAAGCAAGCTTTGTGTTGACAGCCGAGAGCCCTATGTGGGGCTCGTACCCATGAATCACGAGATCATGACCTAAGCTGAAGTCAGATGCTTAACTGACTGAGCCACCCAGGTGTCCTTAATTCATATTTAAAATAAATTCTGGTGGAGGCTGGGTGGCTCAGTCAGTTAAGTGTCTGATTCTTGGTCATGGCTCTGGTCATGATCTCACAGTTTGTGGGTTCAAGCCCTGCATCAGGCTCTGCACCGACAGTGTGGTGTCTGCTTGGGATTCATTCTCTCCACCCCCCCACCCTTCCCCAGCTCCCCTGCTCATGTTCTCACTCTCTCAAAATAAAGAAACTTAAAAAAATTTTTAAATAAATAAATTCTAGTCCTTAAGTTGTTTCTGTGAAGCAAAAATGATTAAGATACTGAATTTTCTCAAGATGAGTTCTGAAATTATATAATAGCTATCCTAAGTCTAATGTGATTTACTAAAATCACAACATTCACATTTACGTAATGTTTTACAAAGTGCTTTTACATATACTATCTCCAATGTTCCTCAAGTCCATGAGAACATAGGTGACTAGAACTTTACTACTGCTTTCACTTTATCACTAATATACATACAGTGATGTACTGATAACATAGGGGCTTTTGGTATATCTAAGTGGCTCTATGCTTCCCCATATCTAAAAAAATATCTTTTCTGAATCATCATTGATTTTCTGCACTGACAGAGGGTCTTGATGTTTATAAATATTACTCATTTTCAACAAAAACTCCTATTTCTATTATTTATAAACTTTTTATCCTACCTCTATTTAAAAAAAATTTTTTAGGGTGTCTCCTTTAGTTCTCTTCCAAATGCAAACTTCATGTAGAACAGCTAGCTTTTAAAAAAAAAATTGATTTCTTCTTCTTATTATTATTTTGAGAGAGAGAGAGCGTACATACAAGCAGGGGAAAGGGGCAGAGAGAGAGAGAGAGAGAGAAGGGAATCTTAACCAGGCTCCACACTCAGTGCAGACCCCAACGTGGAGCTTGATCCCACAACCCTGAGATCATGTTAAAAGAAGGAGATAAGTTTGTATCTGACAAAGAAAGACGTCCAGGGTAACTGGTTAAGTAAAAAGAAAAAACAAAAAAATGTAAAATGCAAACAAAACCTCAGAATATAGTAGTCAATGATCCTATTAAAAAATAATACATTAGTTCATACAAACGAAAGTTGAAATATATTTAGACAGTTATAGTGTATGAATTTAGTACAATTATATGTAGTTTATTTATAATCAGATTACACAAATAATGTAAGGATATACTCAGGTAATAAATAGTAACTAAAATAATTCTAGATAAAGTTCCTTAATAGCAAGGATTCTGATTTTTATTAGAAGTAAAAAAAAAAAAACCAAAACCAGTTATTATTTACTGAATGCTAGATATGTGACAGAGGCCTTATGTCTTCCTGAATCTTTCCCACAACACTGTCAAGGAGGCTTTAAATTACACTTGGTTTACAAATGGAGAACCAGAGCTTCAGAGTTTAGGGAGGCTAAGTAATTTACAAAAGATCTCACAGAGCAACACAGCTGAACTTCAAAGATAAATTATGTTTGATTCCAAAAGTAGCTTACTTTTTGCAGTGTCATATTGCTGATAAAATAGTATGGCTTAACTACGTTCTAGGAGGACTCTAAAATACAGTGTTTGAAAAAACGTAACCAGTGAGGGAGGGGCAGAGAGGGAGGAAGACATAAAATCCGAAGCTGGCTCCAAGCTCTGAGGGTGTCAGCACAGAGCCTGATGTAGGGCTTGAACCCACCAAGTGTGCAAGATCATGACCTGAGCCAAAGTTAGATGTTTACTGGCTAAACCACCCAGGTGCCCCATGTCCAACTCAGACTCTTGATTTTAGCTCATGGAGCCTGCTTAAGATTCTCTCTCCCCCTCTGCCCCTCTCCCCAACTCATGCTCTCTCTCTGTAACGTTTATACCTACAAGTAAAATTACCTTAATAGAAGATGTTATGATTTTACTAGTTAACCTACATTATTATGGAAAATTCATCTAAAGTGTTTAGATAGGAAAGCTGGGTAACTGTGAACACCTTTTAATTAGTAGACCATGTTCATAGACCCAAAAGATTACTGCTTATTGTATGCAATGTGACACACTTCACTTGTCAATATGCCAGATAGTAAACTTGTTTAGAATAATTCTATACATAAAAGATGTAAGACGTTTTCCTTACATAAGATCAACTGCAATCCTAAGAAAACCTACTTGACTTAAAACACACACACACACACACACACACACACACACACACAGTAAATTGAGGCACTGCATACAATCAACAAACCAAAATAAATAAATGAGATCAACAAAGCAAAAGCTGTTTTTTTGGGAAAAAAATTGTTTTTGGATAAATCCTTAGCAAGACAGACCAAGAAAAAAATTATCAATATCGTAAGTGGAAAAATGAACACAAGCAAAGACCACATAGATATTAAAAAGATCATAAGACAACATGCAGTCATGATTAACAATCACCACTGTCCTACAGAAACACAAAGTTAATACCCAAGATTATGCTTTAGAGCCCTGTAGTACATTAACCAGTTTATTTTAGCAACTTTATTTCAGTTTTTCGCTGCCTTTCACACCACTGTATTAGCCTGTCTCTCTTTTTCTCTTGATCAACGTCACCATCCTGCTGCTTTCCTCATTACTGAGTTAAATAAATCCTTGATGTGTCTTACTTATTAAAAGTCTAACACTAGCAAGAGAGAGGAGTTTCATTAATTTGATAAAGATTATCTACCAAAAAACCTACAGCAAACATCATAATGGTAACTTATTAAAAGCTCTATTTGCTCAAAGACTGGAAATAAGTCAAGAATAGCTGCTGTCATCCCTTTTATTCAACATTATAGTGAAGGACCTAGCGAGGACAACAAGGTAAGAAAAAGAAGAGACCTAAGAATTGAAAAAAGAGAAAGTCATATGGTCATTATTCACAGAGGATTTGACTGTGTCTACAGAAAAACCAAGAGTCCAGTAACAAATACTAGAATCAACCTGGAAACTCAGCAACAATGCTGAACACAAGGATCAATATAGAAAAATCTATTTAATTTCTCTATATTAGTAACAACGTGAGATTTCAAAACAGATTCCATTAGCTTCAAAAACTATCATTTATCTAGGAATAAGTTTAATTAAAGATGTACAAGACACTGAAAACTATGATCTATGACATTTCTGAAAAAAGTTAAAGAAGATCCAAGTAAGTGGGGGATATACAATGTTCTTGAAGACAGTATTAGCAAGATGTCACTTCTCCCTTAATGGACCTAAAACAACAATTTCCAATGGAAATAAAATGAGACCCCCCCATATATAATTTAAAAATTTCTAGCAGCCACATAAAAAAAAATGAAACAGGTGAAATTAATTTTGCCAATATATTCTATTTAACACATCGAAAGTATTATCATTTTTAACATGCAATTAAGAAATCTATTAATGAAGTGTTTTACTCCTGGGGCATACTAAGTCTTCAGGTCCAGTGTTTATTTTATATTTATAGTACAACTGAATCTGGACTAGCTACATTATTTTAAGTACTCGTTAGCACTATGTGGCTAGTGCTTACCATACCGGACAGCACAGATCCAGAGATTTGACGTAATCCTAATAAAAACTGCAGCAGATACTTTTGTGAACATCAACATGCTGATTCTAAAATGTGGTTGGAAATTGCAAGGGCTAAGAACAGCATAGGTAATACTAAAGAATAACAAAACTGGAAAGCGTATGTCACCACATCTAAAGATATATTATAAAGCTACACTAAGACAATGTGGTAGGAGTACAAAGTACAAAGACAGATGAAATAGATCAATGAAACAGAATAGAGTCCAAAAACTTTTATAGTCACCTGACTAGGACAAAGGTGACCTGATTATGGTAATGATGACTGCAGGGCACTAGAGAAAAGATGGTCTTTCATTAAATGGTGCTAGGTAAAGGAGATATCCTATGGGGGAACAATGGATCTTCACTCCTAGCATAGTAACAAGAATCAATTCTAGATGGATTACAGATCTAATTGTAAAATAAAATAATAAACCTTTTAGAAGAAAATACAGGAAAATATCTTCATAATCTTGGAAACAGCCAAGATTACTTGAACAAGACATGCAACAAAACAATGAAGGAGGAAAAATTGATAAATGGACTAAAAATGATGTGCTTACCTCCTCTTGATGAAAGGTAGGAGGCAATGTCGGTGAAGGTGCAAAAGGAGGTGGAGAGATAACCTTCCTTTCCTCTAGCTGGGCCATTATTTCCTTTCGTCTGCGGTGTAGCTCATCTAGACTAGGATGGGGCTGAGGAGGAGGAGGAAGCCGGCTATAAGGAGGCTCCTGAAAATGCAAAGATTAGTAAAAACTGAAAAAGAATTTCAGAACATATTAATTCATTTAGCACATATTTTAAATAGACAGCACCTTGTATATTCATCTCAACATGTGAAAATCCTAAGACTTACTACAACAAAGCAAGCCAAAACAAATGCCTGCCCAAAAAGACTCTTGAGGATTTCCCAAAGAGGTAATTTAAGTTTCTTTTTCTTAAGTCAGAGACCATAATCTCTAAATATCATTGGCCCTTGAACAATACAAGCTTGAATGGCAAAGGTCCACTCATAC
This sequence comes from Hyaena hyaena, assembly GCF_003009895.1. Classification (NCBI taxonomy): domain Eukaryota; kingdom Metazoa; phylum Chordata; class Mammalia; order Carnivora; family Hyaenidae; genus Hyaena; species Hyaena hyaena. The sequence goes on along the minus strand of NW_024080844.1, from coordinate 2,046,977 downwards.
AGATGTTTTTTTCATTAAGTACAATTCTGTAAATATATTTTCTCTTACGATTTTGACAATTTTCTTTTCTATAGCTTACCTTACTGTAAGAATACAGCATATAATACATATACCACACAAAATATGTGTTAATCAACTATTTATGTTACTGGTAAGGCTTCTGGGCAACAGTGGGTGATTAGTAGTTAAGTCTTCAGGGAGTCTAAAGTTATTATATGGGTTTTCAATTGCATGGGGGGTTGTTCCCCTTAACGCCTGCATTGCTCAAGGGTCAAATGTAGATACAGAAATGTTCATTAAACTATCTAAAGTATAGAAACTAAGAAGGGATTTCCCCCCCTTTTAATGGTTAAATAATACCAAAAAATCCTACCCAAATTGTGAAAAGATGTAAAAAAGGAAGGGGGGAAGTTTCTTATAAAAAAAGAATTTATCAAAGGGTTACTACCATGGCTAAAAGGCATATCACTGCAACAACAATCAAATCAAATCTATACAGAAAGAAAAAACCCCAGCATACTCTGATGTACGAAGGTCTGATCTGAGTTGGATGAGGAGCCATTGGATAGTAACCCTCCACCTGTTGGTATCTCTCTCTGGATTCTGGCACATAGGATGGTACTGCTGCAGGTGGAATCTCAATGGGAATAGGACTTTCTCGGAAAATCTCCTCTCTTGTGTAAGGCTGAGCAGGGTACACACGGCGGCCATCATAGTGTGGTGGGTACATAGGTGGGTACTGTTGTGGCTGGGTGCCGTACTGTGAGTTTACTACACGATCCTGGAGATAGGGTGGATAGTGATCCAAGTAGGGAGGGCCAGGTTCAGGAGCAGATGGTGGCGGTCTGACAAAGCGGGACATACACTGTGGCGGTGGAGTATAGTACATACCTGCACAATGCACAAGAGGAATCAAAAGCAACAGTAAGCCAATCTACTTTTTTATATTTTCCCTTTTGAAATATTTCAACACTAAGGAATAAAAAATCCACCCATTTCTTTACATGTTTTCCCTTCCGCTTAAGTATAGGAAAAATAAGCAAAAATTAACCTTAATCCTTAAAGTCACTGAAAAAACTAATCTATTTATAATCTGCAATAGGAGACTGGCTCTCTCAGTTGACCATTCTTCTGGTGTGTCTTAATGCAGTACGAACACTGGAAATCAAATGACTACAGTTCCCTGAAACTCAGGTTCCACAAATTGCTCACAGGAATTCTGAATGTGAGATGGAGTTTACTGGAAAGCAACACGGCTCAGACGTAGTAGCTGTTGTGTAGCTCTGGAATTCTTAAGACAAAAGTTGTAGTAGGAGCTTCCTAATTTTTAGAATTTTGCCTTTAAGTAATGTGATCCTGGCACATAGGCAGGACCCAAAACTTCTATTTTTACTGCTTCCTCATTGTAACAGGCTTTTTCAGTAGCTAATTCTGAGAGTCACTCCTGGCAGGCTAGCTTAAGCCTACTTTTCCAGTACTTCCACTGATTTTGTGGGCACCTAAATTCCATGCATTAAACCTCTTTCTGCTTAATGCAGCAACAATATTTCTATTATCTGCTATTGGAACTTGACTCATAGGTATTTAATGTATACAAGCTATTTAAGGTCACCTTAACAAAAGTAGTTGAGTTTTTCCTGTGATGGATGGCCCAAAGGAAGATACAAAAAACTTCCGTCATATTTGTATGTGTATTGATAATGCCAGACCAATTTAAAGCTATTCTTTTGAAAGTAGAGAAGCATTTCTGATTCAAAATTAAAACAGCCTTAGAAAAACAAAAACAAAAATTAAACAGCCTGGGGGGAAAAGGAGATCATCTTTAATCTACCCCGGTTTAAAAAATAATAGCACTACACTGTCTCTGACCAAGACCCAACACTTTAATTTAAAAATCAGTGTTCCTATTTTTCCACAGGAATTGTGTATGTAAGCCTCTTGGTCATCTCTGCTCCTTCATTATCCAGACTTGGTATTATCAATAAAACTGGCTAATGTTTCAACTCTGTCTATTTTCTATAATCCCTCCCCTCCGACCACACTAATCCAGGCCTCAATACTCACAACCTGGTTTAACAACATTCTCCTTATTCCTCCTTGACTCTAGACTGTCATCTTTGCAATTTGTTTGTAAATTTATTTTTCTATTCCCATACCTCTAGTTAGGGCATTCTTCCATAAAGACTTTTTGATTCTTCTATTCTCAGTGATCTCCCTTGAGTCCTGCAGTTAATCTCTACAACATCAGTACCACAATGGAACACTTAATTTTAAACACACATATACAACATATGAACACTCACACTATCCTTTATTAATACTGATTTTACACTATCACCTTTCTATACTATGTATGCTGCATTTTTTTCAAATATATTACAGGGCCCCCAAAAGTATTCGGTGATAACTGGAAAAATGTAGTGTGTGTACCCACTGTAATATTAAATTCTTTTTCATGCACAACGAAAATTTTGGTCAGGAAAATATATAATGCCTTATTTGGCAAATTTCCATTATCTCCTTCAGTGACATATTTCCATAAATATATGCACATATTTAATATACAACTAGCTTTCAGTGATTTGGGCAATTGGCTTACTTATAAAGCTTTGCTAACTCACTTATTTTATACTATTTAGTTGATCATAAAATCTCAACTTTTTCTACGATATTAAATAAATGCATTTGTTTATCTTGAGGCTTCTGCAAATATGGTCACTCTTTCTTGGAATTGATCTAACTCCTAAGAAAAGTGAGCAACATAAATAAAAGACCAATACCCTGCTGATACGGTGCTGGTTCAAATGGCGGAGCAGCTCCTCGAGGGTCCTGGTAATAAACATCCGCCTGCTGTGCTGGATAGAGCTGAGAACCTCGTGGGACCATCTGAAGGGGTTTGGTGACAGGCATGGGAGGCAAGTCTGTTGGCCCCCTTGGAGGTACAGGATGTGGATTCACAGGTAAGGCAGAAATACTCTTAGGGACAGATTCTAGCCTAAAAGAGTAAAATTCCAAAGGTCAACTTTAAGGTCTCAAAAATACTTCTAATATACACATATTGTTAAATGAAAAAAAAAAGCCTCAATTTGGGAAAGTTTTTCTTTTTTTATTTATTTTGAGGTCGGGGGGAAGTGAATGCATGGGTAAGCACGAGGGGCAGAGAGAGAGAATCCCAAGCATGCTCCATGCTCTGAGTGCAGAGCCTGACATGGGGCTTGAACCCACAAACCATGAGATCATCACCTGAACCAAAGTCAAGAGTCAGACACCCAACCAACTGAGCCACCTAGCACCCCGGAAAATTGTTTTTGCCTTAATAGTTAGTCATTTCTTTTACAAAATTTGTAAACTTTGATCTTACTTCACTTACACTAATTGTTTCTTAAAAAGAACTAGCATAGAAAATAAAATATAGCCAAAAATGAGTTTTGTTTTTTTTTTTTTTTTAAATCAGAATACTGGTTATCTTTCTTCTCTCTACTTTGTTTAGAAAGGAGAAATTTTAAATAAAAATTAGGAAAAATAACGTACAGGTCAGGCGGGGATCCAGGGGCACTACTGCTCAGATGATCTATCTTTCCTGGCTTCAGACTAGAATCGTAGGTGGGGTCTGTCCCTCGTGGAATCAGCTGTGTTACTGTGTTCCCTGCTGATACAATTCCGTTTGGCAGAGCAGGGGTTTTTCTGCTAGGCAGATCCACTGCACCTTCATCTGGAAGGACAGCTGCTGAAGGCAGGCCCACCTCATTAAGTTGACCCAAAGAGGCACTCAGAGGTCTTCTGGGAACCAGGCGTTTGTTCATTTTACGAAACCTATATAAAAAGCAAAAGCACACACCCAAACCCAAAATTATAAAAGCAAAACCAAGTACTAAAACGTATTTAAGAAACAGAAAAGAAAAAGATGCCAAGAACATTACTTTCTGGAAATTCTCTTGAAATATTGTTAGTAGCTACCAACTTGAAAACTTTTATGTGTGTATATCCTTTAAGATATTAAGCTATAAGTATTATAACTGACTTTTATTATAATTTCTATTTCTCAAACATATTAGAGGGGAAAAATCTTCAGAAAATCTAGGAAAATCTTTAGAAGATAGTTTCTGAAATATTTTATTTTAGCTTCCCCTCGAATGCCCTGGAATACAGTGACTCTATGCTATAAATTAACAATAAAACATAAAGCCAGTGTGCAGAGAAAATTTTCCCATCGATTCCAGTAATTTTTTTTTTTTTAATTTTAGAGAGAGAGAGCATGATGGGGGAAGAGGGGCAGAGTGAGAGAAAGAGAGTCTCAAGCAGGCTCCATGCACAGCACCGAGTCCCTTGCAAGGCCTGATCCCACAACCCTGGGATCATGACCTGAGCCAAAACCAAGAGTCAGATGCTCAACCTACTGAGCCACCCAGGCTTTCCTCCATTAAAATTTGTAAATAATCAAGAATAGTAATTTGTATCAGATATGATTTAGAGACACTGACACTATGTATGCCTACACAAAACTGGAATTATTTTAAAAGTGGATTAATAAAAACAATACAATGCCTAAATATAAACAGACACTGCAATATAGAAGGCATATAGATTGTAAATCTAACCAAAGGAAAAATATTAAGCCAAGCCATCAGAGTCTACTATCCTTGTTCCTCAATAATGAAAGCAAATCTATTTACTCCTGCTAGTGCACTTTAAAAAATAATCTCAAAGACAAACTCCCGTAAGAAAAATGCTATTTTTCCAAATGCTTCCCATATTTGACAAATTTTACAGGGGTGGGGAGGAGACACTACTCCTTAGACATAACCACTATTAGCAGTTTGGTACACAATCATGCAGATTTTCCATTCCACACACTCCCTTAGTATGTATGTAAGATTATTATTAACAGAAATAGGGTTGTAACTTCTTCCCTTCACTCTGCATTTTGGATATACCCTTATGTCAGTACATTTTAGGCTATTCCTATTTTTTTGCTATTAAAACAATGCAGGAACAGGTGCTTCTGTACATGTATTTGCAACCCTGTGTGACTAACCAGAACAGCTAAGTCTGTTCTAGACACATTAGAAACTGTTATAATATTCCAAAACTACTATAACTCCTACTGATAACTTTTTTAAAATGTCCTTTTTCATTATCTTATTAAATACTGGGTAGTATCACAGTCTCTATTAATTTGATAGTTCAAAATATAAATTTTTTTTACTGTATATTTAACAATCAATGAAGTTTAACATACTTTTACATGTTTATTACTATTTCTTCTGTGAAGTGCCTGTATGTTCATATTTATGGGTTCGTCTAACAGATTTGTAGCAACTCATTTTGTGTTAGGGGTACCAGTCCTCTGTATGTCATTTTCCTGTCTGTGCTTTTTTTTTTTAAATTCTGGTGTTTGGGCCACATCTTAGCTTTTATGTAATCACATTTATCAGTCTTCTCCTTTATGGATGCTGGATAGTCATTCGTGAAAAATCCTTTCCTATTGTAAGATTAAGTTAACAGCAAAGATCCCTAAAGTACTCTATTGGTTCTTTCTTAAGGATTTAGATCTCTGACACATTTAATTCATTCTGATGATTTTTCAAATAGACAGCAGTTGTTTCAATGTCTTCTTTGTTACTGATGTGAAATGCCACCTTCAGCACAAATGCTCAGTTCCTATTGTGTCTGGCATTCTTTCTAGATTTTTCATTCTACTTCACTGATCTAGCTATTCCTATGCTAATACCAGCCTTTATATGTACTTCAGCTCATAATACAGTTTAAAAGTTGTTAGTCTAGTCCAGTCTGTTGAAAACTTCTTTCAGAAATTTTCTGGCCCTTTGCACATATCTACTTTTCCCAATGAATGATTTTGTTAGATCCTAACAATCATCATGTTAAGATTTTGACTGAGATCTCACTGAATTTACTGAGAAAATAAAAACTGTAAGTCTTATCCAAGAACATAGTATCCTTCTTCATTTATTCAATTTTTCTCTTATTTTATTTTTTTAAAGGTTTTTCTTTAGGGGCGCCTGGGTGGCTCAGTCGATTAAGCTTCTGACTTTGGCTCAGGTCATGATTTAACCGTTCATGGGTTTGAGCTTCGCATTGGGTTCTGTGCAGCCTGGAGCCTGCTTCCGATTCTGTCTCTCTCTGCCCCCCCCCCCCCAAATGTTTATTTTTGAGAGAGACAGACACAGCATGCACATGTGCACACAAGGAAGGAAAGGGCAACAAGAGAGTTCCAAGCAGGCTCCCTGCTATCAGCACAGAGCACAATGCAAGGCTCAAAGTCATGATCTGCAAGATCATGACCTCAGCTGAAATCAAGGGTTGGAGGCTTAACCAACTGAGCCACCTAGGCAACCTATTCCATTCTTCTCTTATGTGCCTAGGTAGCTTACTAATTTCATTCACATAGGTTTTCAATATTTGTTAGTTTATTAATTAGTATTTACCTTTGGTGGTGGTGGTAATGCTAAAGGGAGCTTTAATTTTTAACTAGTTATGTTTCCCTTTTTAGTTTATATGAGCACAATTCATTTTTGTATAATTTTTTTTGATTTACCAAAATTTTCATTTCTTTGTTTCTAATACTTCTTGAACTTTTCCATGTAGTGATCATGGCAGTTTTATTCTGTGTAGGTACAGTGGCTACCATTTCCAGAATATTAAATAATGGTCTCATTAGCAGTAAATTTTGCCTTACATCTCAATTTCAACTAGGCTGAATCTAATACTTTACTAATCGAGCATCATGCTATCATGCAGCTACTGAGATACAATTAATTTGAGAAAGTATCTACAGTATCTTTCTTCTTATTAATGGATTTTCATCTATTAGGAACACTGGGTTCTACTCAAGTGCCTTTGGTATCTTTGCATGGGATCATATGGAATTCCTTCTGTAATCTATAATATTATATTCTCTTACCTTTGCACTTAGCATAGGATTTATTTATTTATTTATTTTTAAATTTTTAAAAATTTATTTCTAGGAGAGAGAGAGAGAGAATGAGCAGGGGAGGGTCAGAGAGAGAGGGAGTCACAGACTGAAATAGGCTCCAGGCTCTGAGCTGGCAGTCAGCACAGAGCCCGATGTGGGGCTCGAACCCACGAACCGCGAGATCATGACCTAAGCGAAAGTAGGACGCTTAACCGACTAAGCCACCCAGGTGCCCCAGGATTTATTTATTTTAATGTGTTACTGAATTCTAATATTTGGGAAAATACTAATATGAGATGGATTTATAGTTTCTGTAATTGTGCTACCTTTGTCAGGTTTAGTGACAGCGTTACACTGGCTTAACACAAAAATTAAGAGGTTTTCTTTTCTTTCTAGTATGTGTCAGAAAATGTATCGATGGTATTATTTCACCCTTGAGATTTAAAAGAATCTTTTTTTTTAAATGTTTTTTTTTTTATTTTTTTATTTCTAGGAGACAGAGAGAGAGACAGCATGAGCAGGAGAGGGTCAGAGAGAGAGGGAGTCACAGACTCCGAAACAGGCTCCAGGCTCTGAGCTGGCAGTCAGCACAGAGCCCGACGCGGGCTCGAACCCATGAACTGCGAGATCATGACCTAAGCGAAAGTCAGATGCTTAACCGACTAAGCCACCCAGGCGCCCCTAAAAGAATCTTTGAAGTTAACAAAAACCCATAAAATACCTAGGAATAAACCTAACCAAAGATATAGGAGATCTGTATGATGAAAACTTATGAAGGAAATTGAAGAAGACACAAAGAAATGGAAAAACATTCCATGCTCATGGGTCGGAAGAATAAATATAGTTAAAATGTCATTACTACCCAAAGCAATTTACACATTCAATGCAATGCCAATCAAAATTGCACCAGCATTCTTCTCAAAACTAGAACAAACTATCCTAAAATTTGTACGGAACCACAAAAGACCCCAAATAGCCATCAAGACAATATGGTATTGGCACAAAAAACACACACACAGACCAATGGAATAGAATAGAGAACTCAGAATTGGACCCACAAATATATGGCCAACTAATATTTGAAAAGCAGGAAGAGTAACCAATAGGGAAAAAAGCCTCTTTAATACATGGTGCTGGGAGAACTGGACAGCAACATGAAGAAGAATGAAACTAGATTATTTTCGCACACCATACACAAAAATAAATTCAAAATGGATAAAGGACCTGAATGTAAGACAGGAAACCATCAAAAACCTAGAGGAGAAAGCAGGAAACAACTTCCTCGACCTAAACCGCACCAATTTCTTACTTGACACATCATCGCCAAAGGTAAGAGAATCAACAGCAAAAATGAACTACTGGGAACTCATCAAGATTAAAAGCTTCTGCATGGCAAAGGAAACAATAAAACTAACAGGCAACTGACAGAATGGGAAAAGATAATTGCAAATGACATATCAGATAAAGGGCTAGTATCCAAAATCTATAAGCAACTCACCAAACTCCACACCTGAAAAACAAATAATCCAGTGAAGAAATGGGCAGAAGATATGAACAGACACTCCTCCAAAGAGGACATCCAGATGACCAACAGACACATGAAACGATGCTCAGCGTCCCTCATCATCAGGGAAATACAAATCAAAACCACACTGAGATACCACCTCACACCGGTCAGAGTGGCTAAAATGAACAAATCAGGAGACTCTATGTGCTGGCGAGGATGTGGAGAAATGGACACCCTCCTACACTGTTGGTGGGAATGCAAACTGGTGCAGCCCCTCTGGAAAACAGTATGGAGGTTCCTCAAAAAATGAACAATAGAACTCCCCTATGACCCAGGAATAGCACTGCTAGGAATTTGCCCAAGGGATACAGGAGTGCTGATGCATAGGGGCACGTGTACCCTAATGTTCATAGCAGCACTCTCAACAATAGCCAAAACATGTAAAGAGCCTTAGTGTCCAACAACTGATGAATGGATCAAGAAGATGTGGTATATTTATACAATGGAATACTACATGGCAATGAGAAAGAATGAAATCTGGCCATTTGTAGCAATGTGGATGGAACTTGAGGGCGTTATGCTGAGTGAAATAAGTCAGGCAGAGAAGGACAGATACCGTATGTTTGTACATATAGATGGATTAGGAGGAACTTAACGGAGGAGCATGAGGAAGAAGAAGGGAAAAATAGTTGGGGGGAGGGAGACAAACCATGAGAGACTCTTGAATGCTGAGAACAAACTGAGGGCAGATGGGAGTGGGGGGAGAGGGGAAGGGGTGTGACGGGCATGGAGGAGGGCACTTGTTGGGATGCGCACTGGGTGTTATATGGAAACCAACTGGACAATAAACTATTTAAGAAAAAAAAAAAAGAATCTGTGAAGTTAAGCCTGGCATTAAAATAATTTCTTGAACTGAGCAAAGGGCAAATTTTTCTATTGGAAATACATTATTCAGTTAGCTAAAATCGGTTAGAATTGATGAAAATTCTTAAGAGTTTTAATTTTTAGGGGAGAGTGCAAATGACTCACTTCCATATTTAAGTTTCCTATTTGTGGGCACGATGTAATGAAAGCTGAAGAAGCTGCTTCAGTTTTCTTAATTTTTACAATTCTGCATTACTTTCTAATTATTTCTGATTCATTAAAGAGAATGGAACTACTCATTCTCTGTTTCTTGACAGTGACAAATTATTCGACTTAATAACTCTACCTTATTTCCTAACAAGTTATTAGAAGGTTGAGTTTGATGACCTTTACACTTACTTCTCCAGTTCCTCCTGTGAGTGTGCAAATGTACAGCTGGCCCCACGAGGGCATCCTCCTCTCTGCTTCATGTCGCGACACATGTATGTTTTATATTTGCTGTGCTGTGGAGGCTGAGACCAAAGTTAAAACATTAGACACTGATTTCAGAGTAACCCACACATTTATCTAGACTGTGCAGAGCAAAAAGACACATAGAAAGTCACTCTGTCTGAAGTTTCAGAGTCAAAAAATTAAAGAATGGAGTCCTGAGTTTTTCATGTGTTGGCATAACTTTTCAAACATATAACATCACATAAATCCTGGATTAAACCTCATAAGGATTTTATGATTTTCTTTCCAGGCTCTATATTGGATAAACCAACCATTGGAGTTTAGGACCTTCAAATGTTTAACATATGTTCTAATATTTGTTATGGACAACGCTTGGTATAGCTCTATTTACGACTGTTTTCCTATGATAACAACCCAAATCTACAGTAGGCTCTATAACTGAAAAATACTCTGCAACCAATTCTTTATATGCAGAAGAACATATCAAGAACTTAAAATATCTCTAACAGTACAAATGAAACTTCCTATTTTCAACTCCCATACAAGACAAGGAGGATGGACTTGGCAGTTAATGAGACAGCGAACACAATACTAAGGTAAATGAAACCTGATACATTTGATCACTTATTGACAGAACATAAATTAATCTTATTATTTTTGTTGTGTTCATTGTGATATCTAATGGAACACAGACTTAAAATAAGTTTTTAATCTTTATTTCTCATCGTAAAATAAAATCTGGTCTACATTTATTTAAGAAAATTGTACCCATATTATTCTCCTCAGCAGAGTATGTCTTTAAAAAGACTTTTAAGCAATCTCTATACTCAATATGGGGCTTGAACTCACAACCCCGAGATCAAATGTCACATGCTCTATTGACTGAGCCAGTCAGGCGCACCCCTCAACTCAGTAGGGTATGTTTAATACTTGTTGCCTCTCAAAGAAAAAGGAAATCTTGAAGAAGCTACTGTGTTTTATTTTTTTTAATATTTATTTCTGAGGGAGGGGGCTGAGAGGGAGGGGGAGAGAGAGAATCTCAAGCAGGCTCCATGTTCTTCAGCTCAGAGCCTGACATGGGACTTGAACTCATGATCCTGATCATGACTTAACCCGAAATCAAGAGTCAGACGCTTATCTAACTGAGCCACGAAGGCGCCTCGAAGAAGCTATCGTTAATATTTACCTGAACTAGATAAATTAATATGAAGTTTTAACTTCACAAGCTTATCAGTGCAAAACAGAAGATCTAATGAATCTAACATAAATCCTGAGGGGAAAATAAAATTATTGGGAATAAAACTTAAAACTCTAACCATAATAAACTATTACATTTTATTGCCATACACTTCATTTAAAAGTATTTGAGGAAAATTTGGCCCACTGGCACAAGAGACATTATATGAATAAAAAATGTTAAAATACTGCTACAGAAAAAGTATTGACAAATATGTGAACAGTACTGGACTAGATACGGCATTAAAAAGTGATATACATTGTCAAGCTGAAATAGAATAGTAACCAAAGAGAATCATTTATTTAAATATATACCTTTAGCACAGAATCAAATGCTGCTATATATCCAATGTGAAAAATGACTCCAGTATAACATTAGGCCAACAGGATTATTTAATTTCATTGTTGCCACCTGATTACTAGACTATTGATTAAATTGTACTAAACTAATGTACAGTTCTACAGTCACAGTCTCAAAATACTGATGTTGTCTTGTCAGTTTTGCTTGTATCTGTCACAACATCCATGGTGGCTTACATCCCCCTTACCTGCTGTTGGTCTGCTCCCTTTTTGCTATGGTTCTGGATATAGTCTACCAGCCCATGGACCACCGTCCGCACAGCCACCAGCCCTTTTTCTAGCTGATCCCAAGTGGGAGGAGGAGCATCTACATAACAAGTTCAAAAAAAATTTCAGCAATGCTGTTTGACGTTTTCCCCAATACGAAACTAATAAAAGAGTGAGTGTCAGAATGTCAGTGAAACTGAGTTAGGTTTCATGCAGCTTTTCAGGTAATAACTTATTCACCTAAACATCATTTTAAGGAATGGATTGTAAACTGAAGTAACTACAGGGACAGAGAAGCTAACAGAGAAATTAAGTAGGCCACATGTTAAATGGTGACCGCCATAAGACCCTTAGTGCTGGAAAGAACAACAGAGAGTGACAGGGGCTGTGCTGAACTAGAGTATGGCCCACACCGAAGGCTGTGACTAGCAGTGAACTTCAGCTGGTTGCTGTGGTGTGACGATGCCAGGCTGGTGCTACCAGATACACTGTTCCTGAGGGAAAACTGAAGCTTCAGATTTTCATGTAAAATTACCAAGTCTGTAGGTGTCAGGATCTAAAAAAATTCAGAATATTATGCAGACCGATACTGTGTGGACCAAACAAAACTTAATAGTGGACTGGCCAATCTGCAATGTCCATTTTGAAATTCTGCATAAATCAAGTATTGGTAAACAGACTATTTACAAAGTTTAATAGAAGAATTACTATATGAAGCAACTCTACCACTTATCTTCTTCATTTACTAAGTATCTGTCCAGTGCCAGCACTGTGATTTTATAAAGGAAAAGTTAACCATAAATATGTTCTCTAAGAGAAAATATAAGTGAGAACACAAATAGATAACTTCCTGATAGAGACACTCTGAAAGACTTCTACGTGACAGCAAGAGAATGAGGCTTTGAAGGATGCATGGAGTTTCGTTTGAAAAAAATGAAGATGTAGAGAAGGTGAAGAGAAAGTCATACAAAAGGAATTTTCAGATACCTACTCGTAAGTCCTTAGTATTGTTCTAGCTGCTGGGGAAGCAGTAGTGATCAAAACAAAAACCCATTTTATTCAAAGAGAGAAGACAGACAATAATAAGATAATCATCAAAATACAAACTATTTAGATAATGATGGCTTGGATAAATGGAGCAAAGAAGGGGAATGGGATGGGTATGTGTAAAATTTTAGACTGTGTAGCCTGAGAAGGTCTCTTTAAGAAGGTCATATTTGATTAAAGACCTGAAAGAAGGGCGAGAATGTGCCTTGTGGATAAATCAGGAGAAAAATATTCTAGGCAAAGGTTAGAATAAGTGAGAAGGCTCTCATGTGGTAGGATGCCTGAAATGTTCTGTAGAGGTGACACTGGAAAGAAATGATCAGGTGGAAAAGAATAGGAGACAAGGTTAGAAAGAAGTAAAGAACCCCAGATCACATGGGGCCTGGTAGGTGATGGGAAAGAGTTTCACTTTTAGTTAATGAGGTAAAGCACTGGAGAACTTTTGAGCAGAGGGTTAACAGAATCACTCTGGCTCCTATGCTAAACCCAGACAGACAACAGGCAGCTATTCCATAATCCCTAGAGAGAGGAGAGTGGTAGCAGTGAAAGTGATAAGCAGATACATTTTAAAGGGAGGGCCTACAGGGTATGCTATTGGATCAGATGTACATATGAGAGAAAGAAGAGTTACGGAGATCTCTAACATCTTTGCATTGAGAAAATGAAACAGAAGGTTGGAGCTGCCACTAAAAGGAACGGGAGGAGGTGGGAGCAGTGCTGAGGGCTCACTTTTGGAGAGGTTAAGTTTGAGATTCTTACTAGATATTCAAGTAGACCTGCTGGATATGGAGCAGGAAGATGGATATAAAAAGAATTCAGGAAGAAAGTTAGGACTGGATATAATACATGTTTCTCAGGTACTTTTTTTTTTTTTTTAAGTTTATTTATTTTGAGAGAAAGAGGAAAAGAGAGGCAGAGGGAAAGAGAAAATCCCAAGCAGGCACTCTGTCAATGCAGAGCCCAATGCGGTGGGACTCAATCTCCTGAACTGTGAGATCATGACCTGAGCTGAAATCAAGAGTTGGATGCTTAACCTACTGAGCCACCCAGGTGCCCCGGTTTCACAGATTCTAAATTAACTGCAACATACACTATTATTTTATGTGCCACCAAAACATAAAAAATATTATTAATTAGATTATCATATGTCATTACTTTCAGATGCATACCAATTTCAGAAATGCTAAGATCTGAAAAAAATGTAGGCTTCAAAACTGATGAAATATAGTAAATTTGTGAGTCATATAAATAATATTTAAAGCTATGAGACTAGATGAGATTATCTAGGGAATGGGTATAAACAGAAAGAGATACATAGATTAAAGTATGGGAGCACATCCAAAAACTAGAGGGTATGGAGATGAGAAATTAGCAAAGGACACTCAGAAGGAGGGTCCAGTAAAATAAGAAGGAAACTAGGAAAGTGTGGTGGCCTGGAAGCCGAGTGAGGAAAGTGTTAAAGAGGAACAGACAGTGAACAACAGCATTCGATGCTGCTAAATGATGTCTGAACTCAGTACATGAAGTCACCTGTGACCTTGACAAAGAAGTTATGGTTGAACAGTAGAGATAAATGCCTGATTGGAGGGAGTCCAACAGCATGCAAAGGAAAAAAAAAAAAAGAGAAGAGAGATGGGTAGATGGCAAATGTTGTCAAAAGTGGGTTATGATGACAGGAATATTCGGGTGTTTGTATGTTGACAGAAATCCTCTAGGAGAGAAGAAAACTTGGGGACAATAAAAGGGGATATTGGAGTGACATATTTGTCAAGATGGTATTAGAACATAAGAAGAGAGAGAGGCCTTAGCTCAGAGGCACAACTTATCCACCGTCACACAAGGAGAGCCGAATACACTGGCAGGGATGCAGACAGACAGGTTGGTGGTTGGTGGGGCAGTGACTAAGTGGAAGTGCTCTTCTCTGACTGCTGCGAATAAGGAGCACAGTAGAGAAAAAAGACAATGACTGAGTTCTAAGAATATATCTGATCTAGTTTGATGAAGCAATTGTGGTAGTAAATCCCATCAAGGAAGGTTGATAGAAAATTAGAGGGCCCTGAATGCCACTGTCAAGAGTTCCAAACCTTATTCAATAAGCAATGGGGTGTCACTGAAAGTTTATGAGCATAGAAATAAGATCAGAGATGTGATTTATTCTGCAGCAGTAAGTGGACTGAATTGGAAGAATTAAAATAATAGAGGAAAATGGAAGTCAGCTTGTCTCCGGGAAAGTAATGAAGCCCTCACCCAGGCAGTATTAAGAGGAATGGGATAGAGGGAGATTGTGAAAAAACAGATAGATCCTGTTGTCTGAAAATAGTATGTAGAGCAACAGGAAGGAAAAGATATGAAGTAGGACAAAAGACTCAGGCTTTAAGGGTAAATACCTCAGACGGTGCAGTCATTTAACAGAACACAGGAAGAAGAGCTGGTATTAAGTGAAGAATTTGTGTTGAAGAACAAAGAGGAGATGATGGAGAATCTCAGAAAGCATTTGGAAAGTAAGTCTGGAGTGATGAAGAGATAACAGTGATAGAGATATTTGGGAACCTGTTCTCTGCAGAGGGTAATCAACAGAATGCAGAGAAAACAAAATTCCAAGAATACAACCAGCCTACTTCTCAGTGGGCAAGAGAGGAAAGAGTAGTCAAAGTAAGACAGAAGCAGCATATCTTTATCTACAACAAGGTATTAGGAATTTTTTTGTTTTTTTTTGTGTGTGTGTTTGTTTTTGTTTTTTGTTGTTTTGAGAGCGAAGAGAGCACACATGCAGGATGAGAGAATCCCAGGCAGGCTCCATGCTCTCTGAGCAGAGCCTGACATAGGGCTTGATGTCATGAACCGAGATATCATGACCTAAGCTGAAATCAAGAGTCAGATGCTTAACTGACTGAGCCACCCAGGCACCCCAGGAAAGTTTCTATATTGAGAAATTAGTCAATATCATCATCAAATGCTAGAAGAAGCCCCTTGGGAATAAGAAATGGGGAAATTGCTAGTGAATGATTAGAGTTTTAACCCAGTAGCAGTAATAAAACACAGAGACAATAGGACACGAGGATTTTAAAATACCTTAGAAGTGAAAAATGAAGACTGAGTGATATTCAGGTCAAGGGGAAGGAGTAAAAAAGGGCCGATAAAGTAAAAATATGCAGGACAGGATACTTAATGAATGAATTATATAATTATATATATGTAATATGTATAATATATAATATATATAATTCATACTTTTCCTATGTCCTTAGTTGCATTTTCTTGGTCACATTTTAATATATATATACCTAAATTATATTTCTATATAATGTGTGGGTATGAATAAAAATGAGAGAATTTGAGTTTTGTCAAAGCAGGCAAGAATTTAAGTACAGCACAATTTTATGACGCAAGAAAGAGAAAACACAAAGGATCCCAGAGTGAATTACTTTCCTGGTGAAGTGAGCAGTACAGTAAAAAGTATTAAATAAGTGTTAGTTGAAGCAACAAAGAGATAAAAAGATTGTGGCCAGAAATTTAAATACTGTGTAAAAGGTCTGGAATAACTACTCTGGGAAATTCTTGAGGAATGCAACAAAAGAAAATTAAAAGAATCACTGAGCAGCACTGAGACACACACAGGACAGACCCCTTATTTTCCTTGGGTTTCTTTACCTGGACTAGGGTCAATGCTTGCCAAGAGCTCCAAATGGGGTCTCAGTCGGTTCAAGTTTGCTGGGTCTCCAGTTCGCTGGAGAGCAATTGTTAGTTCCTGAACACTCTGTGCAAAAGAGGCTGGGGTCTGCAACTTAAAAAAGACAAATATTAACTTTCTAAAAACTAGATAATCTTTTTAAAATAAAGATTATTTGAAATACTGCAATCATTTTTGCAATTTATTACATTTAATTTTATCCTCCCACATACTTCATGCTTTGGCCAGACTGGAGTACCTACTGCCTAAACAAACCCCGCACTCGCCTGCACTCACAGCGTGGCATACTGTAACTTTCTTCCCTCTGATGCGAGACCTCAATTCCTCAATTTGGAAGTATACTCTTTCCATTTTATATTTCCATGCTATGTTTCCATAGCAGACTCAATCTGAAGTCCATCTGCTATACAGACTAAATAATTTCAAAAGTCCACTCCAGCTTAAAAAATAAATCATACAGTGGTTTGGGATTCTTGGAAGCTATCAATTGTGTATTTTCCTAAAGTTCTATGACATACTTCTTATATTAACTCTCTTGAGATGGACACACATATGACCTTTAAGAGGGGAAATTGATTAGATTATAGTAAACTAAAGGTTCTTACTTGGAAAATTTAGCTATGTACTTTATTAATATAGATCAGAATTTTTCACCTCCAAAATATCACTCTTTAAAAGGTAATTTTTTAAAAGCATACATTTTAAAAAACATGAAAAATTAGAGATCATTCAGAACCATGAATGCTGACATGCCTTTATTCAATTTTTTCATCTTTGCATACTTTTTATACACTCATAATCAGTCATTTATAAACTTAAAAAGCATTTTTATATTGCTAACCTTTTTTTTTTAATGTTTTATTATTTCTAGGAGAGAGAGAGAGAGAAAGCATGAGCAGGGGAGGGTCAGAGAGAAAGGGAGTCACAGACTGAAACAGGCTCCAGGCTCTGAGCTGGCAGTCAGCACAGAGCCCGACGCGGGGCTTTAACCCACGAACCGCGAGATCATGACCTAAGCTAAAGTCGGATTCTTAACTTACTAAGCCACCCAGGCGCCCCTATTGCTAACCTTTTTAATTATGAAATATTTCAAAGTGTCTAATATGACGACAACACCCATGTATCTACCGCCAAGACTTAATAAAAATATTTCACTGACTTTTAAAGCAATTAAATGCCTTTGAACTCATAATCTTTTTGGAAGTTTGGATTATTTCCTTAAAGTAAGTTCCTGGGAAGAGTAAATTTGATTAAAAGACATGAAACTTTTGTTTTTATTCAGTGACAAACTGTTTCCCAAAAGATCTGTAATACATTTTACAAACCATCAGCAATGTACAGCAGTGTACGTCTCTTTGGCTGATATTAATTAATAGGCAATATTTGTTATGTCACTATTTTAAATGTGTATTTAATGATTATTAGATTTGAATTCTATCTCATCAATTAGATATATTTCCTCTTTGTGAACTGATAATTCATGTTTCTTTGTCCAGTAATTTACTATGGTTATTGCTTTTCATATCACTTTTAATAAATTATCTGCAGTGTCCAACACAGTAGTTATTAGCAGTGAGTGGCTATTTACGTTTAATTTAATAAAATAAACTAAAAATGTGGTTCTTCAGTTGCACAGTCACATTCTGGTTGCTAAATGGCTGTGGGTGGTTAGTGATCGCCAATTAGTGCATTTATAGAACATGTTCATTACCACAGAAAATTCTACGGCTCTACATAATAAGATGCTACATACACCGAAAGTTTGTTTACCAGTTCGTTGTAAGGTCTCTGGATATTAAATTCAAACTACTGCTCATGATGTGAGGATACTGTTACAGGATAAACTATATAGTCTAGTTCATACAAAAGGTCAACCTCCTTAGAGAATCTTTAAAAGCAAGCCAAGTTTCTCTTCAGAGATAGAGAGCTACTCCTATAAGAGACCATTACTAAGACTTCAAAACATTATAATCGGCCAGCTGCATAATTTCAGACCCAGGAGTTGCAGGTAAACTTTGGGCCAAAGTATCTTGAAAAGATTTATAGGACAAAACACGTAATATATATTATACTGGAAATTATGTAACAGGCAGTTATAACTTTCACAACCTTTGACATCAATACACTACACTATGCTCAAAGAATCCTATCTTTAGGAATAACAAAATAAATTAAATAAATAAATAAATAAAGGTGGCAGAAGAGTCTGGAAAGAAAGATGGCTAAGAACATGGATTCTAGAGTCACTTTACTCAAGCTCGAATCCAACCCTGCAATGATTACCTATGTTACTCTGGAGAAATTAACCTCTCCTTGTCTTTGTATAAAAGGCATAATACAGGTCTATGGAAAGGATTAATTGATTATTTAAAGCCACCAGCATTGGTAGGCTCTCAGTAAGTAAGTGTTAAAGAGTATATTATATTTAGACTACACTTATATCTTGAATTTAATTTCTATAAATTAAATGTGAGTTGGACTCTAATGAAACAAGTATTTAAGGTAAAATAATAAAAATTAACGCTATTACTGAATGTAATGTATTTACATGCTGCTTTAAGACTTTTTTTGTACACTTTCATATATTTCATGTTGAATTACAACGAAAACAATTACAGTATTACCCTAGTTTTAACAAAATTTAGTTCTTAGAGTCAGTAATAAACAATGGAGCCTATGTGTATGTATTCTAGGGATCTTTTTATCATAACAGAAAAAGTTGAAGTAAGTTTACTGAAAAGTTGAACAAACCTAGAATAATTAGTAACTTATTATGTGAAATTATTGTGGCTAAGAATCGTAAGAAATCTCAACTTATACATCTTCCAGACCATTAAATGGCTGTTATAGGAAGACGATAAAGGTCTTTAGAAAAGGGGCTTAACTAACACAATGATTAAAACTCAGGGAACAAAGAAAGAAGGAAGAGAGGCAACAATAATAAGAGATGGAAGACCCTCAGAAGAATACTAAAGAGTGCTGGATAAAGCATTAGAATGCTAATGAAATCATATATGAATGATGTCAATTTTACATCAATTCAATTTATATGAACTGGTAATGATGTGACTAGTTGTGAGACTCAGCTACAGATAACATACCTTGGAAGAGCCTGACTACAGTATTAACTTTAACATACATTTGTTAAATGAATAAATTACTAACTCATGAATTACCAAAACTCCAAGACTGGTCTAAGAAGTAAGGAAAAAAAGCGTCTACCTTGTCAATGATTGACTGCATATGAGACTTGTGAGACTGGTCTCCATAAAGCAATGAGGACCACTGGTCTGGTGCAATCCGCAAGCCGGCTTCCATGGCAATCTGCACTATCTGGGAGTCGTGTTCTCGCCGCAGAGCTTCATATGTTCTAAATTCTTCTTTCAGCTGCATCAAAGAAGAGTCTTCATCACGTTTGGTGACCTAGTATGACACACATAATCTCATAATGAGTCAGGTAAGAAACAAATTGACTCTGTATTTTATATGAACACATACAGAGAACAATTTTTAATATAACAAATTTCTTTTAGCAACAATAGCAAAATAAAATGAACCCAGTGTTTTGCCTGTAAAACATTACCCCTTTATAGATGTCAAAATCTTCTGAATAGGTCTTAAAGAATGAATGAGTATGTGCTGGAGCAAAGTCCCAAAACTGGATATATCTTAACGCATATATAGTTTAAATTGTAGGAGTGTGTGTATGCATTTTCCCCTAAATGTTTATTGAACAGAAAAAGAATGAGCACAAGTGGGGGGGGAGAGGGGAGAAGGGAGAGAGGGAGAGGGAAAGGGAGAGAGGGAGAGAGAGAGAGAGGGAGAGAGGGAGAGAGGGAGAGAGAGTGAGAATACCAAGCAGGCTGCATGCTCAGCATGGCACCCAATGCGGGGCTCAATCTCATGAACCTGGGATCATGACCTGAGCTGAAACCAGGACACTCAACCAACTAAAACACCTAGGCATCCCTGCATATGCATTTCTGAAAAGAAAAAAATACGTGGGGTGCCTGGCTGGCTCAGTCAGTTAGAGCATGTGACTCTTGGTCTCAGGGTCATGAGTTCAAGCCCCATGTTGTGTGTGGAGCCTACTTTTTTATATATACGTGTGTGTGTTAACAAGGTAAAATATATTCTAAAATATGTTAGAATACAGGTGACCCTGGACAAGAATTAATTTACTTTGATTTGCTAAGCCTTTGGCCTAAATCCAGCTTGACTCAAAATGTAACAATATAACAAAAAATAACAGCGGTACCTACCTCAACAAGCCTAGAGAATTAAATGAGTTAATGTCAATTATGATGGTTAATAAGTTAACGCACTGACTAGCACATACTAAGAGCTCAATAAGTTTTAATCATTTTAATTACTAAAAGATATTATCATCATCATTATTATTTTACACTTTCTGATGGAGGCCTAGCCTGCAAAACTCCATGGAAAATTAAGCTAAGCACAGATGATAGTTAAAATCACACAAGCATCTGAATGATGCTCTATCAGTTCAGAGTACCAGCTAGCTCAATGCCAGGCAAGCCCAAGATTAATAATCCACAGTTATGAAGAAGAAAAACACATTGCTTTTTTCAGAATAAATACATCAGTATTTTTTTTCTTCTTTAAAAAACATTGCCTTTATTCCCATAAGGACTCAATTTCCTCTAGTAGAAAATTCTCATTTTTTTTTCCATCAAAGAAAACTACAGAAGATGTTAGTCAAGATTTCTAGAACATACTGGTATTATATTTTAAAATGTATTCCATTCTTATTACAAGAAGGTCTAACTTAAATTTTGTTAGGTAAGTCCATGGAACAACCAATAGATTAAAAAAAAAAAAAACCCAAGAACTAGAGTCACAAAAACAAAATGTATTTTGCCACTATTCAAAGGCAAGTCAAATGACCAAATGTATATGGGTATATACAAAAACATCCTCTCAATATAGGCTAAACCTTATTAAATTGTAGACTGTTTTCTACCTGATATATTAGGGGTCTCTGGACTTGGCTCTCAAAACTCTCTCTTAACTAAAGACCAAAGATTTCTAAGAGATGCAATGCTTAAAGTACGTCCTGGAACTACAACTGTACCAAGAAGGATCAGAATTATCCCAGTTTGAAAAGGTTTTTCAAATGGAAATACAAGAGATGCTGAAAGGACACAGCTACAACACAACACATGGACACACACAGCTGCAAGCAAGAAGGAAAATGCTTAGAGAATTAAATCAGTTACATTTAGTTAATGTTTAATTGTTAATATTATTTAACCATTAATAATTGTTAATATTATATTAAATGTTAATAATGAATAGTTAATATGTTTAATTTAGTTAATATGTACCAATAGTACATTATTACTGGCAAGAGAAGAAAGCAGGTAGACAATAAAGAAAAATAATCATGACCCAAGTGATAAATAACTAGATTTTTACAAATTTCCAAGTCTCTCTTTAATTACTATTAATGCTTCTAATTAGGATTGAGAAGGGTTTAATGTAGGTATTCTGGGGTTTTCAGATCGCTTATTCTTCACAGAAGACTAGATTTCCTTTTCTTTCTTTTTATTTTTTAAGCTTGCAATACTGTATCTGTCTGGTACTGTTAGGAGAGAATAGAGAAGTCTGGAAACTGGCAGACATTCTAAAATGTATTCCAGGTGACACTGTAAAATCATGTTATTACAATCATTAAGACAAATGTTGAGTTATATTTAGGGACAATCTGAACCAGTTGGGAGTTATTTTGGCTAGTGTTTCTCACAGTTCCAGAGACACCTAAGGCAAAGACAGGGTTGGGTACAAACCTGGAGTCCACACCTCATTTTCAGTATATATTTAATCTGACTCTAGAAAGAAACTTATGAATGTTGGCCTTTAGTTAGAGCTTTAAGAATCTTTTTCTAATTAAATTGGTATGCTTTCCTGCTGATTCTGTGAACCATTTTTATCTTTCTCAGAAAATGAGAGAATAGACTATAATAGGATGTAGGATTTTTTAGTTTGAGTGTCAGATGAGGGGACATGGTGAGGGGACATGGTGACCCAGGAACGGATTTCCTTATAGGCTGTTATGAATTAAAAAAATTTTAGAGAAATGCCTCCCTGGTTCATGAAGTACTAGTTATCTGTTGTGTCAAAAGTAGGAGGCCTTAGATGGGGCACCTGTGTGGCTTAGTCAGTTAATCATCTGACTTCAGCTCAGGTCATGATCTTGTGGTTTGTGAGTTCAAGCCCCACATTGGGCTGGCTCTCTGCTGTCAGTGCTGGGAGCTCACTTAGGATCCTGTCTCCCTCTCTCTGCCCCTCCCTGGGTTGCGCACACACGCTCCCGCTCCCTTTCCCTTTCTCTCAAAAATAAACATTAAAAAAAGAAGAGGAGGAAGAAGCCTTGACATTAGGAAGTCAGGAAAACAAGATATGTAATGAGCACCAATGCTTTAGTGCTGATTCAATCTGGGATACAAAAGAATATGTCCAGCCACACTATCTACACTGAACACAAGATGGCAAACGGAGCTCCAGTACCATAGGTATACGTGGAATTACAGCAGGAGCAAAGAGCCAAATAAAATTTCCTCCTACTTCAGTGACTCTCTGCTCAGACCAATTCAGCTTATAGTCTTCGTGGGGAAAGGACACAATTTAACACTCTCCTCAAATATAAAAATCTATATAAGCCTCAGTTTATGCTGTTCAATATTTAACATACAAAATTCAATGTAACATTAAACTCAAAGATTTACTATTTAAGTCTGGGAAAAAGACAATGTTTCCATTCAAGCCCACATAGCACTGGTTCTTACCTTGAAGCAGGAGGCCCTATAAAGGAGCTGGACAACATGCCCAATGCTAGTTTTAGAGGCTTGAGGAAACCGTGGCTCCAACCTTTGCACCACAAAGAGAACCAATACTTTTCTTGACAAAGCAGAACCATCTTCTAAGGCCAAGAGAACTAGCTTTAGAGCTTCCTCCTGCATTGCTAGGAAAAGTTGGGCAAAACCAAAGTTTATCATGTGCAAGGTTAAGATAAATCTATTTATTAGAAGGGCAATTCTCAATACTCAAAAAGCTCTGTAAGTGCCACTTAATTGATGGGCAACACAACACAAAAAAACACATGTTCACAGTTATACTTTCTGTTTTGGGGCAATTTTATATTACACTCTATATTTTATTTAAGAAAACAGATAAAAAATTAACACATTCAAGAAATATTTCTATCAAAATGCAAACTTTTGACATTTACAGAAAAGTTTTAAGTACACTACAAAGCTGACGTGGAATTACCCAAGCCATGATCGTCAAGTGGGATATTATTTGGTAACAACAGAATACTGCAAAGAACTAGCCTTTGCACATTGCACATTACATTTAGAATTACTAGCTTAGTAAATATCAAATTTAATCACATACCTGGTCCAAGGAACTGGCAGCCCCTAGCTCTGACTGCTGCCCAAAGATTGGAGGACAGTTGCTGAGGGTTCTGGTGTTGAAGAATGAGCTCTGTAACTGTTCGTTCCCCTAAAGATCGAGCTGCTCTCATAGCACGAATCCTGCCTTCCTCTTCCACAAGTTGGCAGTGGACCAGAGTCACCAGCTTCCTCTGCATTGGGCGACTGAGAACACTCTGAGTAGTGCTATTCAGACCCACTCCTTTCAAAGAGAGCAAAAAGTTATTTCTAGGTTTAAAAGTCCAGAAAAATTTCCTCTGATGGGCTGACTGACTTAATGGATATGTGAATAGTTCTGGTTTCTACTATGATATTTAAAATAAACAGTAGATGAAATGATACCAAAAACAGCCTAGTTTGCATTTTAAAAACATACAAAAGTTGTTATCTCATGTAAAAATAATATTCATTACAACATTAAATATATCATTATTCGTCATAACCATGGAGGAACAAAGAAAAAAGGCCAGGCAAAATTATTAATTAATTTAAGACCCAAATCTTGAGGTCCTAACAATTCTGGCATATTATTTCATAATGGCTAATTTTACATTCCTACTGAAATAATAAGCCATAATGGCAATGCAGTAACAGCAACTTCCAATTTTATTACATTCTCTAAGGCACATCATATAAAACTGAATAGAAGGCAGACAATCTGGAGTTGTCAAATGATGGAGAGCCCTGCTGAAACTACTAGTATATTCTCACTTACTTTTGCAACTCATTCAAATGTTTCCAACATCACAGAAACTCTAAATTCATCTATTTGAATGGTTTGTAATGATATTATTTAGTACTAGTGGGGTTTGATTTACAATAAATAAGTGAATTTCATTAACATTCACTTATAGCCCACAATTTTTATGGTAAGAAAAACATCTTTCATTAAACATTTACTTGGCATGGATAATTGCATCTGATTTACCTCTAGCACTGCTGAGTGGTTTCAGGTACAATGCTAACTCTTCTACACATTTCTTGGCTTCCTCATAATGCTTTGTATCTTCAACCCCACTACACAGAGTAATGGGCTGCTGCTCAGGGACCTTGAGGTCAAAAGAGAAGGTCTCTATGAGTGCTCACTAATTAATTAATAAACAATTAATTAATTTTACTGAGTATATTTTATGCACTGCTACTCTAACAGTGGTAACATCAAAACTCCCACTAAATTTACTGAAGTCTTTCAAAAGACCTTTTCCATACTAACACAAAATTTAATGTATTATTTTGGTTTTATAACTGCTTTACTGAAATATAATTTGTATACCATGTAGATGACCCACTGACAATATATAATTAAATGGTTTTTAGTATATTCACAGGTGTGTAACCATTACAATTTTAGAACATTTTCATCACCCCTCCAAAGAACCCCGTACTCTTAAACTGTCACTCCTCCCATATTTCCTCCCAACTCTCCACCTATAAGAAAATACTAATTGATTTCCTGTCTTTTAGGGATTTGCCTATTTTGGACATTACGTGAAAACAGAATCATAGAATGACTATACCACTTTGAGTTCTCACCAGCAATAAAGAAGTTTCTGTTGCTCCACATCCTCACCAGCATTTGGTATTATCAGTGTTTTAGACTCTGAAGCTATTCTAATTAGCGTATAGCAGTACCTCGTTGTTTTAATTTGCAATTCCTTAATGACAAATGATGTTGAGCAACTTTTCATTTGCTCATTTGCTATCCGTACATCTTCTCTGGTGAGGTATCGATTCAGATCTCTGCCCATTTTAAAATTACGTCTTTTTATTATTGAGTTTTAAGAGTCTTTATTACATCCGAGACAACTTTCTTTTAGCTATATGAGTTACAATTATTTTCTCTCATTCTGTGAGTTATTCTTTCACTCCCTGACGGTGTCCTTTGAAGCACAAAGTTTTAAGCCTTGATTCAGTTCAATTGATCTTTTATTCCTTGTACTTTTTATGTCATATCTTCTGCCAACTCCAAGGTTATGAAGACTTATACCTATATTTTCTTTTTTTTTTTGCATTTTATTTTTAAAAAATTTTTCTTAAATAGTCAAGTTGGTTTCCATATAACACCCACTGCTCATCCCCACAAGTGCTCTCCCCCATGCCCATTACTCGCCCTCCCCCTCCCCCACCCTCATCAGTCCTCAGTTTGTTATCAGCATTCAAGAGTCTCTCATGGTTTGCCTCCCTCCCTCTCGTCAACTATTTTTCCCCTTCTTCTCCCCCATGGTCCTCCGTTAAGTTCCTCCTAATCCTCCTATACGTGCAAACATATGGTATCTGTCCTTCTCTGCCTGAGATATTTCGCTCAGCATAACACCCTCAAGTTCCATCCACACTGCTACAAATGGCCAGATTTCATTCTTTTTCATTGCCATGTAGTATTCCATTGTAAGATAAACCACATCTTCTTGATCCATTTGTCAGTTGATGGACACTCTAGGCTCTTGCCATGTTTTGGCTATTATTGAGAGTGCTGCTATGACATTAGGGTACATGTGCCCCTATGCATCAGCACTCCTGTATCCCTTGGGCAAATTCCTAGCAGTGCTATTCCTGGGTCATAGGGGAGTTCTATTGTTCATTTTTTGAGGAATCTCCATACTGTTTTCCAGAGGGGCTGCACCAGTTTGCATTCCCACCAACAGTGTAGGAGGGTGTCCATTTCTCCACATCCTTGCCAGCACCTAGAGTCTCCTGATTTGTTCATTTTAGCCACTCTGACCGGTGTGAGGTGGTATCTCAGTGTGGTTTTGATTTGTATTTCCCTGATGAGGAGGGACGCTGAGCAAACTTTCATGTGTCTGTTGGCCATCTGGATGTCTTCTTTGGAGAAGTGTCTGTTCATACCTTCTGCCCATTTCTTCACTGGATTATTTGTTTTTCAGGTGTGGAGTTTGGTGAGTTGCTTATAGATTTTGGATACTAGCCCTTTATCTGATATGTCATTTGCAATTATCTTTTCCCATTCTGTCAGTTGCCTATTAGTTTTATTGTTTCCTTTGCCGTGTAGAAGCTTTTAATCTTGATGAAGTCCCAATAGTTCATATTTTTGCCTATATTTTAAGAGTTCTGCAGTTTTAACTTTTACATTCAGCCTTTGGTTAATTTTGAGTTAATTTTTGTATATGGGGTGAAGTAGGGGCCCAAATTGATCCTTTTACATTTGGATATCCAAGTTTTCCATAATCACTTGTTGGAAAGACTGTCCTTTCTTCACTGAATGGTCTTGGCAATGTCAAAAATCATTTCATATGTGTGTTTACTTCTGGACTCTATTCGACTGATCTAAATGTTTGTCTTTATATCCATATCACATTGTATATCAGTATCACACTGTAGCTTTGCAGTTTCAAAATCTGGAGCACAATTCTTCCAACTTTGTTCTTTTCCAAGATTGTTTTGACTATTTGTGGTCCCTTCTGATACCATACAAATTTTAGGTTGGGTTTTTTTTTCCCTTGCCAATAAACAAAAACACACCACTGGGACTTTGATAGAGCTTGCATTGAATCTGTAGATTGCTTTGGGTCTGCCAATCCATGAACATGCAATGTCTTTCCATGTATGTATGTATGTATGTATGTATGTCTTCTCTATTTTTTTCAGCAATGTTTTGCTGTTTTCCGTGCCTAAGTCTTTCAGCTTTGTTAAATTTATTCCTAAGTATTTTATTATTTTGATGCTGCCACAGTGGAACTGTTTTCTTAGTTTCCTTTCAGATTGTTCATTGTTAGTGTATAAAAATGCAACTAATTTTTGCATGTTGATTTTATATACTGCAATTTTGCTTAATTCATGCAGTAACTCTAACAGTTTTCAACGGAACTCTTTAGGGCTAAAATAGTGACTACTACACATTAAAATGCCCTATCCTCAAATTTCATAAACATTAGTAGTTTCAGTTAAGATATGACATAGTCTTACTCATTTTGTAGAAAGAGTTCATCTTCAGACAACTTTATGAAAAAAAGCAAGCTGTGGTTATTTGCTATTAAAAAAATAGTGCATTTCTAAACTTACTATTCTTATCAAATCTATTTTTTTAATGTTTCCAAAATTTGATAGCGTGATTTTCAAAGTAAAAAGAGAAATGATTATGAAATGAAAAATTAAGTATAAGAAGAAAAAGGACCAACTGCACTGTCCCTTTTGACAAATATTTTATAGTGTTGTTGGTAACATCACAAGAGAGGTTTATCAATAAAGGAAGTTTTCCTTTTGAATAAACTATTCTATTCTCTTTATCTCCAACATACATAATATCAGCCTTTCTTACATTTCAGCAGCTTTTATCAAGACTGGTCTAGAAAATATTAATGGAGCCAGATCCAAAGTTCTAGTATATTTATTCAGAAAATGACTTATGACAAATATATGACAATTCAGACTCACACTATGCAAATTTGGTAACAGATTACTTAAGTAAATCACATCTAGCTTCCAAAAAGTCAACTCCCTTGTCTTTGTGAGATCTTCTGAGGATACTACTGATCTCTACTTTGAGAATACTGAGACAAAATTTCAGAATATTACCATCAGAACTGCCAGACGTGCTTTTACATTTAGGTAGCTAGGGACAGTTCCTCCTACTCTAAAAAAAATGGTTCCCAAAGGCTATGTGCCCTACAGCTTTTTTCATCTTCTTCATCTTTCATTTCAGTTAGCATCTACTAAGTAAAATTATCTGAAGTAGCTTCACTTCTCCTATTAAGTAAAATGCAATGGTTTTTATGAGTAATAGTTTCCCCAATATAAAGAGGTGCTTAAAACAAAACAAAACAAAACAAAACAAAACAAACAAAAAAGACGGGGCTCAGTCAGCTGAGCGCCCAACTCTTGATTTCAGCTCAGGTCATGAGCTCACAGTTGTATGATCGAGCCCCATGTTGAGTTCTGCACTGAGGGTGGAGCCTGCTAGGGAGTCATTCTTTCATATTCTCTCTCTCCCCCTCCTGCTCTTCCCCGCTTATCCTCTCTCTCTCTCTCTTAAAAAAAGGGGGGGGGGGAGCGTCTGAGTGGCTCAGTTGGTTAAGTGTCCGACTTTGGCTCAGGTCATGATCTCACAGTTCATGGATTCGAGCCCTGCATCTGGCTCTGTGGTGACAGCCAGCTCAGAGCTTGGAGCCTGTTTCAGATTCTGTGTCTCCCTCTTTCTCTGACATTCCCCTGCTCATGCGGTCTCTCTCTCTCAGAAATAAATAAAAACATTAAAAAATTTTTTAAAAAGTCCTATGACTTGCCTCTTAAGTTTCTCGAATGATCTCAGTAGCTAAGACTGTTGAGAGACAATGACCACCAGAATAAATGACTGTTATGGCTGAGGAACACTACACTCCAACAATAAATCTCCCAACCACTGAAATGAAGGCTCTGTACCATAGAGAACTTTATCTAATTACATAGAAGGCAATGTTGCCCAATTTGAATTCAACAGGTTTCTCTCAAGAGGAAAACACATACACTTAGAGATT
The DNA here is from genome assembly GCF_003009895.1 of Hyaena hyaena. Classification (NCBI taxonomy): domain Eukaryota; kingdom Metazoa; phylum Chordata; class Mammalia; order Carnivora; family Hyaenidae; genus Hyaena; species Hyaena hyaena. Next base: position 2,017,753 of record NW_024080844.1, on the reverse strand, counting down.
AAAAGGAATAAGAAGCCACCCATCTTACCTGAGCACCCACTAGCTGCAGCAATGCCGAGTTCACAGGGAGGAGCTCAATGTCTGTATTGATAGTGGTCTGGTCAAATGGGCAAGCCTTGCGGTGCAGTTTATTCAGGCACATCTTGCAGACAGTATGGCCACAACCCAAACTGATGGGCTTTCGAATTGTTTCATCAAAAGTCTGAGTGCAAATTGGGCAGGAGAGGAAATCCGTCCACTGTGGAGCTTGTACAGGCATTGTTAACTGGAGTTACAATTCACTAACACACACACGCAAAATAATCTAAAGCAAAGATTCCACTGGAATCAAAATCTTTGAAAAAAGTTTTTTTTTTTTAAATATCTTCTGTAGATACAGTCAGCACATAGTGTGAAATATAACCTGGAAAACAAAAGAAAAAAAAAGAAAAAATAGTGTGCCTTCCTTTTCAATTAACTGTGCATTCACACTCTATTACCTAAAACCTTTTATATGACATTTATATCACTAATGTCCATCATTTTGCACTTTCATAGAATAAGAGTCATAATAAAACTTCAAGTCTCATTCCCTTGCTGTAGACATATGGAGTGGACCCCAGAAAGATAAAATAACTTGCCCAAGGTAACAAATGAAGTTAATAATAAGGCTAGACCCAGGAACTAAATCTCACAAGTTTATCTAAGTCTACAATTGTTTTATATTTAAGAATTAACGTTTTAAAGGTGGCTAATAATATTGTTTCTTGAGCTGCATGCCAGTTACATGAATCTGTTCAGCTGTGAACATTTATCAAGCACTGATGATACATACACTTCTGTGTATGTTACACCTCAAGAAAGAGTTTTTAAAAACTGGCCTCAAGTAAAAATTACCTCAAAATATTTTATCATCAAATTGGGCATGAGTAATCAAATAACAAAGAGTCTGTGAACTTTTTTAAAGTCTTTTTCTTTTAAGAGTTTCAAATACTGTTAAAGAGTTTTATTTATCAGTAGTTAGTTATCTTTCAGTCCCTGCTATGGTCTACACTTGTTGCTACAGTGTGCTATGTCAGAACAACTGCACGGTACAACTGTTTACTTCAAAAGATTTTTTTAAACTCCCAACTTTATTAATGCCCCAACAATGATAATTCAAATTTCATTGCCTAACCTCTTTTTTGGCAGAGGATAAAAACCAAATTACAAAACTTATCGCCTCTGTCTAACACAAATTTGTTTTTATATATAAAATTCAACCTAAAACTTACAGCACATATTTTAGACAATACATACTATATTTATCTAACTGTAGTTTCTAAAAATGAGAATTGATATACAGAACAACAAAATAACAGTATTACAAGTTGTTACAGATTTTATTATTCTCCAGAGACACTGCTTACAAATATGAAAACAATTAAGCTGTAATTAACTAAGAAAGCAAATTATCTAATATACCTTATTCGAGCATTACATTTAATTCTTGTTTTATTGAAACAACTCAACCTTAAATGCAAGCCTGTTAATGATGAGATAACAGTTTTCATTAGGTATGTTAAAAATGTATCCATTCATTCAACAAATATTTACTAAGCACTACTATGTGCCAGACTGAATTGTTGGGGAAACAGTGAAACAGCACAGTCATAGTATCTGCCTTCAGAGTAACTGTAGCTTTGTTTGTTTTTCTGCAAAGTGTGCTATAACATATTTTACCAAGTTATAATTTAAAAAATTTTTTTTAAATGTTTTATTTATTTTTGAGAGAGAGAGACAGCTTAAGTAGGGGAGGATCAGTAAGACAGGCAGACACAGAATCTGAAGACAGGCTCCAGGCTCTGAGTTAGCTGTCAGCACAGACTCCGACGTGGGGCTCGAATCCACGAACCAGGAGATCATGACCTGAGTTGAAGTTGGACACTTAACCGACTGAGCCACCCAGGCGCCCCCCAAGTTATAATTTTAAAGTTTATTTATTTTGAGAGAGCGTGTTGTGTGCATGCACACAAGCAGGTGAGGGGCAGATAGAGGGAGAGAGAGAATCCCAAGCAGGCACCGTGGGGCTGGACTGCATAAACCATGAGATCATGACCTGAGCAGAAAACCAAGCGTCAGTTGCTCAACCAACAGAGCCACCCAGGCACCCCAAGTTATCTGCATGTGTGTTAAAATGACTCTTGCAGTAACAAGAATGAGCAAATAAAGAAATTACTCACAGTTTGATTTCAATAATGTTTTAAAGATAAAAACTTCTAATAAAATGGATTTAATCAAATACATTACGAGTAGCTACAAGTATGTTTATAATAAATTATTAATACTTAATAAATTAAAACTCATCTGGAAAGATAAAAAAGAAAATACAGCATTTAATTATTCAACTGTAGACTCAAATGCTAGATTTGTGCACTGGGTTGCAGAATGCTCAAAAACAAGGGTAAATTTTTAGAGAAGACCTAATGTTCAGAAAAGAAATTGTATATTAGTCATAAACTGTTTGCTGAACCTGATTAAGTAGATAAAGCATCACATAGGGCCGCCTGGGTGGCTCAGTCAGTTAAGCATCGACTTCGGCTCAGGTCATGATCTCACAGTTCATGTTTCGAGCCCCGCGTTGGGCTCTGTGCTGACAGCCAGCTCAGAGCCTGGAGTCTGTTTCAGATTCTGTGTCTCCCTCTCTCTCTGACCCTCCCCTGCTCATGGTGTCTCTCTCAGAAATAAATAAAACACTAAAAAAAAATTTTTTTTAAAGCATCATATAAACTTTTCTATAGATTAGCATGGCAATATATATATTAATGCCTGCCTGCAAAGAATCCGAACTTGTGTTAATCTCTGCAAAGAGAGCTTAATGGTTCCTTCCTTTTTACTAGTATGGCCTTTTAGACAACTTAAAATGTGTTCATCTTAAAGTATAGATAAAATACAGCACTTCATTCTCTCAGACACTATAAACTATACAAACCCGGAAGGGCACAAAACATAATTAAATGTTGGGGGCGTCTGGGTGGATCAGTTAGTTGAGGGTCTGATTCTTGACTTCAGCTCAGGTCATGATCCCGGGGTCGTGGGATTGAACCCCAGGTCGGGCTCTGGGCTGAGGGTGGAGGTTGTTTAAGATAATGCCCCCCCCCCCTCAATCTCTAAAATAAATAAAAATTTAAAAGATTAAAATATATGTATAATAAATGTTTTTATAGCATGTTATAATTTTTACTATGAATACAGCTATGTGCCACATACTATGCTAAATGCCTTACATAGAACACTTATAAAAGGTAGGTAATTACTGTTATCCCATCTTACAGATATGAGAAATGGAAGTTTAGAGAGACTGAGGAGGATAAAAAGAAGAGCTAAGATATTAACCTAAATAGTCTGGCACAAAACCCAAATTCATAACCAGATCACTATTCACAAATTAAAGGTTAAATATAAAGAAGGAAGAACTACTTGTGATTTCCTTCAAAATTCAATGTCACAAAGCTGCATTCCCTAATACGTACTGACTTCACAGTAATTTTGCTAAACTTATTGCCAAATCTAATGGTCAGGTCCTTGTTCTAATCTTGTCTTCTCAATAAGTTATGAAACAGACAACTACTCCCTGCTTCTCGAAACGGTCAATAAACCACATTCCCCTAATCCTTTCTAACTCATTGGCTATGTTTTTGGTCTCTTAAACTCCTAAGTGCTGGAATCCTCAGGTCTCTATTTTGATTTCTCTTATCATTATCCAGCTAAAATCCTGAAAAAGCTTCCTATTATATTTAGAATAAAATCTGGACTTCCCATTCTTATTTACAAAACCCTAAATGATATGACCTGTAATTATCTCTCCAACTCCATTTTCTAACACTTATCCTCATCTTAGTATGTTAGTACTAGGTATTCTCTCCATCTAATCTCTGAATTGGAGGGCACTCTTCATCACTTAGATGCCAGCAAAAATGTCATATCCTCCCTGAACACTCAGAACTCTAAATCATTCAGGGGCGCCTGGGTGGCTTAGTTGGTTAAGCGTCCGACTTTCGCTTAGGTCATGATCTCGCGGTTCGTAGGTTCGAGCCCCGCGTCGGGCTCTGTGCTGACTGCCAGCTCGGAGCCTGGAGCCTGTTTCAGAGTCTGTGGCTCCCTCTCTCTCTGACCCTCCCCTGCTCACGCTGTCTCTCTCTCGGGGTGGGGGGTGGAGGGGGGGTAAAAAAAAAAGTTAAAAATTAAAAAGAAAAAGAACTCTAAATCATTCTATAATCTGTCACTGTATTCAAATTCTCTACAAAACATTTACATCATCTGTTAGGTAACATTTTCCTTCTTATATTTTTATTTGCTTACTCAATATCTATCTAATATTAGAATATAGACTCCACAAGAGCTGAAATCTAATCCATCTTATTCACTATGAAAGACATAGCTCCCCACTATAATTTAGGCTACCTAAAAATTTTGCTTATAATTTTAGCGCTCATAAGACATGTGAAAACCTATTCATAAATCTCTAAGGAACTTAAAAACTCTTAAATTAAGAAATTCTAATCTATATTATTCTTTTTTGTTTTCAGAAATAATTTATTAATATAATTGCATTAATATTAAAAGCTGTTATTTTATTTTTTATTATTTTGTAGTTTATTGTCAAGTTGGTTTCCATATAACACCCAGTGCTCATCCCAACAAGTGCCCTCCTCCATGCCCATCACCCATTTTCCCCTCTCCCACACCTCCCATCAACCTTCAGTTTGTTCTCAGTCTTTAAGAAGAGTCTCTTATGGTTTGCCTCCCTCCGTCTCCTTAACTATTTTCCCTCTCTATATTACTCTTTAATAAGTCTTAAAATTGCAGGCAACTTTTTGAAATTTATGACATCTGACAATGTAGAATTGTCAGAATATAGAAAATATTCTGACAATATAGAAATATAGAATATAGAAATATAGAAATATAGAATATAGAAAACAAGTAGAAAATATGGTCAACATCAGTTTTATGGACTTGAAAACTCACTGCTCTCATAAATGATCTCATATCTGTGCTGCCATAAAAGTTTTCCAAATTATTCTGTTGTAACAAGAACTATTTTTTTAATGTTTATTTATTTTTGAGAGAGAGAGAGAAACAGCAGGGTAGAGGCCAGGGGTTGTGGGGGCGGACAGATGATCCAAAGCGGGCTCTGTGCTGACAGCAGGGAGCCTCAAACCCATGAATCGTGAGATCATGACCTGAGTCAAAGTTGGATGCTCAATCAACTGAGCTGCCCAGGCGCCCTATAATAATGTTTAAAATACAATCACAAAATTTTATTGGTAAAAGACACCTTAGAGTTCATCTGGTTCTAGTTAATTTTTCAAGATAACATTTACTTATGTCCCTCTAAATTGCAAATATTATTAAACTTTTTCAAACACCTCTTTTCATTCAATCTTTAAAACCCAAAGTTGGAATCACTTTCCCTCTTTTTGCAGAGAAATAAAATTAACATTCAGAGAGCTCTATACAAGATCACATAAATAGTAAGTGGCAAGATACAACCACCTCAGATTGGTACTTGATACTAAAGCTTATACACTTGCCACTGCACCAATTCAACGTGGAGAAGACCAAAAACAAGGCAAGTAAAAGAGTTACAAAGCCATGCACTTGATGCCAGAGCTAGGATTAGAAACCAAGTTTATAGTTTTAGTGTCCCGTGCACCCCTATCAGACTGCCTTGCAAATAAACCTATCAACAAATCCCTGACTTTTAAAATATCCTTGCATACTAACATGTCTCCCGTGGTAAAGGGAAACAAAAGTAAAAATGAACTATTGGGACCTCATCAAGATAAAAAGCTTCTGTGGGGCACCTGGATGGTTCAGTCGGTTAAGCATTGCACTTGGGCTCAGGTGATGGATCTCCTAGTTCATAAGTTCAAGCCCCACAACAGGCTCTGCAGTGACAGTGCGGAGCCTACTTAAGACTCTCTCTCTCTGCCCCTTCCCTAATTGTGCTCTTTCTCAGTCTCAAAATAAATAAAAATTTTTAAAAAAGATAAAAAGCTTCTGCACAGTGAAGGAAACAAAACCAAAAGGCAACCAACAGAATGGGAGAATATATTTGCAAATGACATATCAGATAAAGGGTTAGTATCCAAACTCTATAAAGAACTTATCAAACAACACCCAAAAAACAAATAATCCAGTGAAGAAATGGGCAAAAGACACGAACAAACACTTTTCCAGGGGAGATCTCCATATGGCTAAGAGACACATGAAAAGATGCTCAACATCACTCATCATCAGGGAAATACAAATCAAAACCACAATAAGCTATCACCCCACACCTGTCAAAATGGCTAAAATGAACAACTCTGGAAACAACAGGTGTTGGCGAGGAAGCAGAGAAAGGGAAACACTTTTGCACTGCAGGTGGGAATGCAAACTGGCACAGCCACTATGGCGGTTCCTCAAAAAATTAAAAATAGAACTACCCTACGACCTAGCAATTGCACTACTAGGTATTTATCCAAAAGATTAAAAAATGCTGATTCAGGGACGCCTGGGTGGCTCAGTTGGTTAAGTGCCGACTTCAGTTCAGGTCATGATCTTATGGTTCATGGGTTCGAGCCCCGTGTCGGGCACTATGCTGACAGCTGGCTCAGAGCCTGGAGCCTGCTTCAGATTCTGTATCTTCCTCTCTCTCTGACCCTCCTCTGCTCATGCTGTCTCTCTCTCTCTCTCTCTCTCTCACACACACACACACACAAATAAATAAAAAACATTAAAAAAATTTTAAGTGCTGATTCAAAGGGGCACATGCACCACAATATTTACAGCAGCCCTATTGACAACAGCCAAATTATGGAAAGAAACCAAATGTTCATTGACTGATAAACAGATAAATAAGATGTGGTGTGTATATACACAACAGAATATTTTTCAGTGACCAAAAAGAAATGAAATTCTGCCATTTGCAACAATGTGGATGGAACTAGAATGCATTATGCTAAGCAAAATAAGTCAGTCAGAGAAAGACAAATATCATGATTTCACTCATATGTAGAATTCAAGAAACAAAACAGATGAACACAGGGGAATGGAAGGAAAAATATGATAAAAACAGGGAGAGAAGCAAACCATAAGAGACTCTTAAATACAGAGAACAAACTGAGGGTTTCTGGAAGGGAGATGAGTGGAGGGATGGGCTAAATGGATGATGGACATTAAGGCAGATACTTGTTGGGATGAGCACTGGGTGTTATGTGTAAGTGATGATTCACTAAATTCTACTCCTGAAACTATTATTACACCATATGTCACTTAACTTGGATTTAAAAAAAAAAGAGAGAGAGAAGGGGCACCTGGGTGGCTCAGTTCGGTTAAGCCTCCAACTCTAATTAATTCTGGCTCAGATCATGATCTCAGGGTCATGGGATCGAGCTCTGCATCAGGCTGTGTTGAATGTGGAGCCTGCCTCTCTCTCTCACGCTCCCTCTGACCCTCCCCTGCTTGCACACTCTCACTTTCTCAAAAAATAAACACATAAGCATATTAAAAAAAAGGACAAAATTAATAAATTGAAAAATAAAATAAAATATCCTTGTATAAGGGGGTGCCTAGGTGGCTCAGTCTGAATGTCCGGCCTTGGCCCAGGTCACAATCTCACAGCTCGTGGGTTTGAGCCCCACATAGGGCTCTGTGCTGACAACTCAGAGCTGGAGCCTGCTTCAGATTCTGTGTCTCCCTTTCTGCTCCTCCTCTGCTTGTATGCTCCGGTTCTCTCTCTCTCAAAAATAAAGAAACATTAAAAACATTAAAAAAAATCACTGACTCAGACATACTGAAATAAAGTAACTAGTGAAAACATAAGATTAAAAAATATATAAATAATAATTTATATGAATATATATTTCCTCTGTATTTGCACCACAACCTCAACAAACTTTTGTAAATTCTTTTAAAAGTAGGCATTCAGGTGCATCAAACATATTTTTTTAACAATTACATTCAAGTGTCTCCCTTTCACCCCTATCTTTTTTCCCTTTAGTCCTCACTTCCACCCACCTGCACAGATAAACCTCTGGTTTATGTTCTTTTCAGCTTCTTTATCCATATAGGTCAATACACAAATATATATTATTAATTGGACAAAAAGTATTTTAAATACTGTTTATAATTCTTCTATCTTTTTCTTTATTAAACCAGTTTTTCTTAGAAATTGTATCCTAAAAACCTTTCTCCATTCCCAGTAAAAATTAAACAGTCACTTGCATAAAAATCTTTTATTGGTCTTTACTATGTGCCTAGCACTCAGTATAAAAAATAGTGAACAAGCACGTCTGTGCAAGTCTGCACAGACCTTACACTGTTTCCTTCATTACCTATGTAAACAATAGAGACACAAACTAAATACATGACTCCAAGGCATGGTAAATGGTATCAAGGTAAAGGTAAAAGACGGGAAGAAAGAAGTACATACAACAGAGATAATCTAAACAAACTGGGGTGGGGTCATGATCCCAGGGTTGTGGTATTAATGGATGTAAATGGATAGAAAGAAGTAAAAGGTCGGGAAAGATGTCAAACTTAACAGCAAATTACACAATTGGGCAACCTATAAAATGCATATAATCATGAATTTCCTAAGTGCAAATAAATTTGAAACAATGAAAACAAGAGAAGCTAGAGTACATTTAGAACACAATTTAGACTACTTCTAAGATAAATTATTCTAAGACTATAAAATTTTGCCTTATTAAATGAACTCTCTTACACATTTGGATAGCCCAATCATCAAAACTTAGTTCTTTTCAAAATTCATTAAAAACTCTTCTACAACTTCTCTAGAATTTACCTGTTTCAAAGCACTAGCACATTTTATTAATTTTATGTATCACTTCATCTCACTTAACCTAGTAAAATGAGGTATATAGCTGCTAATCTCTCAAATTTTCTAGTAAAATAGTTCTTAGAGAAACTGTAACAAACTTGACATAATAAACCTATAGAATCAGCATCCAGTTCTTCACTAAAAATGAAAGTATTCTAGGGGTGCCTGGGTGGTTCAGTTGGGTAAGGGTCCAACTCTTGATTTTGGCCCAGGTCATAACCTCATGGTTCATGAGTTCAAGCCCCACATTGGGCTCCAATGCTGATGGTGCACAGCCTGCTTGCAGTTCTCTCTCTCTTCCTCTCTGTCCCTTTAGCATGCACATGCTCTCTCTCTCTTAAAATAAATAAACTTTAATAAAAAGCCTTCTTTTGATTATAAAAAGAAGTATGAAAGACCAAAAGGGGAAAACAGTATTTTAAAAGCTTGATTTTACTTGGGAAATTTGATGATTATGAACAGTAATTCCCTCTTTGATGATTCTATTTTAGGAACTATAAAATAAAGCAAAGTTTTTTTTAGAACGTCAAAATGTCATTAACTGTAGTTATTAGACTTAAGAACGATTTTCATTTCCTCATTCTTTAAACATCTTTCTAAACATTCTCCAAGCTTTCCCGTAGCAGATGTTTACATCATCTTCAACCACAAAACATATCTAATTCACTCACACAGGGCACATGGCTTAGTGAATATAGTAAATCTTCTTTCACTACAGAGTAAACCTATTAAATAAACTGACAGAGGCGCCTGGGTGGCTCGGCTGGTTGAGCATCCAACTTTGGCTCAGGTCATGATCTCACAGTTCGTGAGTTTGAGCCCTGCCTTGGGCTCTGTGTCTCCCTCTCTCTAGCCCTCCCCCACCAGCATTCCATTTCTCCCTCTCTCAAAAATAAATAATAAACATTAAATAAGTAAATGAATGAATGAATGAATGAACTACCAAACACCAACATCCAGATAATCTTTAAGCTTCCTCAGAGCAAGCTTCTGTCAGAAAAAAAAAAAAATCCTAAATAATTCTATTCATCAAGGCACATGTGCTCAAGGCTTCCAGACATCTCACTGTGTGTTAGGGGCCAGCCCAAATCTAGCTCAACAACAGGAGTAATTCTACTGAAACCTTTCTAATTAGAAAAGCATGGACAATGGGCCCTCTTTATTTCTAACAAAAATCCAGACAAGTGACTGTTACTCAATGATGAAGGCAATGGTTAACCTTCCTATCAGTTAAAACAAGGCCTGCTCCCCTTCCTAAATGGCAAGTTGGGATTTTTACTGTTACTAATTGATCATACACAACAACATGATAGTTAAGTAACAATCAGTCCACCTTGAAGAAGGCCCAAATTTTAAAATATCATATAGCTTCTCCAATAATATTCACATTTTTACACCAGGAACAGTAGTGCTCATAGATACTATAGACAAGATTATGACATGATACATTAAAGAGCTTGGTTTTCTGAAAATAAGCTATGTGTCACGTATTATGCTAGGTGTTTTCAGATGCTTTTCTTATTTAAGTGTGTACCATAAATCGAAACCACAATATGAACTACCACCAGTAAGCACTATCTGTTAAGTACCAAGTAGGCGCCAACACTTTCAGTGCTCTGTATACAGTATCTAATTAATTATTCACAGCAATGCTGTCATGCACATATTACTTTCATTTTGATGATAAAGAAACCACAGTACAGGGCAGTACCCAAAGACACAAAGCTAGCAAGTGGCAGGACTACGATTTAAACTTGGCCAACCTAACTCCCAAGCTCATACTTTTAAATACTGTAATTTGTACCTTCTTACAGATGGGAGCCAATAGTCATTAGGGCAGGAGAACTTTTGGTTTTTAATGTTTATTTATTTGAGAGAAAGAGAGACAGACAGAGGATCCAAAGTCGGAAAGGGAGCTCCACTAACAGCAGAGAGCCTGATGCAGGGCTCAAACTCATGAACTGTGAGATCTTGACACTTAACCATGTGAGCCACCCAGAAACCCCAACCAAGGCCAAGGAAGGGGAACTCTTAAGGGTGATGGAAATGTTCTAAAACTGAATTGTGCTGACTGCACAATTCTGCAAATTTACTAAAACTCACTGAGTTGTGCACTTAAAATAAGAAAATTTTATTAAGTATGTAAATTATGTCAATAAAGCTATTAAAATCATTAAAATTGAAGTCTTTTTAACATAGTCTTAGTCTTCAAATATTTAAATGTAATATAAATATAATATAAAAATATATAAAATATATATAATATAGAAAATATAGAAAATAAAATACAGGGGTGCCTAGGTGGCTCAGTCAGTTAAGTATGCAACTCGATTTTGGCTCAGGTCATTATCTCACAATTCAGGAGTGCAAACCCCGGGTTGGGCTCAGTGCTTACGGTGCAAAGCTTGTTTGGGATTTATCTCTCTTCCTCTCTCTCTGCCCCTCCCCTGCTTGCTCTCTCTCATAATAAAGAAACTTAAAAAATATATAAAGACAATATCCCTAATTAAAAGCTAAATTGTACTGCTTTGAAGATTTCATTTAAATATATTATAAACTGGGGCACCGGGGTGGCTGAGTCAGTTAAATGTCCAACTTCAGCTCAGGTCATGATCTCCCAATTCATGGATGTGAGTCCCCAAGTCAGGCTCTGTGCTGACAGCTCAGAGCCTGGAGCCTGCTCTGAATTATTTGTCTCCCTCTCTCTGCCTGTACCCTGCTCATACTCTCTCTCTCTCTCTCTCTCAAAAATAAATAAAACATTAATATATATATATATATATTAAAAACTGACACCAAAAAAAATTGTTAAAGGGGTGCCTACGTGGCTCACTCAGTTGAGTGTCTGACTCTTGATTTCAGCTCAGGTCATGACCCCCAGGGTCATGGGATATTGCTGATGACTCCCCTCCCCCCCCCACATTGGACTCTACACTGACCTGAGTGTGGAGCCTGCTTAAGATTCTCTTTCCCCCCCACCCCCACTTCTGCCCTTGTCCCCTGCACATGCTTTCTCTAAAACCAATAAAATTTAAAAAGAAATAAAAAGTTGCTAAAAATGTATTACACCATTTCCTCTATACAGGCTCATTTTATCTGACTCTGATTTAGAGGGAGAAAACAGAAATGAACTTCAAGTATCTAATCTGGGCCAGTTACACCTCTCAGGCATTTTTATGCCCATTTTATACATAACACTTGAGCTTCAACAGCATTAAATAACTTGCCTGAGCTAATAAATTGTGAGCTGAGACTACAACTCAGCTTTATGTGAATGTGAAGTATAAACTGCCCTGAGAAAGACAGATTAAACAAAACTGGATTGTTTGTAAGAAGAAAACCTTGGTCTCTCACTCTGCCCAACGAGTTTAACTCTGTATTCTTGGTCCTAATTTAATTTGTCATTTCTCTGGAACATTTCCATAGCAACCGCCATGCAGGGCAACATCAGAGAACATTTTTAACAATCTTGAAAAACAAAGCAAAAAGCAGGAAATGAAAACAAAAAGAAAAAAATCAACAAAGCCTTATTATAACAATGCCCAGTATTATAATTCTCAGCAGAGTATCAATTAATTCACAGATGAAATACTAGTCTCAGATTTTTGAGGAGGCTCAAGGTTTTTCCAGCAATAATGTCCTGTGAAGAAAGATCCAAGTTAAAAAAAAATTTTTTTAGTGTTTATTTGCCTTATGAGAGAGACAAACAGTACGAGAAGGGGAGGGAGAGAGAGAAAGGGAAACACAGAATTCAAAGCAGGCTCCAGGCTCTGAGTTGTCAGCACAGAGCCCAAACTCAAGGACCATGGGGCCCAAACTCAAGGACCATGAGATTATGACCTGAGCCAAAGTCAGATGCTTAACCAACTAAGCCACCCAAGGTGCCCCAAGACCCAAATTTGATTATAAAAATATCTTCCCAAAATATGTGAACACATCATTCCAGATGTAAATAATGTAAATGCTAATGTTAGTACAAATAGACAAATACCTCAGACAGGTATAGAGAGAATAGCTTCTTATTTAGAGGAAGGAAAGCCGAAAAGATAGGGCTTGATAAAGAAGGGTTGAAAAGCAGCAAAGGGTTCACTTACATGGCTTATTTCAAAAGAAACATTTCTACCTGCAGCATAATGCCAAATTAAAAAAAAAAAAAACAGTAAAAGATAAAACCATTCATGGAGAAGCTGCCTAATCTGAAACTGAAGCAGCACTCTAGAAGATGACTGACAGCTTCTAACTGTGTATGCAGTTTAAAGCTCCAGGTTTTTATTCTACCTAAAGTTATACGTTGTGTGTAAATGTGCTACACTAAAGAGGACATCACCAGTTATTAAAGAGGTGGCAGAAAAAGCATCATCTTAAAAAGAAAAGGGGGAGGGGGCGCCTTGGCGGCTCAGTCATGATCTCACGGTTTTTGGGTTCGAGCCCCAAGTCGGGTTTTGTGCTGACAGCTCAGAGCCTGGAGCCTGCTGTGGATTTTGTTCTCCCTCTCTTCCTCAAAAGTAAATAAACATTAAAAAAAAAAAAAGCATCATCTTTAAAGTATCTGTGAGATAGTAAACAGGGAAAACTAATGATTATAGCAAAACAGCCAAAGGTTACTTCACTTTTTCAGCTTTTACATAATACTCTGCTGAATATAACATATACTATATTGTTAAGTATATTATCACCATTTAGTGGTATTCCAAACATCAACACGACAAGAACTAATAACCAAAATCAGGAATATTTTGGAATACACTCAGCATTTTTGTGCATCTGTTATTTTGTTAATTGCTTTCAGATTAAATTCAAATTTCTGATGTTGTTTTCTTTGTGAAAACTGATGTCTTCTTAATTAAGCCTATTTTCTAAATCCTAAAGATAACTCAGCCCCAACACAGAAAGATCCATGCATAATTTTTGGCACCTCGGCCAAATATTTTAACTAGACTTTAAATAGTTTTTCAGGTCACGTTCTGAAATCTCTCCTCCTGCTGCAATAATGGCTCCTTTTGAGAACAGGAAGTTTGTTCCTCTGGTCCCCAGAAGTTATTTTGAGACACAATGACAAATCTGATTGGCAAGTATTCAGTAATCATGAATGTAGGGGTAAATGCTCACAAGGAAAAGAAAATCTAACCTGTGCCTCATAAACTCATTATTTCAGACTGTTAACTACTAATCTATATAGACTATATAGTTTATTGGGGCAGCGCTAATAATCCATTTCTTCAATTTATCCCTCCCTACAGGTATGGTTAAATCCTTGTTCAGAGGAGCTTAAAAAAACACATTCTATCTCCAACCTTTAATTTAAAAAAAAAAGTTGGGGCACCTCGCTGGCTCAGGGGAATGTGCAACTCTTGATCTTGGGGTTGTTGAGTTTGAGCCCCCTGATGGGCACAGAGCTTACTTAAAAAATAAATAAAAGTCATTCAATCCCTGTCCTTGTCTTCTTAGGCTCTATTCTCTACTCCCTCACCTTTCAGTTTTAAAACTACTCACTCTATCCCAACCACTATGTTGAAATAACTCTTAATAAAAACATCAATGACCTTCTTTTAAAATTCAATGGTTCTTTCTCAGTCATTAATTTCTTTTTACATAGCATTTAATAATGTTGACCAGTTATTCCTACAAATGCCATCCCCTTTTGGTTTCTATGATGGCATACTGTCCAGCTAATCCACTAACGGCAAACCACTGCTTGCTGTTGAGGGCTTCTCCTTCTCTGCCTATCTCTGGAATATATATGATTTTCTAGAATTCCTTCCTCAATTCTTTCCTCTACAAAATTTCCCTGAGAAATTTCATCTATTTTTCAGCTTTCAAATACCTACTACATGCTGATGATTTCCAAATCAGTATCTCAAGTTCAGAGCTCTCTTCTTTTTTATGTTTTTAAATTGTTTATTTACTTTTGAGAGAAAGACAGAGTGAGAGCAGGGGAGGGACAGAGAGAGAGAGAGAGAGAGAGAGACAGAATCTGAAGCAGGCTCCAGGCTCTGAGCTGTTAGCACAGAGCCTGATATGGGGCTTGAACTCCGAGAGATCATGACCTGAGCCGATGTCGGATGCTTAACTGACTGAGCCACCCAGGCACCCAGACGTCTCTTCTCAAGGCCAACCAGGGCCATATAACCAGTTGGTTACTAGCCATCCATGACTAACTAGAATCTCAAATCATCTCAACCTTACCAAAAACCTTTTGTTCCCTATGTCGAAGATGAGTCAGTCACTTACCTGTTGACAGAAGCATGGGGAATCATCCCTGACTTTTCCCTTTTCCTCAAACCATCCCCATCAACTAATCAGTCATCAAGTCCTATCATTTTATTTCGATGTTTCCTGAAACCTTCCCAGCCATTCCCAGTATCTAAGTTTAGGTTACCAACATTTCTGATCTAGATTACTAGATTTCTTATCTATAGTATCCCTGTTAACAGTATCCTTAATAGAGCAATTAACTAAGCCATAACTAGACTCTAAGTTCCTTAAAATCAGAGAATATCTTTTTTTCCCTTTTGTTATTTTCTCTAAGGTTTTTAGAGAAAAAGTCAATACACATTAGCAAACCTATTAAACTGGAGTATTTCTGTTTTCTCCAATAGAAAGTCAACTGAGCTAATGGAACGCTTGCTGCTAGGGAAGAAACCTAGTGCCTTACCATCTAGAGTAGCATGGATCAACAAGGATTTAGAAGACTTGAATAACAACATTAGGAACCAACTAGACCTTAAAGACATCCAGAGAATACCTAACAGAATTCTTTTCAAGTATACACAGAACATTCTCCAAGACAGAACATCTGCTGTACCATAAAACAAGTCTCAATACATTTAAGAGGATTGAAATTGCTGAAGTTATATTCTCTGACCGCAATGGAATGAAATTACAAACTAATAACAGAAAGAAATTCGGGGAAGTCACAAACATAGGGAAATAAAACCACAATAATGTAAATAACCAATAAGGCAAGGAAGAAATCAAAAGGGAAACTCGAAAATATTTTGAGATGAATGAAAATGAAGAGATAGCATATAAAAACTTATAAGATGCAACTAAAGCAAGGTTTAGAGAGAAGTGTAGGGCTTTAAATGCTTACATTAAAAAAGAGGGGCGCCTGGGTGGCTCAGGTGGTTGAGCCTCTGACTCTGGCTCAGGTCCTGATCTCACAGTTTATGGGTTCAAGCCTTGCATCAGGCTCTCTGCTGTCAGCACAGAGGCCACTTCAGATCCTCTGTCTCCCTCTCTCTTTCTCTCAAAAATAAACATTAAAAAAAAAAAAAAAAGAGAGGGAGGTGGGGAGGGGGATGGGTGAAATAAGTGAAGGGTAGTTAAGTATACTTATCATGATGAGCACTGATTAATGTATAAAATTGTTGAATCACTACACTGTACACCTGAAACTAATGTGACATTGTATGTTAATTATACTGGAATTAAACTTTTTCCAAAAATAATAAGGCAAAAAATTAATACACCAGAAAAAAATTAAAAACTTGAAAAATCTCAAATCAATAATCTTACTTTGCACCTTAAGACACTGGGGGAAAAAAGATATCTAACATCAGCAACATAACGACAGACTCTTTGTGGGCAAAATACAAAGTCTAAATTTAACGTTCCTAGCAATTCCAATTTTAGATAATTACTCCCCTAAACATTACAAAAGAGAAACTTGTAAACCCTGAACAGTTTAATGTTAATTAGATTATAAGGCATAAATGCAATTTAAAAAAATCTTGATAGTTCACTTTCCCAATGACTGAAAACATACACACACGCACACACTTCTTTTTTGGAAGGAGATTTTTTTAAGAAGGTACCTGAAGGTTTATAAACCCAAATATAAAATTCAGGTTTTTAGGTTTTTTGTTTCATTACTTACGCAGGCAACTTTTTTTTTTTTTAAAACAGTTTATTGTCAAGTTGGTTTCCATATAACACCCAGTGCTCATCCCCACAAGTGCCCTCCTCCATGCCCATCACCCTGTTTCCCCTCCCCCCCACACCCATCAGTCCTCCGTTTGTTCTCATCATTCAAGAGTCTCTCATGGTTTGCCTCCCTCCCTCTCTCCCCCTATTTCCCCCCTTCTTCTCTCCCATGGTCCTCCGTTAAGTTCCTCCTAATCCTCCTATACGTGCAAACATATGGTAGCTGTCCTTCTCTGCCTGACTTATTTCGTTCAGCAAAACACTCTCAAGATCCATCCGTGTTGCTACATATGGCCAGAATTCATTCTTTCTCATTGTTAAGCAGGCGACTTTTAACATGAGCAAATAAGCCTTAATATATCAAAGCTGGCAAACAGAGAGAAAACCCCTCGGACTTTCTTTATCTTTCAGAGGGCTGCTGGGATACCATTTATTAGCAAGCTATGTTGGCATTCCTATCTTTGAAGGAGATAATTAATCATAGGTTAAATATAAACAAATGGAGACTTAAAGGAATGCTAAGTTCTAAAATAATAATAGCATTTACGATGGGTTAAAATATTCCAAAAACTTGGGGAAGCTGGGTGGCTCAGTCAGTTGAGTGACTCAAATGTCTTTGGCTCAAGTCACGATCTCAGGGTTCGTGAGTTCAAGCCCTGCATTGGGCTCATTACTGTCAGCACCAAGCTCACTTCAGATCCTCCATCCCCCATCTCTCTGGCCCTCCCTCACTCATACTCTCGCCCTCAAAAATAAAATAAACCTTTAAAAACATATATTCTGAAAACTTAGTATATTTTAATTATCATAATAACCTTATAAAGTATTGAGACAGCCTTGAGACAATCAGGGCTCAGACAAGTTAGGCCATATTTTCAAGGTCTCACAGCCAGTAAGGGCTAGTAGAGTTAAGATTCAAACCCTAGTGTATGTAACTTGACTACTGTAAGTGTAATATACTTGTAATACTGCTGTGTTAGTCTGCAAAGACGGCTACAATTCCTCCCTGTGCTGTAGTACCTATGCTCCTTTGTAATTTGACTTTGCTGCTCTATTAAGAGACAGCGTCTATTTCCCCACCTCTTGAATCTGGTGGCCTTGACTTACAATGAATAGTGGAATGCAGTAGAAGCGAGAGTTCCTCCAGAGCTTAAGCCTCAAGTGACCCTGCTGCTTCTCTTACTTTCTTGGAATACGGGAGCCACTATGTGATGAAGCTTGAACTAGTTCCCTAGGGTGAGACCAATACAACAGAGAAAAACTATCCAAGCTCAGTCTCCTAGAACAATCAGTCCCAATGTGAGCTGCTAGAAGACTCAAGCTGCAGGAATGACTTAAATGGAGGCCAGCAGAACCACACAGCTAAATCCTGCCCCAAATGCGGACTCAAAAGTGTAACCAAATAAAATGTTTCCAGCCACTCAACTTTAAAGTGGTTTGTTACTCAAATGATAGATATCTAATAATTGTTATATAATTAAAGCATAACAACATGAATAAATTTCATCACAGCCTTCTGAGAATACAGTAATACTAAATGTAATAGTGACACTGGAATACGAAAAGTTCTCTCAATTGAATTGCAACCTTTTAGAAGTGTGCATCTATCCTAAGGCCCTAAAAATTACTAATATACTGAAGTACCTTCATCATAAACAAACATGCCTAAATTTAGTTTCTTAATCCTACAGCATAAACTATAGCAACTAAGGGGAGAAGCATTCAAGTATACCAAAATGGTAACATTTTCAAAGCACAGCATGGATGACAAGTCCTCTAAACAAAAATTTGTACCAACTACTCAGGCTCAGTGATCAGCCTAAAACTTTTTATTATATTCCAACTTAATACATTGTCATCCATGCTAACAGTCCTTCATGTTGAGGTACCAGAGAAACATTATTAACTCTTAATATAGAGAGATTCATATACTCAAGTTAGATGTTGTTAGTCTTTACTGGTTATAATCTAAAAACTTAACTCTCCTTAACATCATCACCTTAGTGACCTTCAGCAGGTTATACTGGTTTTTTCCTACCTACAACTATCTTTATATACGCTCCAAATCTATTCCCTCTCCATCCCCGAATCTCACTTGGGATATGAGTGCCAACCACTTAGAGATTATCTCATTTAATCCTCCAACAACTTCCTGAGATAGCTATCACCTTTGCTAATGAAGGAAAGAAAGCTGAAAGTTACTCAGCATAATTTGAACCCATGTTTGTATAACTCTTTGCAAAGCCTGTACTTTTTCTACTGTAATACAATGTCTTCCAACTTTCAGCACCTGTAATTTTTATTGCATTAATAACTATTTTATTAGTCAGCCAAAAATAAAGATCTAAATTAAATGGTGCCTGTTTTAGGTTTAACCTGAGTGTGATTAGTTTCAAATTAAGTAAATTTAGTACAGGACCCCTGGAATTGTTTAAGCCTAGTAGCTTATATTTTTAATTAGGTTATTGCAAGTAATATATTCCTTTTGAAGAGAATCACAAGGAGTAATTTATTAGATCATTTCACTGAGAAATAATCAGAGGACTAAAACAGAAAACAAATCTTAGTTTTATATATATTTTAAGATACTTAAAATGTGTTAAAGTGTAGCTTACACACAGAAAGGCATGCATACAGATCAAGAATGTTCGGTTCAATGAATCATCACAAAGTAAGCATAACTGTACAGTTGCCCCTTGAACAACACTGGTTTGAAGTGCATGGGTCTATTTACATGCAGATTTTTTTAAGGTTTTTTTTTTAGCAAAGCCACAGGCATTTACTTACAACTGCCCATTCCAGTCTCCACAGACCAAATCAAAGGTGACTGGCACAGAGCTGGTGCCTGTTGTCCTGAGAACCCAGGGAAACCAGACCTATGGAGGCAGTCAGCAACCCCAGGGCACCCCAGGATGCGGGAGGGCTTCGGGTCACCCCCTGGGCAAAGGGTTGTAGATGTGGGGTGGACGGGTCAGGCACAGGGTGGCAGGCAGGCAGGAGGTCAAGCTGAAGGAAGGACACATCCAGTGGCCTCAGCCTCCAATCCTCCAGGCACTGGCTCCCCACAACGGGCCCAGGCCCCAGAGTCTCTAGGAGGCCAGCTACACTTACATGTGGTCACAGCTGCCAGTGGCACAGACGGGACAGCTGTACTGTGCCTCCAGGCTTCTGCCACAGCCAGCAAGCTGCCCAGCAGCTGCCCCTGCTCAGCCAAAGCCACCAGGGTACAGAATACCACTATCTGGGGACCAGCCCTGCCTCTGGTACTGCCCTGTCCTGGCCTGCTTCCAGGTGGATTTTTTCCAATAATATAGTACATAAAGAAGTAAATGTATTTTACCTTCCTTGGGATTTTCTCAGTAACATCTTTTTCCTTCTAGTTTTAAGAATACAGTATATAATATACACAACATACAAAGTATATACTTATCACCTTTATGCTACTGGTAAAATTTCTCATCAACAGCAGGCTATTAGTAGTTAAGTTTTGAGGAGTCAAAGGTTATAAGCAGATTTTTCGATCCATAAGGGCTGGCATCACTAACCTCCAAACTGCTTAAGGGTCAACTGTATACCCAAGATCTACAACATCATGGGCACCTCAGAAGGCCCCCCTCACCGTCCCTCCCATTCATTATTCTTTTATTTCTCCTCAAAGGTCACTACTATCCTGACTTCTAATTCCACACATTAGTTTTGCTTGCTTAAAACTCTATACCGTGGAATCATCGGTAGATATTCTTTTGCATTTCAGCTTCTTCACTCCACATTATATTTGTGAGATTTTTCTTCTACATTTGTACTTTTAAACTATTTCAAAACGCTTCCAGTTAAACTGACCACAGTTAGAAAAATACCCTTCATAAGGTCATTTTTGAAGCAGTGATGACACTGTTTCTGTTCCTTCTGAACTGGAAGGAACAGAAACAGGTGTCAGTAACAAAACTTGAGAACAGAGCCAGTCCCTCTTTACTCAAGAAAACAAAGCAACATATCCATCACAATAATAGCCCCCACTTCTTTCCTTTTACTTGCTTCTATTGTTTCCCCAGGGAGCCTGTGCCTTAGATGTTCTCGGTGACTATCATAGGACTGTGACTGATTCTAGAACTGGATGAAAAAGAGAAAATAGGAAGACGTATTCAGAATAGGTAAGCTGCAACACACTTGTGATGTGTATAGCTTGGTGATCCTTGAGTGTACACTCTGATTTAGGGAATTTTTGCATTAGAGCCATAATCTAACATACTAAATAATAAAAAAATAATAATAGTAGAATTAGTTACAGGTATTATTCCCATCATCTACCGGTCAAGACTTAAGGACATTTTTATTACTTTCTGTTTATTTTTATGGAATACGTCTGATAGAATTCAAACTATTTCCACAAAACAAAATCAGTGATTTTCAATTGCACATGCTTGAAAAATAATGCAACAGCAAAATAAGAGGTATGGACTCCTTTTCCAACTTAGAATTCTATTTCTAGACTGTTATCCCAGACAAAAAATTACATTTTGGGACTTTAAAATAATGACAAATTGCTACATGGACTCCAAACAGCTTATAGCTACAATGTAATATATTTATAAAATAAAAGGTATATAACTTGTAAATGAAGATATTTTGCTGACTCCCAAGCAGTAGCTACTGTTAAAGAATATACTGATTTGTTGCTACTATTACAGAATTAAACACAAAATACTTCCTTCAAAATACATAATGATGACCTTTTGGGGATTAAATTCATGCTCAGGTTTGTGTAGTATATTTATCTGTGTTGCAGGGAGGAAGGATAAAAGGTTGAGGTAAGTCTAACTGCTGGGGGTTGCACAACAATACACAGATATATCTACTAATACTACACTCTCTGGTGAAAACATGGACCTCTGCTTTCTTAAAGAATTATGATCAGTTTGTCCCGCTGTTCCCCCACCCTGAAACTTTTCCTCATTTCCCTGCAAGCATTCATAAGTAAGTCCCTTATGAAGAGCCTTACTTGATCACCTCATTTAAAACTAATCTCTCAGGATGCCCAGGTAGCTCAATCAGTTAAGCATCTGGCTTTGGCTCAGATCATGATCTCGCAGTTTGTGAGTTCAAGCCCCACACTGGGCTCTGTGCTGAATGCTCAGAGCCTAGGGCCTCCTTCAGATTCTGTGTCTCTGCCCCCTCTCTGTCCTTTCTCCACTCATTCTCTGTCTCTCTCTCAAAAATAAATGAACACTTAAAAAACATAATAAATAGGGGCACCTGGGTAGCTTAGTCGGTTAAGCATCTGACTTCGGCTCAGGTCATGATCTCGCGGTGGGTGAGTTCAAGCCCTATGTCGGGCTAAGTAAGGGCTGACATCTCAGAGCCTGGAGCCTGCTTCAGATTCTGTGTCTCCTGCTCTCTCTGTACCTCTCCTGCTCACAATCTATCTCTCTCTTTCTCTCAAAAATAAACAAACATTTTAAAACAAAATGAATTTAAAAAGTTAAAATGGATCTCTCAACCCCAATCCTACAGCCACCACACACATGTGCTCCCCATCTCGTTCCTGATTAATTTTTCTCCATAATATTTCTCAGCATCCACTATGCTATGTTTTACTTGTTTTGTTATAGTGTATACTCACCACTACTAAAATGTAAGCTCCAAAAGAATAGGGATTTTTGTTTGTTTCTATCTCTGACCTTTTTTGAGTACATTCTGTGTGTCAGGCACTATTCTAAGTGTTCTGCATGCATTAATCTCACTTAGCCCTCACAATGACCCTATTAGATACCATTACGAAGCTTATTTTCAGAGTTAAGGAAACTAAAGCACGGATGTTAGGTAATATTCTCAAGGTCACATGGCAACTAAACATCCCTATTTTTAAACTGGCGATTCCTCCTGCAGGCTTTGCTTCTTTGGTGACACCACTATTCAATCTGACACTCAGTATACAAACCTGGTAATCATCCTAGACTCCATCTTTTTCTACTCCTATTAAAAATTTTATGATCTTTTGCATCTATGTATTCCTTTCCATCTTTACTTCCCTGTAGACCCATATTCATTCACTCAAAAAATACTCATTGAGCACCTACTACTACATGCCAGTCAGTGACCTTGGATCTGAAGATACAGCCCTGAAGAAACGACCCTGCTCTCATAGAGCATGTAGTCTCTCTCACCTGGATCACACAATAACCTTTTAAAAAATTTTTTATTTATTTTGAGAGAGAGAAACCAAACACAAACAGGGGAGGGGCAGAGAGAGAGGGAGAGAGAAGCCCAAGCAGGCTCAGCACTGTTCACTGTGGAGCCCAACACAGATCTTGAACTCACGAACTGTTTGAGATCATGACTGAAGCCAAAATCATAGTTGGACGCCTAACTGACTGAGCCATCCAGGCGCCCTCACACAGGTACTTTTCAACTGATCTCTGCCTCCAGCTTTGTTCTTGTCGTCCTTTACCCTCCACACAGCTACTAGTCACTCACCTATGTTTTTCTTCCATGACAAAACAACTCAGTTAAAAAACAGACAACACCTACTAGAGGGTGTTATGCTGAGCAAAATAAGTCAGGCAGAGAAGGACAGATACCATATATTTGCACATACAGTTGGATTAGGAGGAAGTTAACAGAGGACGAGGCAGGAGAAGAAGAGGAAAAATGGTTGGGGAGAAGGAGGGAGGCAAACCATGAGAGACTCTTGAATGCTGAGAACAAACTGAGGGCTGATGGGGTTGGGGGAGTGGGGATGGGGGGTGATGGGCATGGAGGAGGGCACTTGTTGGGATGAGCACTGGGTGTTATATGGACACCAATTTGACAATAAACTATTTAAGGAAGAAAAAAAAAACCAGACAACACTAACACTAATAGTGGTATGTATATCCCATAATAAAAAGCTTCAATTCAAAAAAACAACGGACAACAGACATGAACAAAACACTTCACATGAGACAATATCCAAATGGCCAATGGGGATACAATATGCCAACTAAAGTTATAGAATATCATTTACGCATAAGGAGAATTTAAATAAAAATGACAATGAGAGGGGCGCCTGGGTGGCTCAGTCGGTTAAGTGTCCGACTTCGGCTCAGGTCATGATCTCACAGTTCGTGGGTTTGGGCCCCGCGTCAGGCTCTGTGCTGACAGCTAGCTCAGAGCCTGGAGCCTGCTTCAGATTCTTTGTCTCCCTCTCTTGCTGACCCTCCCCTGCTCAGGCAGTCTCTATCTCTCTCAAAAATAAATAAAACATTAAAAAAAAATGACAATGAGATACCACTCCATAGATATGGAGTGAGATACCACTCCGTAGCTACCCCAGAAGGGCTAAAATTTTTTAAAACCAGTAATACCAAAGAGGCTATGAGCATGTGAAATTCTCAGGCAGTGTAAGATGGCACATTTCACTTTGAAAAACTGGCAGTTCAGGTCAAACTGGTTGTTTAGGTCAAACAAAGGTCTACCAATGACCCTAAAAATTCCACTCCTAGGTATTCACACAATTGAGATGACAATGTCCATCAAAAGACATATACAAAGGGGCGCCTGGATGGCTCAGTTAGTTAAATGTCCAACTCTTGGTTTTGGCTTAGGTCATAATATCATAGTTCGTGAGGTGGAGTCCCACGTCAGGCTCTGTGCTAACAGCATAGAACCTGCTTGGGATTCTTTCTCTGTCCTCCCCCACTTGCTCTCTCTCTCTCAGATTAAAGAAACTTAAAAACAATTAAAAAAAAAAAAAAAGACATACACAAAGATGT
Organism: Hyaena hyaena; assembly: GCF_003009895.1. Taxonomy (NCBI): domain Eukaryota; kingdom Metazoa; phylum Chordata; class Mammalia; order Carnivora; family Hyaenidae; genus Hyaena; species Hyaena hyaena. Next base: position 1,993,225 of record NW_024080844.1, on the reverse strand, counting down.
TCATAGCGGCTTTATTCCCAGAAAGCTGAAAATAAACTGGAAACCACCCAAATGTCCAACAAGAGTAGAATGGATGAATGTAATCAATTCGTACAATGAATACTATACAGCAATAATAAAAAAGATTGATCTGTTACATATAATATGGATGAATTTCACAGATATCATAATGAACTAATAAGACAGATAACGAATAGCACCTACCGAAGGATTTAATTTATAGAGGAAGGAAAAAGAATACATTATATATGACTCCATTTAAGAAGAGGCAAAGTAGTTTCTGGTGTTAGAAGTCAGAATAACTGTTGTGGAAGATGGGGAAAAGTATGGTCTGGGAAAGAGCAGAAAGAATTCTTAGGTGCTAGAAACACTGTATATCTTCATCTAGGCAGTAATCTGTTATATCACACGTGTATATATGTAAAAATCATTAAGCTATATCCTTAAGATTTTTATTCTTTACTGCATATATATTATGCCTTGATTTGAAAAACAAGTAACATCAACAACAATTTCTTTGATGGTCCCTTATGAGCACCAACTTGAACATGCCATACAGATCTTGAGGAACTGGCTCCCACTGACTGCTCTAATCTTACTTTTCATCACCATCTGCCTATTTTATTCTCTACCAACAGAAGTATTAAGGTTTCCCTGCACAAAATACACTCTTTTTCACTCTAGGTCTTGTTGGGATCAAGTAGTCCCCTAAATCTAGACTATTAAACCTCTACTCATCCTTGAAGTCCCACTCAGTTCAGGAAGCTCTTTCAAAAATCTTTTTTAGCCCAGCCTGTATTAGGTGCTCCTCTGATGTTTCCAATATATCCTACTGGAAATAGGATTGGAAATGCAAAGAAAAAAGTCCATACTATTGTATGCTGCAGGGCATATAATATTTGCTCAATAATTGTTGAATGACCGAAAATAATCACTACTCTGCTTGACTGTGACAATTTTTGTATTTCTGAAGATAGTACTGGGACAATTCACATAAAAGATAATGCTGAATGGCAAGGGGACATAGGACAGCAGGACGTATCACCACAAAATGAGTTAATTTTTCCAATACTGGTACTTAATATTTAGAAGAAAGTATACCTCCAAAATTAAAGATATCCTTAAAAATATCTATAAGCTAGGTAAAACTAAAGGTGAAGTGGGAGATTAAAAAGAGAAGGATAGGAGCTCCTGTCTGGTTCAGTTGGAAGAGCGTGGGCCTCTTGATCCTGGGGTGGGCCGCACACTGGATGTGGAGATTAACTTAAACAACGCCTTAAAAAAGAGATAAGGACAATGGAGCTAATCTGAAAAGAGTACACATTGTATGATTCCAATTATACAATATTATATTCACATATAAATAAACACATGAAAAGAGACCCCACATCGTAAGTCATCAGGGAAATGCAAATTAAAACGATATGATACCACTACACACCCATTAGAATGGTCAAAACCTAGAACACAGACACCACCAAATGGTGGCAAAAAACAGAGCAACAGGACCTCTCATTCATTGTTGGTAGGAATGCAAAATGGGAAAGCCACTTTGGAAGACAGTTTGGTATTTCTTATAAACTAAACATACTCTTACCATACGATCGAGCAATCACTCTCCTTGCCATATACCCAGGGGAGCTGAACACTTAAGTCTACCCAAAAACCTGCAAATGGACATTTACTGCCAAAACCTGGTAGCAACCAAGCAAGATACCCTTCAGTAAATAGATGTCAAAGTAAACTGTGGTATATCCAGATGATGGAATATTTTTCAGCGTTAAGAAGAAATGAGCTATTAGGGTATGAAAAAACATAGATGATACTAAAAGAAGCCATCTGAAAAGGCTACCTACTCTATGATTCCAACTACGGAACATTCTGGAAAAGGCAAAACTAGTGAGACAAAAAGATCACTGGTTGCAAGGAGCTGGGGTGAAGAGGGATGAATAGGCAGAACACAGGATTTTGGGGACAATGAAAATACTCTGTATGATACTACAATTGTGAATACATGTCATTACACATTTGTCCAAACCCATAGAATGTACCACACCAAGAACGAACTCTATATAAACTATGACTTTTAAACAATCTTTTTTTTTTTTTGGGGGGGTGGGTAATAAATTTACCACTGGTGGTGGATGCCGTGCATGTGGGAACAAGGAGTATATGGGAAATCTCAGTGCCTTCTCAATTCTGCCATGAATAAAAAACTGCCTTTAAAAAGTCACCTGGGTGGCTCAGTCAGTTAAGTATCCAACTCTTGATTTCAGCTCAGGTCTTGATTTACAGTTGCTCAGTCCGAGTCCTGTGTCAGGCTTCGCACTGACAATGTGGATCCTGCATGGGATTCTCTTTCTCCCTCTCCCTGTCCCTCCCCTGCTTGTGCTCTCTCTCTTTCTCTCAAAATACATAAACTTAAAAAAAATTAAAACATCTTTAAAAAAGAATTAAAAAAAAATCAATGATTGAATGTGAAATCTTTCCCAAATATGGAGAATCTATTGACAGGATTTTACTCCCTAATTCTTTCCCCACCACCGCCTTCACCATTTCATCATTGCCATTATGCATCTAAGAAGCTGTTGAGTTTAATCCTGACACTGACTATAATGAATTAACTAATGCATGTCAATTATTAGGAGACTAGGTGCTACTATTTCAATATTCAATGATGCTTTCATAAGAACATGATCTATTTTGGGCTTTGTGAATTCTAAGCTGTTCTTTAAAAAAATTTTTTTAATGTTTATTTATTTTTGAGAGAGAGAAAGAGACAGAGCACAAGTAGGGAAGGGACAGAAAGAGAGAGGGAGATACAGAATCCTAAGCAGGCTATTGGCTCTGAGCTGTCAGCACAGAGCCCAACATGGGGCTCAAACCCACTAACTATGAGATCATGACCTAAGCCAAAGTCAGATGCTGAACGAACTGTTCTTAAATTCATTTAGAGATCTATTATTATTAGGATTTTCTTATTTCACAAAACCATCTCTTTCTCTAATAGCAATAGAAAGAAAACCTAGAAGGGGGCTTCTATGCCCTTATGAACAGGTTTTCATCAACTGCATACCTACATAATAAAATGACATTTCTGAAAAAAAAAAAAAGAACTGATTCAGATAACGAGTCAATCCACAGAACCTACAATTCAATTTTTCTAAATATATGAAAAGCCTTATGTTTTAAAAAATTTTTCTAGAAAATTTAAAGAAAAGCCAGACTCCAGCAAAGAGTATTTAATCAAAACAGTTCAAAAACTGCTTTCAATGGGGTAATTAATATAAAATTTGACATATAAAACATGCGTTTTAAAAGCAGTAATTATAGGGAAAGCATTTCAAAAGGAAGGTAAAAATCTAAGTTTTTTTTTAAAGTACAGTACTAAAATATGAAAGACTACTATCCTTTAACATAACGTCTCCACAAAAATGGACTTTTGAGCAAGCAAGATCAGTAAACAGGGAAGGTCAAACCAAGACCAAACACAATATGGCTACAGTTTCTGCAAAATTAGAGGTACAACTTATCTCAAAAAACAAAACAAAACAAAACAAAAAAGGCAAAAGAGACTGACAAGGTTCTCCATATTTCAAGTTCTGGAAACTTTAACATGATGGAGTTAAATAAAAAAGATACAAGTTCAAGTTCATGTGGTAACCAATTAGGATTTTACAAATTAAAGTGCAGTTTGAACAGAATCCAAAGGTAAAATCCAGGTGCCAGTAGAGAATTCTGGGTGTCAATAATGTTCAGTTCAATTCCATTCAACCTTACCAGCCAATTCATAGTACTCCTGGAAATCAATTTTTGATACCTCAAATGGCACACATGGAAGCAAATACTTTTCCATCATAACTAAATTATAGAAAGAAATCAGCTAAATGGGATAAATTTTTTCATTTAAGATTCTAATTGTTTAAAGAATAAGAATGAATATATCACTATTAAATTTATAATTTTGGCCTGTAAATATACTTTTTACAATTATATAGTGTATAATCAAATGGATCCCAGTTACCTCTTAAAAAGTGACTGTAACTTCAAACATGATTGTAAAGAGAACCCCAATTGGTGGAGAGCCCCAAGAGAGAACCAGAATAAGGAGATCTAGATTCTAATCTCAATGCGGCCATTTCTTAGCTCTAAGATCTGTATACCTTTGATAAATATTCAAAAGGTTTAGAGAAAAATAAGATTTTAGGAACAAAGAAGAATGGAGTAAAAGATGATACCCTGACAGGAAACCTCGGAAACCGTTAATGGACAATATTTATTTGTAGAGGCAGATCATGACCTGAGCTGAAAGGAAATCAAGAGTTGGATGCTTACCTCACTGAGCCACCCAAGGCACCCTGGGAGGATAGTTTATATCAGCACTCTTCAATACAACTTTCTGAGATGATGAAAATGTTCTAGATGTTCATTTTCCAATATGGTAACCAGTAGCCACATGTGGCCACTGAGCTACTGAAATGTGGTTGGTGCAACTGAGGAACTAAATTTCAAATTTCACTGTATTTTAATTAAAACTTATATTTATCCATAAAATGGAATGTTACTTAACAGTAAAAAGAAACAAGCTAGAACCTTAAATGTTACACTGCTAAGTGAAAGAAGACATTCTTGCCCACAGAACTACATAACACTCAGAGTAAACCCTCATATAAACTATGCAATCTAGTGAATAACCATTTATCAATACTGGCTCATCAGTTATAACAAACACACCACAATGTGGAAAGAAAAAGTATATGGAAACTCTGTACCTTCAGGACAATTTTCTGTAAACCTAAAACTGCTCTAAAAAAATTAAGTCTATGAAAAAATTTTAAATTTAAGTAGCCATCTGTAGCTAGTGGTTGGTACTGAGCAGCAGAGATCCATATTAATGAAACACTGATGTGGGAAGAAAATGAGAATGGTATCTCATTCCTGACCACTACCTTCAAAAGTACACATACAGGGGTGCCTGGCTGGCTCAGTCAGTAGAGTATGTGACCTGAGCTCAGGGTTGTAAGTTCGAGCCCCACATCAGGTGTAGAGATTGTTTAAAAGTACAATTAAAAAAAAAAAAGTACACATACATTTAATTCTAACTTACACAAAGTTTGTATGTAGCTTGAAAAACAAAACTCTTTCAAATATCTAGATGAATGTTTCTCTAAAATGATTTTTGTTAAACAGAATTTAAAGAGGAAAACATTTATTGAATGAATACTAATTTATCAGGTACTATATTAAACATGCATGTTATCTAATTTAAACTTCAAAACAAATCTTTAAAGGAAGGGATTATCATTTCTATTTTTAGACATCAAGAATCATAAAACTTGTAATAGAAGGTGAGAACCTAGGTATATCTACCTCCAAAGCCTATGTCCAAATATACTCTGTACATATTTTCATGATTCCCAAAATTATAACATAACAGAATTTTCCCACAATGAATTTATCATCAGGAATAGGTTATTAGCACAAATACAGTAACTAATGACATACTCAGAGTCTATATTACATGGCCCAAAGCTAATGTGGTTTTTCCTGTCACCCTTCCCCTTGCTCTCCATTTTACCTACAGCAACTCTACTCCCACAGTAAATATGCACCTTTAATCTGCTGTGGGATCAGAACACAATCAAATTTATTAGAATTCTGTACAAACCAAGAGAGCTCCTAAGACAGTGCCTTAGTGCAGATGATCTAGCTCATTTATCTTGTGACAATTAAGTCTTTTTGTATACTTGGTATTCTAAACTGGGACACGGATAGGTGAAATACTGTTCTATAATAAAATGAATAATACAATAATCCTCTTTCCTTGACAAATGACCCTCTAAACTTTATTTTGAGAGAAACAGAGACAGCGTGAGCAGGGGAGGGGCAGAGAGACAGGGAGAAGAATCCCAAGCAGCTTCCGTGCTACCAACATAGAGCCCACTGTGGGGCTCGAACTCCCTAAACTGTGACATCATGACCTGAGCCAAAACCAAGAGTCGGATGCTTAACCGACTGAGCCACCCAGGTACCCCTAAACCATATATGTATTTTTAAAGTTTATTTATTTTGAGAGAGAGAGAGAGAGAGAGAGAACACGAGAGAACAGGGAAGGGGCAGAGAAAGAGACAGAATCCCAAGCAGGCTCTGTGCTATCAGCCTGGAGCCTGACATGGGGCTTATTACCACAAACCATGAGATCACGACCTGAGTTTAAATCAAGAGTCAGATGCTCAACTGACTGAGCCATCCAGGCTCCCCACTAAACCATATTTTTAAGCATAGATCTCTAAACATCACCTCCCTTAAAGATGTTATTTTATGATTAAATCTTAATTTACTATACTAGCTTTTCGGTAAATGTCACTATCAAAAATTAATGACGTATATATAAAAACACGGAAATATTTAATCTTTTTCTGAAAAAAAAAGTCTCTATGGAAAAAAAGGAATATTACTGCATTGAGTTGTAAATATTCTTAAGTAATTCTTGCTCACCACTTTTTAAGTTGTTCTTACAACTAAATAAATTTTCCCTTAAAAAGAGGTTAGTAAGGTAATTTTGGAGGTTGCCAAGGACTTGTTCTGAAGTGTTCTGAAATCTGACCAAGAACTATGACTTTTGGAAACAACCAAGAAAATAAGAATATTTAAAATAATGTTTAAGGGGGGGGTGCGATTAACATCAAAATTAAAATTTTTCTTCCCCCTAGAGATCTCCTATAATTCATTACAAATCTTAAATGGGGCACCTGGGTGGTTCAGTTGGTTAAGCATCGGATTCTTGATTTTGGCTCAGGTCATGATCTCAAGGTTCCATGAGGTCAAGCCCCGCGTCAGGCTCTGCACTGACAGCAAGAAGGCTGCTGGGATTCTCTCTCTCTCTCTCTCAAAATAAATAAACTTAAAAAAAAATCTTATTAATAACATGAAATCTGTTTTTCACTTCACACTATAAGTTTTAGGATTTCAATTTAACCGTGGGGAAGGGAGTACCATTTTGAATTTAAGGTAAGGATAAAAGAATATTTCCAAAGCCCCAAACTGAAACTTCAAATTGAGCAATTCTAAATTTACAGAAGTCAGGGGTGCCTGGCTGGCTCAGTTGGTGGAGTATGTGATTCTTGATGTTGGAGTTGTGAATTCGAGTCCTAAGTTGGGTAAAGAGATCACTTGGTAAAATAAACAAATTTACAGAAGTCCAACCTTATTACACTTCATTCCAGAAAGAATAAAAGCCGAACAGTTTTCTCTCTCAATGAACTAAGCCAATCAAAAAGAGCTACAAATCAACTGCTTTTGTAACAGTGTCTATGTTTTCGGAGGGAGTCAGGTATAGAGCCAAAATCTAAGTTTTTAGAACTTAATCAACATGAGATTAAAAGCATAGTGTCAGACAAATTTTAACTCTAAATATTCTCAAAGATCAGCTGATTAAAATAATTATAAAGTTAGATTCATAAAGATCAAAGAATTTCAACCTAATAATCACTTTCTAGTATCATCTCAAGTAAGTCGTTGCCTGTGAACATTCCAAGTTTCTTCTACACATTAAGAAAAACCAAAAGAAAGAGAAAGAGAGAGAGAGAAAACAGAAGGCAAATTGCAGAGAGCAAACTAAATAAGTATTAGTTACTCACATTTGTCTAGAACATTACAATTTAGTTAATTCCCATAACCCAATAAGGAAATATAAACGAGTCTGAGAATTTGAGTAGAACTCTTTCGGACTGATCAAAAACTAAAAAATGCAAATTGCTGTCACTTTCAACTTTCTTTCTGTGAAGAGTCCCTGGCGGTCTGCCTACTGTACTCAAGAGAAGCATGCAAAGAATGAGATGGTTTCTGATCTTAACAATCATATCCCAAAGTTTTCCCGCACGTTCAATTATACAAAGTACTATTCCTTAATCCTGACTCTATAATTTTATGTTAAATCCACAGAGACAGAAAGTAGAATGGTGGTTGCTAGGGCCCAGGGAGAGGGGAAAATGGAGAGTAACTGCCTCCTGGGTACAGTTTCCTTTGGGGGTGATAAAAGGGTTCTGGAATTAGATAGTGGTGTCTGCACAACATTGTGGATATGCTGCTACTGAACTGTTGCCTTTAAAATTATTAGTTTTATGTTAAATGACCTGAACCTTAATTTAAAAATGTTTCATGTTAAGAGACACCTGGGAGGCTCAGTCAATTAAAATTAAACATCTGACTCTCTGTTTCAGCTCAGGTCATGATCTCCATGGTTTCCAGCCCTACTCTGGGCTCTGCACCAACTGCACAGAGCCTGCTTGGGATTCTCCCTCTTTCCCTCTCTCTCTCTCTACTACTCCCCCACTCTCACACGCGCGTGCGCTCTCTCTCTCTCTTAAAAATAAGCGTTAAAAAATAATTTTTTGTTAAGATTTATCTATAATAATGACCCCTTCAGAACTCTTCTTCAAGAACACTGCTACCATGTTCTATTTAGATCTTGGAGATTTTTAGATAAAATGCATTACAAGTTAAATATTACCATATATGCACAATAACAATCAGTGAGGTGAGTACTGATGTTGTTGCTAAAATGCTTGACAAACATCAGAATTTTGCTGGCACATGACATTCCTTCGTAAATAATCTCAAAAAATATAAATGAATCTTAAAATATTTATTCCTATAAAACAGATCACTATTTCAGTCAGCTCAACCGTGCATGAAAGGTGAACTTAAAGTTTTACTAGAATTCCTAAAGCTCAACCAATTAGGAAAACACTGTGAATTAGTAAGAAGTGCCTAATATTACATAAAGAGTAAACAAGACTATTATGTAAGAAGTGAACAGGCACAAGTCTGACCAATAATGGATATAAATAAATGTGCTATCAAGTGAACTGACTTGGGGATGTAGGGCAACATTATTTCGGATTAGTAAACTGCATGCTTGAAAATGTGTGGAATCTATCTTAAGAAACTTTGGAGTAAGAAATATTCCTTTGTACAATGCCAGACAAAATTAATCTTATGCCATAACAACCTCCAAGGCTAGTCCAAATCTAGCCTAGACTCCAGGATTAAACAAAAGAGAAGGAGATCTTCAAGAGGGTCCTACAGAACGGGCTGATACTGAAATCTACTGTGGCTGTTTTTGACACAGGCTAATGTGAGAATTTAAATCCATTTGAATCTAATGCCAAAGAATACCTGAACTCCTGAGCGTCTGGGCCAAAGCTAAACCGGGTCAGTAGACCCTGCCAAGGAACATCTTGCTCCGAGGTATCCACCAAACAAGGATCATTTATCAGTGTATTCTTCACTTTGTTGGGTGCCAACAACTCACAAGGTCTATCCAAGAGGAGACTGATTAGACCCCCATAAAATTCCATCTCGAACCTCAACACGTAGAAACAAAAATGCTGCGGAATTCTAAGTGGCCTATGGCTTTAGAAAAGTATACATGAAGAATTTGAAATCTCATCTGACCTAACTTTAACATCACTGAACGTTTCTAAAGTCATTTTTAAATTTCCATGCAGTATTTCAGATTAACAGCTGTTTACATAGCAAATTAAAGCCATGAAGCCATTACAGTAATACTATAAATCTGTCCTGTATAAATGGTAGGAGTTTCTGTATCAACAGCGTTCAAATCTGCTAAAAGTAAAAATAAGTGTTTCATTTGTAATTCACAGGAACATATACTTTCTCAAATTTGTAAGCGAATATTTGGCAGGGTGCAAATAATGTTAAGAGAAAGGCTGTTAGGGCTAAAGGCAAGTACAGTATCACAAAGCATAGCTCATGGCGAAAACAAGGAGTCTGTCAACACAGGAGAGGCTTCAAAGGTAAACCTTGAGACACATGGTGGCAGTAGCAAAGCATCTGATTTGTGCCACAAGACTTGGGTTTGAGTAAGCTTTTTTTACCTATTAATTACGTGGCCTTCTGTGCTAGTTACATAGCTTCTCCTAGCCTACATTCGTCATATGTGAAGTGAGAATATACTGCCAACGTTACAGCCTAAATAGGATTAAATGAAAATGTTTTTACTCATTTAACAAAAGAGGCTTTGAAAAATTAACTTTTTACTTTTATGTACAAAAATCCCTTTCAACTATCTTCAAATGAATCAAATATCTTAACTTTTAATGTTACCAAAAAAATACACGGAAATTCTTAAATATTACTTGAGATACTGAAATTATCAGAATAAACATTGATAAAATATCACAATGCAGGGATCACGTCTTAAAAGAGTTTTGGCACTTATTAAAACCAGAACTCTCCAAAAGATTTTTCAACATTAAACAGAAATAGGGACCCAGACTCAACCCATAAACTGTTGCATCAACATCCAATTTCAAACACAAAACCTTAACATTTAAAAATGTTTTCAGGAAAACGATATTAAGTGTGAGGCAAATCAGTCCTTGACACAACATGATGAGATTTCTTTTCATAACAAAACACTAACCACTTACAATTTACAAACTTGTCTTTACTTGCATTTTGTACTGACCTAACAAAATTCAGCATAAAAAAAACATGAATTTAAGCACTTAAAAAAAAAGTGTCCTTTCTAAAACTTATTCTCAGAAAATTCACATTAGCTGGAGTCATGTGAAAGTTGTTCTTTCCCCATCACTTAAAAATCAAAATATCCATATTATTTATGCAAGGCATAAAATGGAAGTTATTCATATTTATCCACTATACTTGAATCCTAAACAATAAGACAGTTCAACCTCTGTATTTAATTGTTAGTCTATTTACTGTCAATTCTCATGAAAGAATTAAGGACTAGCACTGCTCATTAAACTTCATATAACCTAAAAATCCTTTGAATCATGATACAGACAAATTCTAATTAGAAATTTACCCTAAAAATGGATGAAAGATACTAAATGGCATCTTCTCTGCACAGGTCAATCTTCTTTTTAAGAACACAAACCAGATTGGACCACGCAACTGAATGTTATGTTAAACAGTGTAAAGCAATCTTCCCGGATGCATCCAAACTACTTTAATATAAATTTCTGCACACCTAGGTACAAACTGGAATAGATATAACTTGAATCATTCCCCACCCCCGACCCCACTTGGAAAAGGACCTGGGGGAAGCCTCAAAAAATTAAATTTAGGAGTTGTCGTAGTTAACAGTTGAAATCACAGGCGTCACTACCTGAGGGCAAATAAAGAGAACAACAGTTGTTTCTAGTTTTTGAAAGTTACCAAAAAAGTTTTGCAACCTTATTAAAACCTGCCTCAGAAATTAAATATCAAACTTATACAGGGAAGTCTCGTCTTACAACAAAGTACTGAAATGCAAAATTGGAACCAGAGATAGGACACAAGAAGTTCTAGCCTGGAGATGAACCACCTCTCTCCAGAAGAAATGTTTCGTTAGGTCCATTCTATGCTAATGTTTCTTATGCGGCACATTAATAATTCAAAAACGGTTAGTTCGAAGAAAAGTTCTATTCAAACATTACAATTTGTCTTCGCGTTGCCAGTAAGTGGCTTTGTTTCCAGTTTCATGGACTATTCTGGGATGTCAAGAGTTATATTATTACTGCTTCAAAAGAGCCCTTGTTCACTCTCACCCGGGACGTGGGCATAACTGATGTTTAGAGAGAACTGATGCCAAGAGATGTTTTAGGAACATCCCTTAGTCTCCCATCCCTCCCCATCCCTAATCGATAATCACATTTTACCTTGTCTGGTTTCTGTTGCCGTACTTAATTTAAAAAAAAGAGAGAGAGAGAGAGAGAGAGAGATACACCCGCATACACGATTTCCCTATCGCCATCAGGAAGAAAGACCATCTGTCTCGATCTCTTGGAGCTTCAGAGAAAAGGACACCGTAAAACCCACTAGACGGAGGAAGGGGAGCGCTTCAGGGCTTAGGGAGGGGGCAGCCCCCGGGGGCCGGGAGGCGGAGGCGGTACCAGTTTACAGACGCCTTCACCTCCCCACCCCCCACAGAGCAGGGGTCCAAAAAGCATTTCCTGCGCGCACTCAGCACCCGCCGAGGCCCCCGGAGTAACCGCCGAGCTGGGCGGCCTTTGGGCCCCCTCCCTCGGGCCGAAGTCTCCCGCGCCCGCCCCTCGTCCAGGGCGGCGTCCGTACCTCCCCACGGCCTACCCACCCCGGCAGGCTCTCCCGGCCGCACTCCGAGGCCTGAGGCCTAAGGACGCGGGCCGCTGACAAGCCCCTCCGCGGCCGGCGGGGCTGAGGCCGAGGGCCGGGGATGGGGGGGGGGGGGCCGCTACCGCCGAGGGGCGGAGGGCGGGCGAGGACGGCCCCTTCCCCGCCGCGGCCGCCTATTGTTCCCGACGGGGGCCGGACGGCTGCCGCCGCGCACCCCACGCCGCCGCCGCCGCCGCCTATCGCTCGCTCACCGCGCTGGTCCGAGCAGCAGCTCCTCTCAGCTCCGAGTCCCCGCGGCCGTCGCCACCGCCGCGGCAGCCAACGCCGCCGCCGCTGCCACCGTCGACTCTGACTCTGTCCTAGACCACCGGGCCACGGCCGCCGCCGCCACCGCCAGCGCCGCCTCCGGCCTCCCACCTGCTGCTGCTGAGGCTGCTCCTGCAGCAGGGGCCATCTTGTTGGTCGGCCTCCTCTTCCTCCTCCTCCTCCTCCTCCCAGTCGCTCGTTGTCCTCGTCCCCTTCCTCTTCCTCGGGCTCCGGCCCGCCCCGGAGACTGGGGCGGGGACGCTGGCGAGGCTCCTCCTTCGGGGGGCGGGGCGCGCGGAGGGGAGGGGAGGGGAGGGGAGGCGAGGGGCGGGGCGGGCACGGGAGGAAAGCTCTGAGTCACCGGCCGCCAACGCCCGGGAGGGAGGCCCGAGACGCTCTCCCCCCCCCACCCCCCCGGGGCGCACCCACGCCCGGAGCAGCCAAACTGGTCCAGCAGTCGGCCGGCCCTACCCCCACCTGCGTCTTTGCGCCCAGCGGCGAGCGGCCAGAAGGCGCGGCGGGATTGGGAAATTTCTGACGTTTCCATCGAACCCTGCACTCCCTCTACCCCGAGGCTGTCTCGGCTCTCGTCCCCCACTCTGGTTCCTTTACATATCCCCCTCCCCCACCCAGAGAGAATTTGTTCTTGTCTTGTTTTATCCGGGTTCTCGATCCCACCAGCTTTGCCGTGGTCACCGCTCTCACCGAGTCCCAAAAGAGTTCCCCTTCCCGTCGCGGCGAAAACGGCCGAAAGGCCTGGACGCTCACTGCTCCAAAACGTCTCTCCAGGCCTGTGTGAACGTTGATAGCTGCCTGGAGCAGAACGGAAAGATTTTGGCCCGTGGAAGAGTTCCCTGGATCTAAAAGATAACCTTGTGACGATTGAAAGTTTCTTCTTCCGAATGGAAAAGAAGCCATTTTGATTTGGGGGTAGTGGGAGACCCCCTTCAAGCCAGTTGCGCTTAACCAAACCCACGCATTTAAGGGAGAGAAGTGGAATTCTTTTGGTACCGTAACAGTCCCAATTTCAACATAAGACGCCCACGATAGAGTTGGTCCTCATACAAACACCCAGTTAATACTCCTCTGCATTATTCCCTTTTTTTGCTTCAGGTCTGGGCCAAGAGAGCAGAGATGTTGCTTTCCTGTCCTTTCTTCACTGCAGACATCACCGATACCAAGAACAGTACTGTATTTAGAGAAGCTACTGCCTCTAACTCCATAAAGTCAATCGCAATGTTTCATAATATTTGTAAAACACATTATCACACACCTTCCTAAACTCTGAGCGAAGGTCTTTTTTAGATGCTGACACTCTCCTGTACTCAGAATTCAGCTCCTTTTTAGGAGACCTACTGATGTCTTTCTATTGATTGGAATTTACTCGCTTTGAAGTGCGCTAAATCTGTAACCTTCCCTTCGGCCTCCTCAGTAGTAACCCCAATCCTACAAAGAACTAACTTGTAGCAATCACGAAAGGATTAGGTTAGTGTATGCTAATCTAAAGGCTATCTCTTGGATAGCCTTTACCTCCTCAAAGAGCCAGACCTCAGTCCCCTGCTAAGAAAAACAGATTAATCTGTTCCTCCTGTTTTTCCTCCTCCTCCCTTCTTCTCACTCCTAGGGAACCTTCCACAACAGAAGGTTTTAGCGGCTGTTGCTAGGCAAACATGCCAACTTCCCTGTTTAGGTGAAGCAAATAATCCAACTTCCATTACAAGCAGCCTAGGTAATATAATTTCTTTAAACTATTAATAGTTGTATCTTAGTTGGCAAATCCCCTTCAAGGTTCTCTTATAAGATATGATTTTAAAGTTAAATTTCTTATTTATTTCATCAGTATTTCAGTTGAGTATAAGTTTAAAGCCAAGGGGCTTCCCAGAATTCATTTTAATAATATAATTAAACAGAAACATTTGGCAGAAAAAAGAGAAAAGTAGCTTAGAAAATTACTTTGGTGTTTACAATAAAAGCTAATCTATGAAAAACATTTTTATGCTTTGAACTCCCCACTTAAGGCAGACGTATAAATTACAGAGAATAATTTGTTCCTGGAGACTGCATATATTTGGAAGAAAGGTAATATGGTTATTTGGCAAGAAAAAGAAAATAGAAATTCTGGATTTTATTCCCGAATTAATAACACTGTAAGAATCTTAGCCTCTGAACTAAGCTCTTTTTCTGATTTTGCTGTTCAAAATTTTTGCTCTTTGTTATGTGTAGTAACATCTTTCGGAGTGTTGAGAGGTAATATAAATGAGATCAAATAAGACATTGTTGAAATTGATATATATATTTGAAGTGTCAAACTAGTAAAATCATCTAATTTGTTTTAATCCAGTGAAATAGTGTTTGAGCATTTCCTTGAGCTAAGATAACACTTTAAGAATGTATTACTAAAGACAAACACCTTAGAGGTGCTTGGGTGGCTCAGTCAGTTGAGTGTCCAACTTCAGTTGAAGTCATGGTCTCTCAGTTCATGAATTCAAGCCCCATTCAGCTCAGAGGCTGGAGGCTGCTTCATATTCTATATCCCCCTTTCTCTCTCCCCCTCCCCTGCTCATGCTCTGTCTCTCAAAAATAAACACATGTTTAAAAATTAAAAAAAAAAACCCAGCTTATATGTTTTATAGCCATTTGTGCTTAGAAATCACTACTGGGTAGCTTTAATACAACTTAAACAATTTAGTTTTATTTTGTATTTTATTATTCAATTCTGATATAGAATGCCTAGAAGTTTAGACTATGCCCTGGCCTCCACCACTGGTATACTATGAAAATTAAATGAGTCATTTCACATAAATGACTTAGAATAGTTCATGTCACATACTAAGTACTAAAATGATTTTTAAAAATCCATTTTATGTATATGTCATCATAGCCTTTAGTCTCTTGATCAGTCAAATGGCAACGACAAGTCATCAAATACATTTTTGCTCTTAGCATGAACTCAAAAATCAATGCTAGTTTTTGGAGCACACACAAATCAGTTAAAATAATGCCTTATGGTTTTTTTCAATATATTTTCTGATATGCCTATACTCTATAGTTCTTCCTATGATTATGTGTTGTCTTTTTTTTTTGAGACTAAACCATGTTTTAAGTTACTCAGAGTGATTAAGCTAGCACATGCTTAAATAATACTCTGGAAGGTGTAATTGCCAACGTAAGGCATTGTTTGTTTATATTAAAACTAGGAAAGGTTTGGAGATACCAACCAACTTATACGAAACAGAGACTAAGAAAGGTCTAATAGATCACGTAAGTACCCAACTCCTTGTTGATAGACAAGTATCATATTACTGAGGAGGGGTTAGAGAGTGAGAAGGGTGGGAATGAAGGAAAAATACAAAGATGAATAAGTCATGGGTCCCTGCCTTAAAGAAACTGAACAGTCTAGTAAGAGCCGTACAATATGATATGCACGTAAACTGCTAGAGTTTAAAATAAACTGGACCATTACTGCATAGAAAGTATAAAATTATATGCAGGTTAAAAGAAAGAAGTAATAGGAATCTTTGTTCTAATGTCACAGAAACTACCTTTTGACAGGTAGAAATATTATGTATGATATTAGATGTATACCCAGAGCCAGAGAAGTATAATCAGCTTTCAGTTCAAGGCGGGACTGGGATGAGGAAGACAAGGAATGGGAAACAGTAGGGTGTGTGGGTAGAGTTTAGATTAACTAAAAACCCTGGTTAAAGTATAGCTAAGACCTGAGACCTCCCCAGTGTAAATCATTTATGTAGGGAGAGGGAATGACATCCTCAAACACAAACCCATGCACAAAATAGGAAGCACTAGACTGAGTCACCTGGATTTTCTGAACGGCTTTAGATAAAGAGTGGGAGTCCAACTGAGTTCTCTTCGTCCTCTACACCCTAACCCTCCCTCACAAATGGATTCTCTATAACCTACTCCCTCCCCTAGTTGACACTCCTATTATGGTTGTTCATTAAAATAATAATGAAAATAAATAGAAACAGGAAGATATTCCAAGCAATTACACTAAGGAAATATGAGAAAACCAATAGTTTCTTACCTATTTAAAGGACTTACCCTTTAAAGTCCAGTCCTAAACCAGGACCAAGTCAACATCTGCAAAATAGACCTGAAGGGTTGCATAAGATTCAGGGTAACAACCCAAAGTAATCATAGCAGATGTAGCCCAAGTCATTTCTGGGGTTTCTGGAGCTAGGTTCCTGTAGACTTGATCCCAAAAGCTAAATAAACTGATGTTTCTGAGTCCCTCTTGAAATTGCTTCTGAACCTGTTGGCAAGCCCTCTTGCTCAACTGTAGATAGACCCGAACACTTAAAACCAGGTACAAAGAAGCTTAACTCATGTTCTAACTAAAACCCAGTATGCTCATTTCTTGAGCCATTGATGAAGGCATTTTGCAATGACCCAGAACATCCCAACCACCTGACCAGAAAGCCGTGATAGCAACGGAATGCCCAGAAGACCACACCCTGCATATCCCCTCATATTCCTTCCTTGCCCATGATTATGGGCTGAACACATACTGGTCTCCACCCATGACCACATGCTCTCTGCCTGCTCTCTTGCACGTTATCCACCCCCCCCCCCCAAACTCTCTCTATCAAATCTAGATGTCCATCTTGCTGGAGGAGAGTTTGGTTGTCAAGATTTAAGCCTGCCACATCTCGAGGGTGCCCACATCCAAAATAAATTTCTTCCTTCCTCTTTTCCAAACTCTCATCTCTTGAGTTTACTGGCTTCTCTTGTGACAAGTTTCTTTGAGTTTGTTCAGGAACATTGTTGGCAAACCCAGCCAGGAGCTATGCTTTCAATTTGTCCAGCCCCTTGGGATTTTCTGGGATGGAACAGTTGGCCCTGAAGTGCACCAGGGCTCACCCTTTTGTTTCCAGAGTTAGTGGCTATGAGAGATCTTTTAATAGCAAACTGGCCTGCCTGCCTTTCATGAAGGCCCCCAGCCCAACACTGAGCATTTCTAAACTTCAGCTGACCCTTTGAGACTTATACCAGGGTGATAGTAAACAGAACTCCTCTATGAAAAAGACATCAGACAGCTTTCAGCCAAGAGGCCCATTCTAGGCACTGCTTTAAACAGTGTTAAGAGAAAGCAGCTCCACTTGGCAAAACTTACTGAAATTTTTTTGGATTTCATTATTATACTAGTTTCCTAGGGCTACTGTAACAAATACCACAGACTGAGTGGCTTAAAGAACAGAAATGTTCTCATGATTCTGAAGGCTAGAAGTCCAAGATCTAGGTGTTGGCAGTTTTTATCTTTTCCAAGGGCTCTCTCCTTGGCTTGCAAAGGGCCATCTTATCCCACTGTCTTCACGTTGTGTTCATTCTGTGTCTATGTGTATCCCAATTTCTTCTTATAAGGACATCAGGCGTATTTAATTAGGGCCCCCTCTATGATCTCATTTTTCTTTAATTACCTCTTTTTATAGGCTCTGTCCCCAAATATAGTCACATTCTAAGGTACTAGAATTTAAGACTGCGACATATTAATTTGGGAGTAGGGGGCACAATTCAGCCCATAACACTAGTAAATGCTCACTTTAAGAATATTATACTTATTGAGGCTACTGGGTGACTCATTTGGTTGAACAACTCACTCATGATTTCAGCTCAGGTTGTGATCTTATGGTTGTGAGATCCAGCCCTGTGTCGGGCTCTGTGCTGGGTGGATCCTGCTTAAGATTTCTCTTCCTTTGCTCCTACCCTGTTCTCTCAACCACCCTCTCTCAAAAAATAATAAATAAATAAAAAGAATATCATAATTATTAATAAAAGGTACCCTTGTGAAAATACAATTTCAAATTTATTCAATTAAACCTGAAGCTTTTTTAAAATGTTATTTATTTTGAGAGAGACAGAGAAAGTGCAAGTGGGGGAGGGGCAGAGAGAGAGAGAAAGAGAGAGAATCCCAAGCAGAATCCACATGTCAGGGCAAAGCCTGATTCAGGGCTCGATCTCACGAACCATGAGATCATGACCTGAGCTGAAATCAAGAGTCAGATGTTTAACCAAATAACACCCCGGTGCCCCAAACCTAGCTTTTCTAATTATTCTTTGCATCATAAAATATCAATGCTTTTTGGTTATAAATTAGCAATAACAAGTAAGATACTGAAATTTAAAAAAACTGATTACCAAAATTATCCAAGTCACACCACAATAGGAATTATCAGAAAACAGATACTAGAACTTGAATAGACTCAGGATTAATATGAAAGGATTTATATAACTGATTTGATGCAAGAGATCATGCAACTCTTGATCTCCGGATTATGAATTCAAGCTCCAGGTTGAGTATAGAGATTACTTAAAAGTAAAGTAAGTAAGTGGGTCACTTGGGTGGCTCAGTCAGTTAAGTGTCTGACTTCATGAGTTCAAGCCCTGCCTCAGGCTCTGTGCTGATAGCTCAGAGCCTGGAGTCTGCTTCAGATTCTGTGTTTCTCTCTTCCCCTTTCCCTCTCGTGCTCTATCTTTCTCTCAAGAAATAAATAAACATTAAAAATAAATAAAATAAGTGGGGCGCCTGGGTGGCTCAGTCGGTTAAGCGTCCGACTTCAGCTCAGGTCACAATCTCACGGTTCTTGGGTTCAAGCCCAGCATCAGACTCTGTGCTGACAGCTAGCTCAGAGCCTGGGGCCTGCTTCAGATTCTGTATCCCTCTCTCT
Organism: Hyaena hyaena; assembly: GCF_003009895.1. Taxonomy (NCBI): domain Eukaryota; kingdom Metazoa; phylum Chordata; class Mammalia; order Carnivora; family Hyaenidae; genus Hyaena; species Hyaena hyaena. The sequence goes on along the minus strand of NW_024080844.1, from coordinate 1,974,107 downwards.
CTGACCCTCCCCTGCTCACGCTGTGTGTCTCTCTCTCAGAAATAAATAAAAAACATTAAAAAATAAATAAATAAAGTAAGAAAGAGCTTTCCTCCTTGGGTGAGATCATGAATCAGATAGGAAGATGTCTCTATGGTAGACTCTTCATTGAGGATGAATATTCAGTTACATGGTACTCCATGAGTTGCTTTCCTTTTCGTTATCCTCTAGGTTTGAATAAAATCTTATTTGGGTGTTCTAATGTTTTCTCAGCTGCACCACTTTCTTTTTTTTTTTTTTTTTAATTTTTTTAATGTTTTATTTATTTCTAGGAGAGAGAGAGACAGCGTGAGCAGGGGAGGGTCAGAGAGAGAGGGAGTCACAGACTGAAACAGGCTCCAGGCTCCGAGCTGGCAGTCAGCACAGGGCCCGACGCGGGGCTCGAACCCACGAACCGCGAGATCATGACCTAAGCGAAAGTCGGACACTTAACCGACTAAGCCACCCAGGCGCCCCATCAGCTGCACCACTTTCTATCAATAGGAGAGTTCTGCTGTCATATGTAGGCCAGTCATTCTCACGAAGGCCAAGGTAGTATTGGTAATACGAAATACCTACAGTTCCCCCAGAGGAAAAGCAAATCTCAGGGCATAAGAGTCAATTTTTCTCTACCTGGATATTTGTCTTCTGTTGCCAACCTTGGACAAGTAGGAAGACTAGTACAAACCCTCGTTGTCCCACTTACTGGCTGTGTGAACTTACTGGCTGAGTGTACAAGTTAGGCTTAAAAGCTATACATCAAGGATAGTAAAATGTATCTAAGAAAGCTTTTATGGATATTAAAACGAAGAAATACATATAGAGCCTCTAATATAATGCCTGACGTCTACTAAACACTCACTGAGCGAGAGCCACTAAAGCTATACTAGGTAGTATGTGTTGCATTAGGCTGGTGATTTTCAGTTTTGTGGTGAACTTTTAAAAACTGTATTATATCTCCGACTCTGACCCTAGAGATTCTGATTTGAAGTATTTGCATGGGGCCAGAGATCTTAAATGTTTTTTGAAATTTATAGGTGATCCTATCCTATTGTCTGAGGTAAGAACCACTGGTATAGATCAATGGTCAGCAAGCTTTTTTGGTAAATGCCCAAATGATAAGTATTTTAGGCTTTGCAGGCCATAGAGCCTCTGTCACAATTACTCAACTCTTCCATTGTAGCAGGAAAGTACCCACAAACAAAACGTAAATGAGCATAACTGTCTTCCAATAAAACTTTATGTACAAAAACAGACAAAAAGAGATGGTGGGCTGGATTTGGCCCCCAGATTGTTGTTTGCCAACCCCATCTGATATGAAGAGAGATTTTATTTGCCAAAGTCAGGGAAAGTATTTTATTTTTATTATTTTTAACAGCAGTATTAAAAACCTTACACATAATGACCTATGTTTGGAGTTAAGCACAATTAACTAAACAGACTGAGCTCTTGCCTTCCAAGGAATTTGTTTCTAAAACAACAATAGCACAGACATAATATTTATAAGTAATCTGTATGACTAATTGTCATATAAACAGATGACTATACTAGACTAAATGTGAAACTGAGTTCAGAGGTGGGCAGATTTTCCTAATGCTCTTGATTTGCAAATATCAGGTAAAATAAAAGGAGCATTCAGTAACCCATGGAAACAGGAGAACAGTACCCCAATCCAGCTCCCCTCTTTAAACAGGAGGCACTAAAGGAGCGTCATTTAGATCCTTAGAGCACCTGGCTGGCTTAGTTGGTAGAGCATATGACTGTTTATCTTAGGGTCCTGAGTTTGAACCCCACATTAGGCAGAGAGATTACTTGGGGAAAAAGGAAAAAAGAAGGGTTCTTAAGTGGAACTTCATGGCTCTCTACATGGCCGAATTTGTCTTTTCTCAATTGTAATTTCTTCATCAAACACATTATTGTCCTGTTTATCCTTTGAGGTAAATGGCTACATTATGGTTGCAGTTTAATGAAACATGTGACTGTTTCCTTTATTTAACCTGGAACAAAGAAAACTGTTTTGCTTTCTCAATAAGAATGGCAAATTAGAAGAAAAATCCATGGACCGACTTGTGCGTGTGTGTGTGCGTGTGCACGAATATATGGGTATGTTTAAATCAAGTGATTGGTAATTTAGTAAACCTCTGCCTACGTCTGTAGAAATGATGCAATCCTAGTTGTTGGGTAGGGCAAGATTCTCCTACTTCTCCTTGTATTTCTGAAAGATGGAAATACATAATGAGTTATTTATAATTTTACGGCTGCCCAGTTCTTGCGCTCCCCTCCTTACACTATTTGGGCCATTTGGGAATTTCGTGGGTGGCAGGACTCTTCTCCCACTACAGGGGCCAGAAGGTCCAGATAGTTGCCTTCTGCCTTCCACATCCCACCCCCTGCCCCACCCCTACAGTAATCCTAGGAAGAAGGAAAGTGACCTAAGCCTGGTAGACTGGATGGTGTTACTTGGGACTTTGAATCTGGACTGAGTCATGAAGAATAAGCAGAATTCATTCCATTTGCATGGGTATATCCAGTCTGGTGGCCCAACAGCAGCAATCTCTGGAGTGGTACTCAGCGTTCACTGGCAATGCAGTGGGTACCCTAAAAGGTCATTTCAGGACTGACTTTACCTGTGGTTCTGGCTATCTAGCTTCCCTCAACTTCCTTCCTTACCATCAAAACTGTGATCCACTGAAAGTTCCTCCAGAAAATTCCCTTTTCTGAGAAGGCTTAACATATAAAGGAAGCTTACAGAAATCAAGGGATTGCAGAAATAATATATTTTCAGGGCGCCTGAGTCAGTCAGTTAAGTGTGTGACTCTGGATTTCGGCTCAAGTCATGATCTCATGGTTTGTGAGCTCAAGCCCCAAACTGGGCTCTGTGCTGACAGCATGGAGCATGCTTGGGATTCTCTCTCTCTCTCTCTCTCTCTCTCTGTCCTTCCCCTACTCACACATGTGCTCTCTCTCTTTCAAAATAAATAAATAAACAAACATTAAAAAAAACCCAAATAATCAATTTTCCCATTTGTCATATAGTTTCCCTTTACTCAGTTTAATGGAAGTTATCCATGTTCAGGGTTTTTTTGTTTTGGGGTTTTTTTTTGGGGGGGCACTGATTTTTGTAACTCCAGTCATTAGAGTTTCAAAACTTAAGAGTCTATCTGTATCCATTGCACTTAAACTTAAGTGAAGGTGTCCTAAATTACATGTTCCTTTCTGTTACTTAGTGCATTGATTATACCCAAATAATAAGCACTCCTGTCAAGATTTTGATTTGTTTCTTTCTTTCACTCATTCTGCCAAGAATGTCTGCTGCCTACATTAAAAACTACTATTGTGCACATTTCTCAAGGAGAACGTCTCTGTATAAATCTCTCTTGGCTAAAATTTTTAGGAATGAAAAATGCTTTTAATTTTTTTCTTGAATTCCTTCTGCTAACAAGAATCTTCCTAATCAAGCATTTCATTTCAGGCAATCAAAGCCCTCTTTGCTAAAATTACATGGAAAAGGGATTCTTTTTTTTTAATTTTTGCAAAAATATTTCAACGACCACAATTGAAGTGTTCATCTTCTGCAGAGACTTATAACCTTGTTTCTGCAAATTTAATCAAGCCCCAGATGTTCTCAACTAATGATATAAAAGTCACATAATGAAATTAATTTGCACCCACTTTATCACAATCACAAAAAATATCTGATAACTGGTTAGGTCCCAGTCATTGTGCTGTGATAATACAGCAGTGAACATGACAGAATCTCTTCCCTCAGAGCTTACAGTTTAGCAGGGAAGATAGAATACTTATAAATAATTAAGCAACCACAAGTGTGAAGGCCAAAGTACATGACATGTTTAACAGTAAAAAATTGACTGAGTCTAGGATGGACAGAGGCTTCCTCAATAAAATGACATTGAAACTGAAGGCTATAGGATGAGTAGAAATGAGCGAGGCAAAGAGAGAGAGCAAAAATGTTTCAGGCAGAGGGGCCGCCTGGTTGGCTCAGTCAGTGGAGCATGTGACTCTTGATCTTGGGATCATGAGTTCAAGATCTATGTTGGGCATAGAATTTACTTTAAAACAAACAAACACAGGGTGCCTGGGTGACTCTGTCAGTCAAGTGTCCAACTTCAGCTCAGATTGTGATGTCATGGTTTGTGAGTTCGAGCCCCACATCTGTCTCTGTGCTGACAGCTCAGAGCCTGAATCCTGCTTTGGATTCTGTGTCTCCCTCTCTCTCCGTTCCTCCCCTACTCATGCTCTGTCTCACCCCTCTCAAAAATAAATAAACATTAAAAACAAAAAACCAAAAACCCTACAATCTTTTGAATTTGGAACTCCAGATAATGACAAAGAAGTGTGAGTGCTTTTCCAAAATTTGGTTAAATCATCAAAACTCTTCCTATTAGACCATCCACTAACTTTCTGCCTATTGCTATAAATGAATCACTGATTCAAAATCACAGGCATATAATTCCCTGAAGAATGCTTGCTTGGTCTGCTCATATTTATTTGTAATTCCAAAGATCCCAGTCCCTTATTTTTCCTTCCTTCTTCCCTCCTACCTTCCTTCCTTCCTTCCTCTCTACCCTCCCCCCCCACCATCTTCTCTCTCTCTTTTTCTTTCCTTCTTTCTTTCATACAGGCTTTGACTCACTTTATTTTTCTCATATAAAACTATTTGGTAGCCACAGCTGGAGCCTGGTGTGGGCCTCTAGAAGATGTCAGTAAATTTCTGATAGAGAAACTTGGTGAACACAGTGTCTTTCACAGTGTCTTTCACAGAGGTCAGGGGTGAGACAGCTGCAAGTCTTGGACCTGGCATCAAAAGTTGCCTGTGTGACAGTGCAGTCTTGGCCGAGGTGTAACAGTCATCAATACTGGCCATCGTCAGTAGCTTCTTGGGCACAGGGGCTGGGACAATGCCTCTGGGGGTGACGATGAGGTACACCTGTGCAGAGATATAGCAGCTGGTCACCTTGTGAGGGGCAGCATGGGCTTGGCTGATATTGTTCCCCTAGTAGCTTCAGAGCTCAGGGACGATGGAGAGATTGGCCAGGATCATGGCCCCATTGGATGGCAGTGGCTACTCCTTGGAGCACTAAACACTCAGACTGACCTGTCCTTTGCAACCCCTGATGGCCACAAATGCCTGAAACCTGGTCAGCTGGCCAGCATGTGCCTACTTTCCCACAGGCACAGTCTTCAAAACTTTCCTTCATCAATGATGAGGGAAAACAAAATGATCTCAGATTCCGTGATGGGCTAAGAGAAGAGATAGACCTCCTCTGGGGACTTGGTTTTCCTGTCTTTGACCAGGCAGCCCAGCTTGGTGACAGAGATCCACTCCTTGTTTTTGGCTTTGCCTCCTGGAGCTCCTGGTCTCCGAGGAAGCTTCCTGGCCTTCCATTCAAGGGCCCTCCCACAGCACCTCCATCAACTGCCATTTGTTGTTTTCTCAGAGTTTTCTTTCTTAACTGGCTAAGATTGTGGTACGATTGTTGCTGTGTACCCAAGCAAGCATTTTATACAGTCATACCCAGAGATATTGCAGATTCGGTTGCAGATCACCACAATAAAGCAAATATCATAATAAAGTGAGGTGAATGAAATTTTTTGTTTCCCAGTGCATTAGCATTGTGCAATGGCATTATGTCTTTTTTAAAAAATGTAAATACCTTAACTAAAAAATACAGTATCCTTTTTTTTTTTTTTAATTTATTTCTAGGAGAGAGAGAGACAGCATGAGCAGGGGAGGGTCAGAGAGAGAGGAGTCACAGACTGAAACAAGCTCCAGGCTCTGAGCTGGCAGTCAGCACAGAGCCCGACGCGGGGCTTGAACCCACCAACAGCGAGATCATGACCTAAGCGAAAGTCGGATGCTTAACAGACTAAGCCACCCAGGCGCCCCTAAAAAATACAGTATCTTACAGGAAGCAGTCCCCAGTGCAGTTTAGCACTTTCTCACTTGTGAGCAGGCAAGTCTGCCTCCCGTTGGGAATGAGACCAAGGCTGTCTTATCTCTAGGCGATCTCAGCCTAATGGCAGAGCCTGGCTGAGGTTAGAGACATGGCACTGATCCTTCACCTCACCTCATGAACGGGGTTGGGGGTTTCTTGCCCTGCCCTTCTCTGGATTTTAAGTGTGTTAACAGTGCCCTCCATTGTCTTCCATATTGATGAAGTAAATGAAACCTTTTAAAATGATGGGGTGCCTGGGTGGCTCAGTCAGTTAAGTGTCCAACATCAGCTCAGGTCATGATCTCAGGGTTTGTGAGTTGGAGCCCTGCATTGGGCTCTGTGCTGACAGCTCAGAGCCTGAGCCTGCTTTGGATTCTGTGTCTCCTTTCCTCTCTCTGTCCCTTCACTGCTTGTGCTCTCTCTCAAAAAAGTAAATAAATAAACACTAAAAATTTTTGTAAACATTAATATTGGGGCACCTGGGTGACTCAGTCAGTTGAACATCTGACTCTTGATTTGGGATTGGTCATGATCCCAAAGTTGTGGGATTAAGCCCCACGTTGTGCTTTGTACTGAGTGTGGAACCTGCTCAAAGTTCTCTTTCTCTCTCCTGCTGCCCCTTGCCCTTTTCCCCGCTCACACACACACACACACACACACACACACACTCTCTCTCTCTCTCTCTCTCAAAATAAATAAATAAATGAAATAAAATAAATAAATTTTAGTCTAAAAAATACTTTGTTGTTTAAAAATGCTAACCATTATCTGAGCTTTCAGAGAGTCATAATCTTTCGGCTGGCGGAGGGTCTCGCCTCAATGCTGATGACTGCTGACTGATCAGGGTGGTGGTTGCTGAAGACTGGGGCAGAAGTGGTAATTTCTTCAAATAAGACAACAATGAAGGTTGCTGCATTGATTGACTCTTTCTTTCATGAGAAACTTCTCTGTAGCATCTGATGCAGTTTGATAGCATAGAACTTCCTTTAAAATCAGGATCCTCCGATCCTGTCAACTCTTGTTGCCTTATCAACTAAGTTTATGTCATATTCCAACTCCTTTGTTGTCATGTCAACAGTCTTCATGGCATTGTCACCGGGAGTAGATTCCAACTCAAGAAACCACTTTCCTTGTTCATCTGTAAGAAGCAACTTCTCACCAGTTCAAATTTCCTCATGAGATTCCAGCAATTGAGTCCCATCTTCAGGTTCCACATCGCATTCTAGTTCTCTTGCTATTTTCACCACATCTGCAGTTACTTCCTCCACTGAAGTTGTGAATCACTCAACGTTATCCAAGAGGATTATAATCAACTACTTCCAAATTTCTGCTAACGATGATATTTTGACCTCTTCCCATGAATTGCAAATATTCTTTTTTTTTAAAGTTTATTTATTTATTTATTTATTTATTTATTTATTTATTTTGAGAGAGAGAGCGAAAGAAAGAGAGAGAGAGAGAGAGAGTCTGTGAGCAGGGGAGGGGCAGAGAGAGAGAATCCCAAGCAGGCTCAACATTGTCAGTACAAAGCCTGATGCGGGGCTTGAAACTATGAACTGTGAGATCATGACCTGAGCTGAAATCGAGTCAGATGCTTAAGGGGCGCCTTGGTGGCTTAGTCGGTTAAGCGTCCGACTTTCGCTTAGGTCGTGATCTTGTGGTTCATGGGTTCGAGCCCTGCGTCGGGCTCTGTGCTGACTGCCAGCTCAGAGCCTGGAGCCTGTTTCAGTCTGTGACTCCCTCTCTCTCTGACCCTCCCCTGCTCATGCTGTCTCTCTCTCTCTCTCCTAAAAAAAAAAAAAAAAAAAAACAACACATAAAAAAAAAAGAGTCAGATGCTTAACTGACTGAGCCACACAGGTGCCCCTGAATCACAAATATTCTTAATGGCATCTAGAATGGTGAATCTTTTCCAGAAGACTTTCAACTGACTTTGTCCAGATCTATCAGAGGAATCACTCTCCATGGAAGAAGCTCTAGCCTTATGAAATGTATTTAAGTAAGAAGACTTGAAAGGCAAGGGGCACCTGAGTGGCTCAGTCAGTTAAGCATCCGACTTCTGCTCAGGTTTATGATCTCACGGTTCGTGGGTTCGAGCCCCGCATTGGGCTCTGTGCTTACAGCTGGAGCCTGGATTCTGCTTTGGATTCTGTGTCTCCCTCTCTCTGCCCCACCCCTGCTTATACACACACACTCTCTCTCCCTCAAAAGTAAACAAATATTAAAAAAAAATTTTTTTTTAATAAGTTGAAATTACTCCTTGATCCATGGGCTACAGGGTGGATATTAGAAGTCATGAAAACAATTTTAATCTCCATTAAAACTCAATGGGGGTCTTCAAATGAGCAGTAATATTTTGAAAGAAATCTGTTTTCTTGAACAGTAGTTCTCAACAGTGGGTTTAAAATATTCAGTAAACCATGCTGTAAACAGATGTGCTGGCATCCAGTCTTTATTATTTCATTTCTAGAGCACAGGCAAAGTAGATTTCACACAATTCTTAAGGGCTGTAGGATTTCCAGAATGCTAAATGAGCATTGGCTTGAAGTTAAAGTCACCAGCTGCATCAGCACTAACAAGAGTCAGCCTGTCCTTTGAAGTTTGAAGCCAGACATTGCCTTATCCTACATGGTATTTTCTTAGAATATAATATAAGAATTTATTCTTCTAAATGCTTATTTATTTTTGAGAGAGTGCAAGCAGGGGAGGGGCAGACAGAGGGGGACAGAGGATCTCAAGCAGGCTCTGTGCTGACAGCAGCATGCTTGATGTGGGGCTCGAACTCATGAACCGCAAGATCATGACCTAAGTCGAAGTCAGACACTCAACTGATTGAGCCACCCAGGTGCCCCAAGAATTTCTTAGAATATAGGAATATAAATGTATTTTCTTAGAATCATTCTTTTGTTTATTGTAGCACCTTCCTTAATCATCATAGGTCGATCTTCTGGAGAACGTGCTGGAGCTTCTATATTTGCACTTGTTGATTTACTCTCTGCTATTATGAAGGTGGCCTCTCTCCTTAAACCTCACGATTCTCTGCTGGCTTCAAGCTTTTCTTTTCCAGGTTTCTCACTTCTCTCAGCCTTCATAAAGCTGAAGAGAGTTAGGGCTTTTCTCTGGATTAGGCTTTGGCTTAAGGGAATGTTGTGGCTGGTTTGATCTTCTATCCAGACCACTAAAACTTTCTCCATATCAGCAACAGGCTGTTTTGCTTTCTTATCGTTTTTGTGTTCACTACAGTAACGTTTTTGATTTCCTTCAAGAACTTTTCCCTTGCGTTCACAACTTGGCTAACTGTTTGGCTCATGTGGCCTGGCTTTTAGCCTATCTGGGCTTTCAACACGCCTTCCTCACTAAACTTAATCATTTCTAGCTCTCGATTTAAAGTGAGAGACATGTGACTCTTTCTCTCACTTGGACACTTGCCATTGCAGGGTTTTTAATTGAACTAATTTCAATATTGTTATATCTCAGGGAAGAAGAAGGCCTGAGAAGGTGAAGAGAGATGGCGGGGGGAGGCGGCTGGTGGAACAGTCAGAACACACAACAATATTTATTGATTAGGTTGGCCATCTTATATGGGCATAGTTAATGGCACCCCAAAACAATTATTATAGTAACCTCAAAGATCACAGGTCACCTTAACAAGTATAACAATAATGAAAAATTGGAAATATTTCAAGAATTATCAAAACATGACACAGAGACGTGAAGAGAACAAACACTGTTGGGAAAATGTCACCAACAGACTTGCTCGATGTACAGTGGCCACAAACCTTCGGTTTGTAAAAAACACAATATCTTTGAAGTTCAATAAAACAAAACACAATAAAATGAGGTGTATCTGTATGTGCAAAGTGCCTCATAGTTTCTTTCTCTAAAGTTTTAAAAAATATTTATTCATTTTTGAGAGACAGAGAGAGACAGAGTATGAGCTGGGGAGGGGCAGAGAGAGGAGGGAGACACAGAATCTGAAACAGGCTCCAGGCTCTGAGCTGTCAGCACAGAGCTCAACGTGGGGCTCAAGCTCACAGACCACATGATCATGACCTGAGCTGAAGTTGGACACTTAACCAACTGAGCCACCCAGGTGACCCTAGCACCTCATAATTTCTTTCATAAGATGCATAAACTTCCATGGCATTTTATCAATTCGGACTTTTGAACCTCAGGTAGCCTTGATATTGATAAGCTTACTCGGAGGCCCAGTGATGCTTGTATTTTTAAGTAGCTTGGAAAAACCTGCTAAGCCAGGCTGTTGGAGATGCAAAAATGAAACCCAGATTGGCAGTGGCAGGGGGTGACAACCGCCACCACAACTACCACCGCCACCCTCATTACTGTATCGGTAAAACATTCCTCATGTCTAGACATTGTGTTGAAAGTTTTATGTTCATTATGTTGAATCTTTACAATCCTAGAAGATTGGTATGATCAGCAGCATCTTACAAAATAAGGCACTGACGTTTCTAAAGTTTAAGTAACTCACCCCAAATAGAACAGAGTAAATAACAGAGCTAAGATTCAAAACCAGTTCTGTTCATTCCAATGTACGCGGCCTACATTATTAACAGTGCTGACTCTCTTGGCCATCCCCAAGTAGACTGACGATTTGACTCAGCTAATAAGATAAAGAACTGGTCGTGAGCCTGTTTGCCTCAGATGCATTTCTTGCCTTCTCTGATCTTCTATCACAGGCAGGACTGGCTGGCTTCCTGGTGTGTGTGGCTAATAGGAGGAGTTTAGGGAGCAACGAGAAAATGAAGCCAGGCCTTTTCTCATCAAACGCTCTTCCACCTGCTTTGTGTGGCATCTTGGGCATCAGCCATTTCCTTCTTTATTTCAGCTACAGCTAAGCAGGCTTCCACCAGGTAGGTCTAGACCCTGGGCTTCTTTAACAATCCTTCCTCCCTTTCTCCCTTTAGCCTAGTGGCATCCTACTGTGGTTAATCTAAAGCAAGAGTCTTCGGTATGGAAATAAGTGGATGTGCTTGTTCCTCTTGGCTCTGTCACCATGGCCACTACTAACTGGTCCAGGGGAGTGGTTCTAACTCAAGAACAGCCTGCTATTGGCCAGCAGGCTTCTTATGAAGGAAACTGGAGCAAAAGCTTTGCCATCAGGTCTTAGCAAGAATCTGTCTGGTGTTTGATCTATAGATTTAGGGGGTCAGTTAGTTGGTAGGAGCAAAGGCAGAAAGTCGTTCTGAGAGAAGCAAAGGCAAAGAGAAAATACATTATGTCAATTGCAGAACACTCGGGAAAGATCAGCAAGCTCTTGTTATTGGGGTGGCGGATGCTTTATCTGTGCTGGACCTTGAAGAAATTTCTGGTTTTGAAACTGCATTACAGTTTCTATACTGTAGAACCAGTATACCAGTGTACCATCCATTTCAGCCATACTTGGGTTCCCATTATTCCTGTGTGACCCAGTCAGGGACTGTGTCACTTCCTGCTTTCCGGGTTGGTCGAAACTTGTGGCTGAGATTTCTCCTTCTACTCTCTTGTTAAAAATTTCCCCGGTATCTTTCCAATAAACTGTTCACTCCCTGACATAACCTGGGTGTGTTCATATTTTCGCACAACCAATTTAACCTCCTAAAACAGTTTTTAAAGCATGTTTCTATTTCTTCCATCTGATCTACATTGCATCTCCACAAGCTAGGCAGGGCAGAGATTTTTATTAACACTTAAAAAAATTTCAAGCTGCAGATTAGCTATATAACTTGCCCAAGATCACTGGGCTAAGTGACAGAATCAGGCATTTTGATCCAAAAATGCCATGTTCCTCGTGAACACACAAGCACACACACACCACCAGTGATTTACTTAGCAGGAAAATAGATGTTCAGACATACTAGATATCAGACGCTCACTTCTGGGTATCCACCTGTCCTTCGATTTATGCGAGTAACTTAATCTTTATGATTAATCGTAATCGTAACTTACTATCTTTACGATAATATCACTCTTATTTGTAGAAGAAAGATCAAGTTGAGTCACAATAGGCAAACATTCTGCAATCAGAAACCAAATGAGCTGATTTATTTTTTCAGAAACATTTACAGGGAACCTACTCTGTGTGGTGAAAATTTGCTAAGCACCCGGCATACAGAGATATGAAACAACAACAACAAAGGGTCTTCCTTGTGGGAATTTTCAACCCAAAAGGAAAGAGATACAAGTAGCAATAAATAACAAAGCAGCACAAAGGCAACAAGCCCAGGCAAAGCACAGATCCAGGTCAGATGGTTTGATGAATTCTGTGGGGATGGGTGACAGGGAGGACTTCCGGAAAATGTAACAATTGCCCAGCATTTCGAAAGTTGAACTGGATTTTCAATACTTAATGGTAAAAGGGAAAGAATGCTACAAAGAGATTAAAAGCATAGTCAGAATGGAAAAAGAGAATGAGGAGAGGTGATGGCCCAAATATGACGGGAGATGGTTTCAAGGAAGGATAGGCAAACACTGTAAAACGCCCCGGAAGTATCTGTTAGGTCACATATTACTAATACCTGCTCAATGGACGTGGCAAGTAGGAAGTTCTTGGCAACTTTATCCAGGGCAATCTCCAAGGGAGGATGGGGGTAGCGCTTAAGCCAGATTTCAGTTGGATCCTGAGTAAAAGGGAGGTAAAATAATAGAGGTATCAAATGTTTCAAGAATCCCAGAGATGGGGGTGCCTGGGTGGCTCAGTGGGTTAAGTGTCCCACTTTTGATTTCAGCTCAAGTCATGATCTCACAGTCGTGGGATCGAGCCCTGTGCCAGGCTCTGCACTGACAGCATGCTTGGGATCCTCTTTCTCCCTCTCTAAACAAAACAAACAAACAAATAAATAAACTTAAGGAAAAAAAAAACAACCCCAGAGATGAATGAAAATTGTATCAGACTTCTCTAAAGTTAAAGGAGGGTTAGAGAACATAAAATGGCATGGGGAATAAATGGAATTTGGGAGAAGAATATCTAAAAAATTCACCAAAATCAGAGAATCTTTGATTACTATAATTTTCTGTTATGCTTTCTGTTTAGTAGATACAGGAATATGATTGGCTCATTTTCTCTTCCCTCTTCCCCATTTTCAAATTAGTACACATGTACTATGTGGACCACTTCCTATGTCCTTCTTAGTGCACACTACGGAGGGCTTACTTCCTACCAGCAAGTATGACCAGTGACCATTTGACATGTGGTTAGGTATAGAAAGAGTGGACTCTGGATTCAGATTGTCTTGATCAGAATCCTATCTTCACTTTGTATCTACATGATCTTGTACCAATTAATTAATCCTTTGTATCACCTGCTTTGCAGCACAGTGGGGAGCTTTGACTCAGTTACAACATGTAAAATGCTTAGAACATTGCCTGGCACATACAAAATGATCTACATGATAACTATTATTAGTAGTAGTATTAATTGTGGAAATAATAAAACAGAATGTTTGAAATTGGAATTATGCTGGAAAATCCAGGACTTGTGTGTGTGTGTGTGTGTGTGTGTGTGTGTGTGTGAATGATAGATGCCCCATTCAAACTAGTTTTACTAAAAGGGCAAATGTCGGGGCGCCTAGGTGGTTCAGTTGGTTAACTATCTGACTTTGGCTCAGGTCATGATCTCACGGCTTGTGAGTTTGAGCCTCGCACCAGGCTCTGTGCTGACAGCTCAGAGCTTGGAGCCTGCTTCCGACTGTGTGTCTCCCTCTCTTTCTGCCCCTCCCTCACTCCTGTTCTGTCCCTCTCTCAAAAATAAATAAAACATTAAAAAAATTAAAAGAAAGAGAAGGAAGGAAGGAAGGAAGGAAGGAAGGAAGGAAGGAAGGAAGGAAGGAAGGAAAGAAGGAAGGAAAGGGGTAAATGTATTGGCTCATGTAACTGTGTTAGATTGTTTAGGCAGGGAGAGATTTGTTCTGTCTGCGTCTCTCCGGACTATCTGCCACTCGTCTGATGGAAGCATTCTCTTCTGTACCAGAAAGGGAGAGAGGATGTGGCTGGTAAGTCCCAGGGCTACATTCTTACAATACATAATGCAATGGAAGAGAGGCTCCCCATTCTCACCTGCATCCTTAGCACAATATTCAGGGAAGTCCAGGAAAGGAAGGGATTGGCCCAATCCATGGCATGTGCCCACCCTTGTGGTGGGGAAAATGGAGGCCATAATTAATAACTCCACCAAGACCACATGGAACCACAAGAAGCAGCTAGGTAGACAAATCTATGCAATGGCACCTTTTAAAATCATGAGCATCACATGTGAGCTCACCATAAAGTGAGCACCACACTTTGCCTTTTAGGTAAGCTGTCCTAAAACTCATTTTTATTCATTTATTTTTAGTTTTGTAATGTTTATTTATTTTATTTAAAGATTTTTAAAGCTTATTTATTTTGAGAGAGACAGAGGCAGCGTTGAGTGGGGAAGTGTAGAGGGAGAATCCCAAGCAGGCTCCACACTGTCCGCACAGTGTGATGTGGGCCTTGAACTCACATGAGATGATGACCTGAGCCAAAACCAAGAGTCTGACACTTAACCGACTGAGCCACTCAGGTGCCCCTAATGTTTATTTATTTTTGAGAGACAGAGAGACAGAGCACGAGCAGGGGGAGGGGCAGAGAGAGAGACACACACAGAATCTGAGGCAGGCTCCAGGCTCCAGGCTCTGAGCTGTCTGCACACCCACGAACTGTAAGATCATGACCTGAGCCGAACCGACTGAGTCACCCCAATGCCCCTAAAACTCATTTTTAGATCATTCTATAAATGACAACAATAAAAGTAACACTTGCATCGAACACTAATCAATGGCTTACTGTTATTCCCTCTTTACAAAGGGGGAAATGGAGGACAGAGAAAGGGTATGTTGCTTGTCCTGAGGTCATTCGTGAAAAAGTGCTAGATCTGGGGACTGAGTCCTGACAGTTGTCTCCAGAATCTGGCCGGTCAGGCTGCACCGCCAAAGAGGAGGAGGGACAAAACAGCCTGGTGTAGTCAGATATGAGAAAACATATTTCCACATATACTGAGTGGGGATTTTGGAATCAAACCAAAAGATCCATTTGGTTTTGAACTTTTATAAGATGTTGAAGACTCAAATGTTTGTTGAAGGCTGGAGTAGCTTTTTACAAAATTCCATCAGTGTTTTAAATCATCCTAAGAAGGTATTAGATACAGTGTATTTCAATCTCCTAGGAGAGTGTACACACACACACACATACACACACTCACACACAAGCACAGTTTTGCACATTTTTGGGTATTAACTGAGAGCTCACTTGCATTACAAACAACTTTATCCACTGAAGGATTGAAGACGATCTCTTTCTAGAGTGGAGAGAAAGCACTGAGTAGACCTTTGGTTAAGTCAGAAGCTCTGGTTTGTAAGGAGGTTGTGGAGAATTTCTGGAGACTCAGTGATGCCTCTGCACACCTTTCTACCCTCAGGGTTATGGGATTCTTCCTGTGTTCCTTTCTTCTTCACAGTTGCTACCACCCGTGTATGTTTTTTCTCACAAAGCCATCTCAGAAACTACCCCTTCAGGGGCTTCTGGGGTACCTGGGTGGTGTCCGACTTTGGCTCAGGTCATGATCTCTTGGTTTGTTGAGTTTGAGTCCCACATGGGGCTCTGTGTTGACAGCTCAGAACCTGGAGCCTGCTTCGAATTCTGCGTCTCCCTCTCTTTTAGCCCTTGTTCCATTCACACTCTGTCTCTCTCTCTCTCTCAAATAAATTAAAAGAAAAAAAAAAAAGAAAAGAAACTACCTCTTCAGCTTTCTCTAACCATCCTTAATGACCTCAGGAATTGAAGCCCAGAGGGCCTTTTTGTTTTTAAGGAATTACTGTTAGTTGCTATGAGGAAACAAACTTGTGACTAAAAAAAAAAAACAAAAACAAAAACAAAAAAAACCCCTGACCCCCAAAATGGAGAAGTAACAAATATTCACACAATGTCAACAAGTTCTTTAAGTTATTCTTCAGATTTTACCAAAATGAGTCTGTAGACTGGAGTTAAACTAATTTTATCATAGTCCTGTCTGGAACTTGCTTTTTGCATAATTATTATTTATTGAGCACTTACATTTTGGCCACTTCCTGAAGTATTTTGTGTATATTAGTTCTTCGTGACACTTTTATGAGGTAACTTATAAGTTATCATCTTATTTCACATAAGGAAACATAGGCACAGAACAGTTGGCTACTTTCTCAAAGTGACTTACTAAAAAAGAGTCATTCAAACTGGGGCTGCCTGGCTCTAAAGTCTACTTTTTCTTTTTCTTTTTTTTTTTTTAATGTTTTTAATGTTTATTTATTTTTGAGAGAGAGACAGAGCACAAGCAGAGGAGGGGCAGAGAGAGAGGGAGACACAGTATTCAAAGCAGGCTCTAGGCTCTGAGCTGTCAGCTCAGAACCTGACATGGGGCTCAAACTCACAAATGGTGAGATGATGACCTGAGCTGAAGTTGGATACTTAACCAACGGAACTACCCAAGTGCCCCTGAAGTCTACTTTCTTGATCATTGCACTGTGTGGCTCCTGGGGTATAACAAAAATCAGGACAGATAGTTGACAAGCAGAAATGTATAACAGTCCAGGGGACTAAGTGAAAATATGGTTTAGAGGGTTCTGGTAAGCCCTGTTTGTCAGAATACTTGACAGGATCAGAATCGTCCAATGACTATTCCTCCGTCGTTGTTTTAATTTTTTTTTAACGTTTATTTTATTTTTGAGACAGAGACAGAGCTTGAGTGGAAGAGGGGCAGAGAGAGAGGGAATCACAGAATCTGAAGCAGACTTCAGGCTCTGAGCTGTCAACACAGAGCCCAACATAGGGCTTGACCCCACTGACCGCGAGATCATGACCTGAGCCGAAGTCAGCTGCCCAACGAACTGAGCCACCCAGGCGCCCCCTCTCTGTTGTTTTTACAAACTGGATTTTCTCAATTACCCAAAGATGATGAGTATCTGTCTTAAAAGACAATGTACACAGACAAAACAAGGACACTAACGTAACAGCCATAATGTCAAGTGATATATTCCTTTCCAGTGGTTGAAAACTCTTACCTCCTGTCTGAGACTCACTTTTCCTGGTATCAGGGAAGCGGGCAAACCAGAAAGTTTATTAGTAAGAGTAGAGAAGTAAAAAATTGGGAGTGGGGGAGATAATATTTCTTTAGGCTCAGGACACAGACGATTGAGAGAATTTTTTCTCTCATGGAGGAGTATACAATCTGAGGGCTCTTTTTCCCAGATCTAATATCTTCTCCACACGTCAGGGGCTCAATAGACATGTCTAATATTTGTCTAGGTAGCTCTTTGAATGTCTGAAACTAAAAATCTTATCCACAGTTATGTGTTAGAGGTGGAATATAGATGGAAGAGGTAGAATTCTCATTCAGCTCTGACTCCAAAGCCAGTGCTCTTCTAAGGCCCCCACCATCTGGTTTAAAAGGGAGGTGACAGTAGACCACAGTCAAGGTCAGCTATCAGACAAACATTTATTGTGCTCCTTGTAAGTTCTTCACTCTCTCCCATTAAATGTGTATCAAGAACAGTCCTTGCTCTCAATGTGTAGGTAAGAACAGCAAACAGGAAAGTACGTGATGCAAACTCTAGGTGCCCAGATGCTCAAAAGGTCATAAGAGAGAAAGATGACTAAAAGCTGGTATAGTCAGACAAGGCTTTAAAATTGAGGTGCTGAGGGATCAAACCTGAGGCAGGTGGGAATGGACAGGAAGTGAACTTAGAAGGAGGTATTATTAGGTCTTTATTTTCAGATGGAGTGAAATAAAAAGATGGGTTAAAAATAACTCTAGGAATTCTCCTGTGTCCACTGATATTTATGTTTAACCAGTTTTTCTTCCCACATTCCCTTTGCTTTCTTTGAACTCTCTTACCCCAACCGCATGTAAAACTATGAGGAGCAACGTAAGATCAAATATTTCTGATAAACTCTCTTTGGCCAGTTTGTCAATGTTTATCTCAATAGGAAAAGAATTTCAAGAATCAAGGCTGCCTTCTCTGGAACATTAAGCATGTGCTTTTTTCCCCGTTTTTCCTTGTTTCTTTCTTTTTCCCTTTCTGATACAATGTGTACATATCCAAAAGCCAAATATTTAATTTCCTTAGTCTACAACAGAATTATTGGCTACTACCTTCTTTTGCCAGCAACACGTTCACCTGGAAATCTCTTGAGTTTCATATATTCCTCATCATACTGTGTGATTCTTCTGCAAACACTAATAAAAATAACTTGAAGTTAATACTCCACCTTTCATTCAGAAAGATCCCAATATTCTTTACAGTACGTGCTGATGTTATTGTTTTAATGTAGGCACACTACATGTCCTTAGTGCCTTTCATCTGAAGATCATAAGGGGCACAGCGCACATTAATTAATTCTTACAACAACCTTCTGAACTATAATTTGTATGTGTCTCTGGTAGATGAATCACCTGAAGGACCAGCAAAACACAACCTTTGCAGGGAAGCCTTTGTAGGCTTGGCACAACTTACGGATAAACAATCCAGTCAAATAGTTCAGAGCAGGACAGGCAGCACCATTTTGTATTTAACTAAAATCACCAATGGAGTTTCACTAAGAGAATAATTATCAAAATAATGAGTTATCTAGGTTTCTACAAGCAACACTGGGGCCTTTGCAACAAACAGTACCAGAAGAAAGAAGGAAATATAGTCTATTTATAGCTACACCCTCAACCTCGTCACTCCCAGGACAAGCACTTCAGCAACAAAGCAGTTCTTGTCATTAACTGAAACTTTGATTTAGTATCAACGCAGAGAAAGTGTGCCATGGGCTGACTCATCCACACTTTGCTTCCTACCGAGATTTCCCTCAAGTGTCTTTCCTTCAGGTATGTAGCAGGCCAAGGCCTGTTTAGCTAACAAGAGATGAAATGTTCATTATTGTCATGTAGGCTACGCTTTAGAATAAAAACAAAAACAAAAATAGAATTTACAGGGGCGCCTGGGTGGCTCAGTCGGTTAAGTGTCTGACTTTAGCTCAGGTCATAATCTCACAGTTTGTGAGTTGGAGCCCTGTGTTGGGCTCTGTGCTGACAGCTCAGAGCCTGGAGCCTGCTTCAGATTCTGTGTCTCCTTCTCTCTCTGCCCCTCCCTTGCTTGCTCTCTCTCTCTCTCTCTCTCAAAAATAAATAAACATTGAAAACATTCAGAATTTATAATGGAAAATGTTCACAAGAAAATGGACTCTTTCTTTTCTAGGTTGACTCACCAAATAATCAGGGATATAGACCAACAAATGCGTTGCTCAGGGGAACTGATTTTATACCTTTTCCTGTATTGAAAGCTCACTTGTATTCTAGATTTTTAGTATAGAAATTTTCAAATATATTCAAAAGTGGACAGAATGATATAATAAAGACCCCATGTACCATCACTTACCTCTATGATCACCTTGGCTCTTCTTACACATTATGGCCAAGAAGTAAATGCTTTGCTGAAAGTCCCAGTATCCTGGTTTGTCAACAACACAGTTATGTCAAAAAGCCTCATGGAACCCTGAAAGCCAACTTTTAATTCATTTAAATTGAGTTTATAAAATAAATGTATATGCACATGTCACAAGGCAAAGTTATGGGAAGGTGAGAAAACTGTGTCATAAAATCAAACAACAGACTCTCCAAAGCTTAAGTAACAATTCTACCTGCCATTTATTAAGTCAAGTGCCAGACACTTGAGGAGGCATTTATCCCAAATGCTGAATTCTTCTTTAATTTTATTAACAATACCATATGGTAAGATCGGTGTCCCTGTTTTAAAAGTGTGGAGACTGAGGTCTGGAGAAGTTAAGTAAATGACTCACAGTCATAGTTAGTAAGCAACAGGATTAACGAGTGTCATTACCTGATTCCAAAGCATATGCTTTGTTTAATGCTGGTGGTATAGTGGTGAGTGCAGCTGGCTTCCAAAGACTATGGTTTGTTTTATAAACTGTAGTCAAAGGATCTACTGGAGCTCAACTCAACAGACCTATGTTACTGATGTTAGAAAGGGAAGGAAAATGGTAAACATCCAATGTGAAAGGAGCATAGAAAAAAACCCATAAGAATTGTTGACATTTTAGCAGCAAAGCTAAGTCAATAGAATTAATCCAGTCTACCTAGCATTTGCTCCATTTGAAAGTAGCCTAGAATTCTTGGGACACCTGGGTGGTTCAGTCGGTTGAGCATTCAGCTTCAGCTCAGGTAATGGCCTTGTGGCTTGTGAGTTCAAGCCTCATGTCAGGCTCTGTGCTGGCAGCTCCGAGCCTAGAGCCTGCTTCAGATTCTGTCTCCGTTTCTATCTCCCCCTCCTCCACTCGCATTCTGTCTCTCTCAAAAATAAATAAACATTAAATAAAGTAATTAAAGTAGCCTAGATTTCTTTTTATTTTAATTTTTAATGTTTATTTATTATTGAGAGACAGAAAGAGACAGAGCATGAGCAGGGGAGGGGCAGAGAGAGGGCGAGACACAGAATCTACAACATAGCCTAGATTTCTTAACATGACCGAATAAATAATAAAACATTTGCTCAGCAATACAATAATTTAAAATAGTCATAACTGCATGGTAAGGCATAATTTAACCTTGCCCACTGTCATAATGCCAAGTTAAATCAGAAGTCATGCTCAATAAATCAGCACTAATACATTCTCTAAATCCATTATAAGCTCATACCATTCAAGTGCATTGCATTAAAACTAGAACTTTTGGTTCAGTCATCCTTACCTTTTCTAACAAACTCATTGTCAAGGTGACAAAAAAAACAAGTGGGATTTTGTTTGGCATATTTTTTTAAACTGAATTAGATGATAATTGTAACTATGTACTAACAAGAACTGTATAGTTATCTGACAATTTATTTAACAGCAAGACAGAGCATCTTCCACTTCATACATTCTTGTAACATTCTTTACTTCATGTTTGACTTCCTAAGCAAAATTACAAGATTGATTGTTTTGCAAAACTCCAATTTTTATTAATTTTACCAAATAACTCCTTTTTTTAATTGTCAAGTTAACATCCAGTGTAGTCTTAGCTTCAGGAGTAGAATTCAGTGATTCATCACTTACATATAACAGCCAGTGTCCTCCCAACAAGGGCCCTCCTTAATGCCCATCACCCATTTTCCCCACCCCAATCAACCCACAGTCTGTTCTCTGTACTTAAGAGTCTCTTATGGTTTGCCTTCCTCTCTGTTTTTATCTTGTTTTTCCTACCCTTCCCCTATGTTCATCTGGTAAGTTTCTCAAATTCCACGTATGAGTGAAATCATTTGATATTTGTCTTTCTCTGACTTATTTCACGTAGCATAATACCTTCCAGTTCCACCCACATTGTTGCAAATGGCAAGATTTCATTATTTTTCATCTCCAAGTAGTATTCCCTGGTATGTGTGTGTATGTGTATGTGTCCTTGTATATATATATACCCTTGTGTGTGTGTGTGTGTGTGTGTGCATACCATGTCTTCTTATATATATATAAAACACATCTATTCATCAATTGATGGACCTTTGAGTTCTTCCCATACCTTTGTTGATAGCACAGCTGTAAACACTGGAGTGTACATGCCCCTTCAAATCAGCACTCCTGTGGCTTTTTTTTTTTTTTTTTTTTTTTTTTTGGATAATTTTTTTTTTTTTTTTTTTTTTTTTTTTTTTTTTTTTTTTTTTTTTTTTTTTTTTTTTTTTTTTTTTTTTTTTTTTTTTGGATAAAGAACCTGGGACCATTTTGCACTCAGTTTCTATTGCTCAGTACCTTCCTTTATTTTTTATTTTTTAAATGTTTATTTATTTATTTTGAGAGAGAGAGAGAGCATGCACACATGAGTGGGACAGAGGCAGAGAGAGAGAGAGAGAGAGAATCCCAAGCAGGCTCTGCAGTGTCAATGCAGAGCCTGACACAGGGCTTGATCTCACAAACTGTGAGATCATGACCTGAGCCAAAATCAAGAGTCAGATGCTTAACCACCTGAGCTACCCAGGTGCCCGAGTTCTTTCTTTTAAAATATATTTTATTAGAGATAATTGTTTTATTTTAAACTTGTATCTATTTCATTTTATTTAAAAAATGTAGTCAATTCCATACACACAAAAAAAATCAAGGAGCACTAAATAAGTTATAAAGACAAACAGCAGTTTCTTGTCTCACCCCTTCAGATTTCCGCCTAAGTGAATGCTTCAGGTTTTCTTTTAAATCATTTTAGCTGTTTCTTTGTACATAGCCATGACTTCCTGGCATGGTTGATGATGACAAATGGACACATTTGGTTGGGTACCTAGCTGTATGCCAGACTCTGCTCTATGTGTTGGGGATGCCAGAGGGGACAAAACAGACAAATCCCTGACTTCATGGAATTTACTATCTAGTAAATTAAATCCTTTTACAATCCCTCCACCCACTCCCCACACTTCCAATATAATTATATCATAATTTTTCATTCAGTTGATCTATGTTTACATTATGCCTATATAAATATTATTTTGAAATTTCAATACTCCAAACTACTATGATTATATTTCTTATTTTTGCACTTCTCGAGTAATTTAAAAATTTTTGTTTAATTTAAACGTTTATTTATTTCTGAGAGACAGAGAAACAGCACTAGTGGGGGAGGGGCAGAGAAAAAGAGGAGACACAATTCAAAGGAGGCTCCAGGCTCTGAGATGTCAGTACAGAGACCTGAACCGTGAGATCATGGCCTGAGCCAAAGTTGGATGCTTAACTGAGCCACCTAGGCGCTCCTTGGGTATTTAAAAAAAAAAAAAATCTGAATTTTTTTTTAAATGTTTCATTTATTTCTGAGACAGAGAGAGAGAGAGAGAGAAACAGCGTGAACAGGGGAGGGTCACAGAGAGAGGGAGACACAGAATCCGAAACAGGCTCCAGGCCCTGAGCTAGCTAGCTGTCAGCACAGAGCCCAACGCAAGGCTCGAACCCACGAACCATGATATCATGACCTGAGCTGAAGTTGGACGCTCAACCGACTGAGCCATGCAGGCGCCCCTAAAATGTCTATTAATTTTTGAGAAAGAGAGAGCAAGGAGGGGAGGGGCAGAGAGAGGAGGGCAGGGGATCTGAAGTGGGCTCTGCACCGACAGCAGTGAGCCTGATGTGGGGCTCAAATTCACAAACTGTGAGATCATGATCTGAGCCAAAGTCGGTCATTCAAATGATTGAGCCACCCAGGTGTCCCGAGAGGATCTAAGCAGGCTCCATGCTATCAGTGCAGAGCCCAAAGCGGGGCTCTAACTCACCAACCATGAGATCTTGACCTGAGGCGAGATCAAGAGTCAGATTCTTAACTGACTAAACCACCCAGAAGCCCCTTGAGTACTTTTAAAATAAAATAAAAATAAAATTAATGGGACTTTAAAATTGCTATAACGACTCAAATAGTTGCACAATCCACATAGCATCACTTTTCCCCAACTGCTCATATATAACACCAAAGCAAACTGTTCTCTCCTTTGAAGCCTCTGCCTTGTTTCAATCTGTGTTGATTGTTCTGTGGGCCTGTTTCTTTGGCGTTGCATCTCACCGTCTCCTGGATCCCATGCCGTCCTCTGTCGTGATCTGCATCCCTTTTCTGTTGAAGTGCATCCTTAGTCAAATCTAGAGGATAGACAAGAAATTAATTTTCTAGGTCCTTAATACACGAAAATCAGTCAATCAATCAAATAGCACCAACCAACTTATAAGGGCGAGTAGTTGTCTTGCCCCACCCCTTCAGACTCCCCCCTCCCTCCCACCCAGTGATTGCCTGAGGAAAAATTACCTTTATCTTTAAACTTTCTTCTGGCTTGAAAGGTATTTTTCCTTCAGAATTCTGAAAGCATTGCTTCATTATCTTCTACCTTTCAGTGCTGATAACAACTATGATGTCATTCTCTTTCTTGTTCCTTTGAATAGGACCCATCTTTTTCTCTCTGGAAGCTTTTAGAATTTTCTCTTTATCTCTGATGTTTTTACAATTTCACAGTGACAAACCTTTATATGAATATTTCTTCATTCCTCGGAGTGCCTAGACTTTTTCTACTTGTGGGTCATGTCATTTGGGTCTGGGGAATTTTCTAGGTTTATTTCTGTGATAGTTGACTCATTTCTACCTACTCCCTCTTGCAGGAATTCTACAACTTGGATTTTGGCCTTTCTGCATCGATCCTTTCATCTCTTATTTTTTCCTTTCTACCTTCCTCTGCTTTCTGGGAGATTTCCAACCCTTTCTCAACCCTTCTAAATACATTACTATTTTGGTGATTATATTTTTAATTTCTAGGATAATTTTTATGTTCTCTATTATTTTTAATAAAATCCTGTTTTGTTTTTAATGGGTGTCATATAATCTCTTCTCTGAAAGTTTCGAAGTTTAAAAAGAGTTTCCTTTTCACTACATTGTCTGTCTTCTCTGGGTCCCTTTGCTCTATCAGTTTAGGATGATTAGGCACGAGTTGGTTATTTCATGGGAGGGCCACAGGATTTCCTCCTCTAGGGCTACTCAGTTTCTGTTCTACAGAATCAATTTCTACTACTTCCCCTGATTTCAGTTTTTCAAAAACTTGTTAAAATTTTTTTAATCTGCTGTTGTTTTTTCTCCCATTCTCTTAATTTAGGGGGAGTCCTAGAGAGGAGAGGAGATATATCTGTAAAATCAATCTGACTTTTTGAATCAGAATCTACTGGAAAAATGTAAAAGCTCTCAAAAAGACTATTTTTGGATGACTCGATGATTGTCACCAACAGAGATGACAAGATTTCCAGAAGCAATCTTTAAATCTCCCTTCCAAGCTTTCTGTGTGAGCCCATTAGCTCAGTTGGGCAGCACATGGCAAAATAATGTCAAGGTCATGACTCTGATCTTCATGAAGGTCAATCAGCCTTACTTAATTTCACGAACTCTATCTTTCCCCCTAATTCACAAAGTCAAGAATGTTGTTTTGGATAGCCACAAAATGCGCAAGGAATAATCTAGCTTTTGTTTCACTGCTACTGTTAACATTCTGTGTTCTAGGGTACTCGTGCAAACTGTGGCTACAGGAACTTAAAAGGAACAAAAAAAAAAAAAAAGAAGAAGAAGAAGAAGAAGATAAAAAACATCGGAAAATTAAAGGGAAACAGTGAAAAAAAAGAATACAGACATATCACTATAAATCAGTTCACTCCTCCTGGGGAAAAATCAACTGATATGTTTTCCAGCGTTTCCCCAGAAGCAGATTTTAGATGGCGATTTGTGGACAAAGACTAATTGAGGGCTACTCTCTGAGACCACATTGTAAGGGAGTGAGGGCAGGGGGAGGAATTGATCTTTGATGAAGCTACACCAGAGGCCTCACAGAAAGTTCTGGAGCTGAAAGTCTTTTCAGAGTTGTCCTGCCTTGAAACCAAGAGGCCAGATTTTATAAACTTCCAGTGACCTGTTATTGGATGAAGACTACACCAGGAAGGGAGCTTGAACTTCTGGAGAAGTGGCTCTTATCAGTTGACAGCAAAACCAGAGAGTTTTGGTTTTGAAGTTGCGAGTCAGCAGTTAGTATCCCAGCAGATCGTAGAATTCGCTTTACCCTGAAAGCTCAAGAGCTAAAATGTTGGTTCTATTTTTCATTTCTCCTAGATTCTTATGGGAAGAGGAAAATGAGCAACAGTAGAAGTGCAAATATGTTTTAACTGAGAAGGAACAAAGGATCTGTTCAGTCCATAACTCAGATAACTAGCTTCTAAGAAACAAAATTAGTGGAATAAATTCTCCAGGGGGTTGACTATTTTATTTCACATTACTTTTGCATTTTGTGCACTTTGAGTATATTTACTTTGGTTAACAATTATTCTTAGGTTTTATTTTATTTTTTTAAACTGTTTTAATGTTTTATTTATTTTTGAAGGAGACACACACACACACACACACACACACACACACACACAGTGTGAATGGGGGAGGGGCAGAGAGCAAGAGAGATACAGAACCTGAAGCAGGCTCCAGGTTCTGAGCTGTCAGCACAGAGCCTGCCACAGGGCTCAAACCGCCAACTGTGAGATCATGACCCTGGCCGAAGTCGGACGTTAACCAACTGAGTCACCCAGGCACCCCTCTTAGGTTTAAAACATGAAGCCAAAGTGGCTATCTTTAGATTTATGAGGTTAAATCAAGGCAAAGTTCAAAGACAATAGTTCCAGGAAAAAGAAAAATACTCAGAATGTATTTTAACTTCAGTCAACAGAGCACAAAAAAGTAATAGTCAAAAATTCTCACTACTTTTTCACTCTTTATGGAGGAAGAGAAAATTAGTCAATTATATTAAAATAGATAAGTCTTTATGCATATACAGAGAAAAAACTTTTTTATTGGTACATTGCTTTAATATATACAGAAGGATAGGGGCTTCTGGGTGGCACAGCTGGTTAAGAATCCCACTCCAGCTCAGGTCACGATTTTGTGGTCCGTGAGTTTGAGCCCCAGGTTGGGCTCTGTACTAACAGCTCAGAGCCTGGAGCCTACTTCATGTTCTGTGTCTCCCTCTCTTTCTGTCCCTCCCCTACTCACACTCCATCTCTATCTCAAAATAATAAATAAACATTAAAAAAATTTTTTTAATATATACATAGTAGGATATAAATAGTACTGCCTATACTTTATGCTCTAAAATTGTATTTTGTTGTCAATAGAAATATTTTTAATGCTTTCTAAAAAACTGAAGAAAATAGGATATCAGCTAAAGAACTCTCATCTCCAGCCTTCCTCTTAGTCTATCTCTCTCACTCTTACCCTCTTCCCAGGCTATTGCTTATACACGATATTTTATCTCTAATAATTGCATTTTACTTCTTGGAAAAGTTAGAGTAATTTAATAACATCTCTTGATACATTTTCTTGTTAAAAAGTCAGAAATTCAGAATTTTCTAAGCAAGCATATATCAAATCATTCAAGGCAAATAGCTACATGAAACAATGGTTTGAAACTTTAATTCTCTTGTCTCAAGCTTCCAGTCTGTGGAAAACAGAAGGTAAAGAAGAAAGGAGACCCTCACAGCCTAAAAATCTATTTCTTGTCGTTGTTGGGAAACTGAAGAAAATTAGTCAACTAACCGAAAACTTTAAAAGAAGGAGGGAGCAAATTTCTGCTAAGCGGTGAATTAATGCAATGGGCATGGCAAGAAGCACTGTGCAGACCAGTGGTGGCTGAGTCACATGGAGCAAACAGCTGAGCTTGGATTCTAACAGGCAGCTGAATTCAGTGTCATGTGGTAATTGGGAACAAAGGCAATATGTTTCTCTGTGTCATCATCAAAGCTAGGGAGCTTGATTTAACATCATCTCAGAGAGTCTTCAAGAAGCTATGGTAGTTAAAGTCATTTGGTTGGATTCTGTTTCAGACGCTCACTGGTTCCTGCCTTTGTGTCAGCAAGGGCTTCATTATAAGCAAAATCTTAGAGCTATAAAATTCAAAATGCGCTCTAGGATGGACAATGAAAAGTAAATCTTCCTCCCTGCTCTGTTCTTCAGATTTCTCATTCCCTTCCCAGAGGCATTGTTTCCAGTTTCTGATATATTTGCCTCTAAGATATTCTAAAGTGTCAGTTTAAAAAATCTACGCTTTGCTTTCTGTTTTTCCTGCCACCACTACTTGTCACTTACAATGACTATAATAACCTTGAAAATGAATTTAGTCTTAGGAGTTTATATTAAACTTAATGCCTCTTGATGATCAATTACTATTTGGTAAAAATTTTTTTTAAACATTTATTTATTTTTGAAAGACAGAGAGCGAACAGAGGAGGGGCAAAAGAGAGAGGGAGACACAGAATGTGAGGCAGGCTTCAGGCTCTGAGCTGTCAGCATAGAGCCTGACACAGGGCTTGAACCCATGAACCATGAGATCATGACCTGAGTGGAAGGCTTAACTGACTGAGCCACCCAGGTGCCCCAGTTACTATTTTCTTTTAATCTGATCTTAAATAGGGGCGCCTGGGTGGCTCAGTCGGTTAAGCATCTGACTTCAGCTCAGGTCACGATCTCACTGTTCATGTGTTTGAGGCCTGTGTCGGGCTCTGTGCTGACAGCTCAGAGCCTGGAGCCTGCTTTGGATTCTGTGTCTTCCTCTCTCTCTGCCCCTCTGCCACTTGCTCTCCATCTCTCTCTCAAAAATAAACATAGAAAGGAAAATTTAAAAAAATAAATAAAGTGATCCGAAACAGTGTACATGTCCTTAGATTTCCCCTGGGACAGATTTCTATAGTTTTCATGGGTTATATGTTGAAATTTCTTTGGGGGCCAGGCAGGAAATCAAAACATGTAACATGGCTGGGAGAAGCCAGCAGGGAATTGTAGGTAGTGTATAACCTGAAATGCCTAGTCATTTCAATGGCCAAAAATGTTATGTACATAGTACAACTGATCTACATAGCTCTGTGATCCTTCATTATATATTCCACTCTTCTTAAAAATCATAAATACAGGGGCGCCTGGGTGGCTTAGTCGGTTAAGCGTCTGACTTTCGCTTAGGTCATAATCTCGCGGTTCGTGGGTTCGAGCCCCACGTCGGGCTCTGTGCTGACTGCCAGCTCAGAGCCCGGCACCTGTTTCAGAGTCTGTGACTCCCTCTCTCTCTGACCCTCCCCTGCCCACGCTGTCTCTCTCTCTCCTAGAAATAAATAAAACATTAAAAAATATTTTTAAAAAATCATAAATACATGTACCCATCAGCAGCCTGCTATCCCTAGCCTATTTTTCATAATTCCTTAATAATTATAAAGAGCTGCTCAATAATTTTGGAATCCTGATAGATAATTTGGCTGGGCCCCAAGTATGGACATGTTATTTTTATTTCATAAGGCAGAATCACAGAGTGCTTAAGGACACAGGCTCTGAAGAGATCTGGGTTTGAGCTTTCGCTTGTACATCAGCTAGATTGGATAAGATCCCTCTCCCTTTGGGAGCTTAGTTTCTAATTGTATCTATAAAATTGGAATAATAATAGTTGCTTTGAAGATTCTATTAGGTAAGTTGGATTAAGTGCTCAGTACCATCCTCCAAGGCACACCTACTTGGCACTAAATAATAATTTCAATTATCATTACTTCAAAGGACTTGATACAAACTTTACTCTGCTTTGGGCTTGAATTCCCTCTTAACCAACTTTTTCGTACTTGTTTTAATCCAAAGGTCATTTCTGATAAAAGGCAGAAGCAAGGTATTAATTGATTCATTCGATAATAAATATTTATTGAGTAATTTTATATATGACAGGTACAATTCTAGACAGAATATTGAAGATGAATTTCCTCTTCCCAGGGAGTTTGTCTTGGAGTGAGAGAGATGGACAGCAAACAAACAAATTAATTAGTATAGGATACAATTTCAGGTACTGACAGGTGCTAGGATATAAAGGGAAGCAGAGCAAGAGCCCAGGGTGTGAAGATGGTGGCATTAGAATGTTGGTAGAATGTTGATAAATTACAGTTGATGAACACTTGGTTGCCACAAAGGCAGAAGCAGTGAATTGCATTGCCACTGGCCTCAAGAGGTAGGGTGGTTCCTTCTTAACACCCTTTTTAGCATTTTCTCACAAGGCTTAGTTTATTTGGTTCCACCCTTTCTGATAACTTTATGTTGGACGCCATCTCTTACATTTGCTCTCTACTATAGGACCCTACTTTTTCTTTTGTATTTTTGTTAGGAATTGAGATTACAATATGTTGTACACCTGAAACTAATATAATGTTATATGTCAGTTATGTCTCAATAAAAAAAAAAACAAAAAAAAACAAAAACAGCAGTAATGGAGGAACATAGGACCCCCACCACCACTACCAATAGCAACAACAAAAAAAACATTAAAAAAAAATCGCGATCTTCAGAGCACTTCCTGCATAACCACAGTGACTTCTTTGGGTTCTGCCTGGTATTAGTCATCACCAGAGACATGTGAAAATGCTTCCCCTAATACTTTGCTGATGATTATTATAGACATGTAGCCAATCCTTCCATGGACCACATCTGGCTTCTCCCTGTACAAATCTTGAGATACAAATCATTTTTTTGGTCACATTCTCAAAAAACAAATCTCCACAAAATACTGAGAAGTCAGTTTTTACTAAAGATCTCATGAAAAGAAAACCAAAGAGTTACAGGCATGCCACACAACAAATAAGTTTATATTCCTGATTGAATATCTCCCCCCTTCCCCAAATGCTACCATCAGCCACAGGGTCTCTGACTCTTTGCTGACCCTACAAATACCTTCCCATGGACTTTTGAAGCATAGCCTCTCTGAATGGATTTAGCAAAGCAGGTCTGTCCCTAGGAAGGGATTCTCTTGCTCCCTTCCCCTAGTCATCTTATTTATATATTCTTTTCTTTTTAAATTTTTTGATGTTTTTATTTATTTTTGAGAGAGAGAGAGAGCAGGGGAGGGTCAGAGAGAGAGGGACACACAGAATCTGAAGACAGGCTCCAGGCTCTGAGCTGTCAGTACAGAGCCCAATGCAGGGCTCAAACCCACAAACTGTGAGATCATGACCTGAGCCGAAGCTGGATGCTCAACCAACTGAGCCACCCAGGCACCCCTATATGTTATGTTCTTAATTATCTTTTTCAAGGCCTAATCTTTCTTATGAACTCTTGTTCTCTAGATCTAGTTGCCATTTTTCTTCTCTGCTTGGATGTCCCTTAGGTACGTTATTCGACCATGCCTCAAAGCAAACTTGAATTCTTTCCTGCCTTTCCAAGTCCATTCCTTTTCATGTCTGTTATAGAGCAGAAAATGCCACCAGCAGCCACCCAGGTACTACTCCAAGGCAGAAACCTGGGAACCATCCCAGACGGTTCCTTTCTCACCCCTTCTGTGTTATTATTGTCCCCATCCATCCAGCAATCAATCACCAAGTACCTACCATCCATCATCAATCACCAGACTCTCTAGAGTGTACTTCCTAAGATATTTTCAATCAATTTCTTTTCATCACCACTTGCAGAAGGAACAAATGGGTTCCCTTCTGCTCAAAAATTTACCATAATGCTCCGTTGTTTGACAAATGGATACTAACATGAGAACACTTTATTATGGTGAGAGGGTTGTCAGTTTCCTCTTAAGAAAGTCATTTACATCTGATTAATTTGTAGAGATACCTTTCACTACATCCTTTTCCTCCTCCTCCTCCTTCTTTTTGGTGTTTATTTTATTGAAGATACACACGCCTTTAAGGAGAAAAATAGTTTCATAAGGTTTAAAACAAGCAGTCACCTCACCTATTTCTCTGTAGAGGCAGCATTTTTCAGCTCTTTAATTTATTCGTTTGGTATTCCAGATCTATACATCTGCTTTCTACTTTTGACTTTTGAGCTTTAAGTCTCATTGACATCTCACCGTGATAAAATGTTCTATTACGATTATGTACTAAATCAAGTAGTGAACTATGATAACCAATCTTGTGCTACTTTTTATTTCCCTTAAAATATTTTTTAAAGCTGTTGTTACACAGTTAGTGTTCTATATACAATCAGTAATTCAACCCTCAGCTCTTTGCCAATTACCCAAATCTCTTCTCCATTCCCTCAACTATAATATTAGGTATTCTTTCAATTTAATCTTCCTGGCCAAATGTCCCCAGAGTGTTTTAACCTGCTCCAGTGTGGACCAGTTGTCTACAACATGTTATCCTGGGATCTCCTTTAACCAACATCCTGGGAGTTCTCCTCACATCTCTTCTTGTGTTGTTTTTTCCGCATATTCCTCTTTCTTGTGTTGTTTTTTCCCCCTAAATTCGGTGAAACACACACATCAGTAGCTTCCTAAGAGAAAGAATATGGGAGGTAAGTTTCTGAGACCTTGTATGTGTGAAAATATCCTTAATTTACTCTCAAAGATAATTGGTAGCTATGTATATTTCTAGGTTTGAAAATACTTTTTTTCAGAATTTTGACGGTGGGGGGGGGGTGCCCATTGTTGAATAGCTGTCATTGTTGCCAAGAAGCTGTATTAACTTTCTATTTTTTGTTAACAAATCACCACAAACCCATCAGCTTAAAAGAATATACATTTATTGGATCAGAGTTCTGTAGGTCTGAAATCCAAGCACAGTTCTCTGCTGAAACCCAAGGCTGAAATAAGGTATTAGCTGGACAAATGTTTTTGTCTGGAGAGTCTGGGGGAAAATTCACCTTTAAGCTTCTTCAGGAGGCTGCCAGAATGTAGTTCTTTATAGTATTAAGACTGAGATCCCCATATCCTTGCTGGCTGGCAGGAGAGACCTTTGTCGGCTTCTACACGTGCCTGCATTTCTTGCCATGTGGCCTCCTTGTCTTCAAAGCCAGTTATGGGGACCCTCCTTTGTTAGGAAGAGCACCATCTCTTTTAGAGGCCCTTTTAATGCTGATTAGGTCAAGGCTTTCTTTTCTGTTAAAAAAAATTTTTTTTTAATGTTTATTTATTTTTGAGAGAGAGAGAGAGAGAGAGAGAGCTCGAGCATGAGCAGGGGAGGGGCAGAGAGAGAGAGGGAAACACAGAATCCGAAGCAGGCCCCAGGCTCCAAGCTGTTAGCACAGGGCCTGATGTGGAACTTGAACCCACAACTGTGAAATCATGACTTGAGCTGAAGTCGGACACTTAACTGACTTCTTAAAGTCAACTGTGCTGTACAACAAAACCTAATTATGGGGAGAAATGCATCATATTCATGACACACATGTACACAAAGGATGGGAAATCTTGCAGTTAGAATTCTACCACAGGAGTCCAAAATTATTCTAACTCATGATCTGTAGTTTATGTCCTATTTTTACCTCTGGAAGCTTATAGAATTTTTCCTTGTCTTCAGGTTTCTGAAATTTCATGATGTGCCTTCCAATGGGTCTATTTTTAATGATTCTGCTGCACACTGTAAAAGTTTTTTTCAGTCTAGAAATTCACATCTTTCAATTCAATTTGAATATGTTCACTGTTTACTTCCGCCCTTTCATTTTCTCTGTTCTTGTTTTCTGGAACTTTAATTATTTAAATTCTGGTCCATCTCTGGGCGCCTAGGTGGCTTAGTCGGTTAAGTGTCCGACTTTCGCTTAGGTCATGATCTCGCGGTTCGTGGGTTCGAGCCCCAAGTCGGGCTCTGTGCTGACTGCCAGCTCAGAGCCTGGAGCCTGTTTCAGTCTGTGACTCCCTCTCTCTCTGACCCTCCCCTGCTCACTCTCTCTCTCTCTCTCTCTTAGAAATAAATAAAACATAAAAAAAATAAATTCTGGTCCATCTCGATCAGACTTTTAATTCTTCTCTCTCTTCTACGTTTTCTATCTCTGCTTTTTGCTCTATTTTTTCCACAGCATCAGCTTCCAGATACTAAAGTTTTCATTTAGCTTCTCAAAGGTTAATTTACAAGAGCTTATTTTTTGTTTTGTTTTGTTTGCATAATGAATGCTTTTTCTATATGGCATCATGTTCTTGCTTTATGGATGCAAAATTTTCTCCTATTTTTTTGAGGATATTAATGAGGATTTTAAAAAATATATCCTTTTGTCACCATAGTCTTTTTTCCCTACAGTTTATTTCTACGTATTTGTTAGAGGCTTTCCTCAGAAAGTATGATAACTGTGACCTTTGCTCATCTGTCTTAAACCACAAAGCTGCTTGTAAGCTCTGAGCCCATGATAAAGTCTTGTCAACTGGCAAATTTGCTGTACAGCGACCTGCTTTTGGCCACCATATTAAGAAATCTGCAATGTTGGTATCTTTAGGTCTTTCTTTTTGGACATCTCAGGTAGTCCTGGAAAGACATCTCAAAGTCTTTCAAATCTTCTGTCTAGAGTTTGTTGGCCTAGTTTTCAACCTCTTGGAGCTAAATGGGGGGAAAGAGCTTAGGGTGTATATTCCTGGCAGTGTGTCAGGAATTCAAAATCATCTATGTTTTGGCACCAACAATATATGATATGGTTTTCTTTTCTGTTTTTAAAGGTTTATTTATTTTTGAGACAGAGAGTGTGAGTGGGAGAGACACAGAAAGAAAGGGGCACAGAGGATATGAAGCCGGCTTTCTGTTGACAGCAGCAAGCCTGATGCAGGACTGGAACTCACAAATTGTGAGATCATAACCTGGGCTGAAGTCAGATGCTCAATAACTAAACCACCTACGTGCCCCTATGCCATGGTTTTCTGTGTTCACACCAGGTAGAGTGCTTAGAATGTCCTCCTTACCCCTCATCTTTGTTAATTGAATTTCTACCATTCTTCAGCTCTAAGCTCAATTGACCTGTCTAGACATAATTCTTCCCAGTTGTGTAATGGGTTAAAATATGGCTCATACCACTCAGAGTACTTTAATCACACCTGCCTTGAACTATGTATAATTGTTTACTTATCTCTTTACTAGGAACAAATGCTTTGAGGGCCATGACTATGTCAGTACAATGGAGTCTCCCATCAGGTATCCTGCCTTTATAGGCTTTTAACAAATGCAAATACCTGTTGAATGAGTGTCAGACCAGAGAGTGATTACAAAATTACATCAGTATTTCTAAAATACATCTCTACTTATTCTTTCTTTAGGACTTTCTGGAGAAACATTTTTGATCTTATTCAGTTGGTTTTAGAGACATCATTCAGAAAAGTGCATTGTGTGATAGGAAGTGTGACAGGAATACAGAAGGGTAACGGCCCACCGTCTTCTTGTGTCAGGTAACTCCCACACAGCACAGTGAAAGTGTCAAATACATAGATATTAAGATAAAGTGTTTTTTTTCCATTTCCTTTTCTGAACCACTGCCAAATTATTGTCAGAGACTTCCATAACAGCAGGCACTACCAATTCTAAAGTAATTTGAAATCGACCAGTAGCATTAGCTATTTTATGGGTAGTTGGCAATGCATATAAGATGTCTAGTCATTTAAAAAATATTTTTTAATGTTTACTTATTTTTGATAGAGACAGACAGACAGACAGAGTACAAATGGGAGAGGGACAGAGAGAGGGTGAGACACAGAATCTGAAAGAGGCTCCAGGCTCTGTGCTGTCAGCACAGAGCTAGACATGGCGCTCAAACCCAGAGACCATGAGATCGTGACCTGAGCTGAAGTCCGACACTTAACCACCTGAGCCACCCAGGTGCCCCCTTTTCTGCCAGTTCTTACATAGTTTCTCCTTATCCTTCAAGCCTCAGCACAAATTTCATCCCTCTTTTTACTAAGTAATCCTGGTTAAGTGCAAAACAGTTTTGGAAATATAAAAAAGATGAATAAGTAAAACTTGTAATCCTATCATTCGGAGAAAACAATTTATTACTATTGTGGAATATCTCCTAATTCTTTGTAAGGGCATAAATATATACATAATTTTAAACTTAAAATTATTTGTGAAATTAGATCTGTATCTTGAATTTTTTTAAAATTTTTATTTATTTCTAGGAGAGAGAGAGAGAGACAGCTTGAGCAGGGGAGGCTCAGAGAGAGAGGGAGACACAGACTCTGAAATAGGCTCCAGGCTCTGAGCTGACAGTCAGCACAGAGCCCGACTTGGGGCTCGAACCCACGAACCGCGAAATCATGACCTAAGCGAAAGTCGGACGCTTAACAGACTAAGCCACCCAGGCGCCCCCGTATCTTGAATTTTTTAACTTAAAAATTATAGTATGGGTATTTTCCCATATTGTAATTCTTTTCAGGAGACAGTATAGTTAAGAGGCTAGCTCCTAGAGTCAAACTTTTCTCTGGGTTCAAATCTTACTTCCCCCGCTTATTAGCTATATGATTTTGTATATATGCATTCCATAGTCTCTCTATGCCATAGTCTCCTTATCCATAAAATGGAGATGATAATGAAATACCTTCTTCAGGATTTCTTTTTATTAAATAAATTACTACATATTAAACACTAGAATAATACCTCACATATAGTAGATAAATGTTTTTGAGTTGGAACATAGTACTCTACAATTTGGATATACTATCATTTGTATAATTCATTCCTTACAGAACATTTAGGTTGTTTCCAATTCTTTAATATTGTAAACAACATTGTAATGTATCAGTATCCTTGTGCTTACATTTGTGTACATTTATTTGATTACTTTGTGAATTTCTAGAAATTATGGGCTATAGAGTAATTAATTTACTATTTATTATTTCTCTCTCTACTTTTTCTTCCCTAAGAGTAAGTTCCATGAAGGCAGAAAATTTGTCTTTCTTATTTAGCACTTCATTTCCAGTATCTAGGAGTCCCTGACACATAGTAAGGACTTGATAAGTCCTGTTTGTTGAAAAGAGTATATCCGTTTTAAGAATCTTGCCAAACTAATTTCCAGAAATTAACACTTCCTCAGAGTATGTGAGTGCCAGACTCATGACTCCCTTTCCCTTCTGACAATGTCATTTAAATTCTTTACCTAAAGAATCATTGAGGGGCACCTGGGTGGCTCAGTTAAGCGTTTGACTCTTGTCTTCGGCTCGGGTCATGATCTCATGGTTGTGAGTTTGAGCCTTGTGTCTGGCTCTGTGCTGAGAACTCAGTGCCTGGAGCCTGCTTCAGATTATGTCTCCCTCTCTGCCCCTCCCCTGCTCATACTCTGTCTCTGTCTCTGTCTCTCAAAAATAAATAAATATTTAAAAAAAGAGAATCTTTTGATACCAGCATCCATGAGGGGTCATTAATCTTCTGGTGTGCTGTTTATCATATGTCGCTAATTGTAAGCTTGTTAAAGAAGGTGCCTAGCCTTGTACTCTTTCTTTCCTCCTCAATGTTTTGTGTATAGAATGATCTTTTGCTGTAATTGTCCCGTTTTCATTGTGATCGTTCCTATTTTCATGACTGTACTGGGCTTGGACAGGACATATTGGTTCTAAGTAATAGCAACTAACTTAAGGTGATTTGAGCAAAAAGGTAATTCTTTAAGGATATGGAGTTTTCTCACAAAATTCAAGGACAAGAATGCAGTGAGAGACTCTGGAAGTGCAGAGGCTAGTGCACTCTAGCACAGTAGGCTCTAGAATGAAGAAATCAAGACTTTTCTCTTCCTCATTCTCTCCGCAGATCAGCTTTTCCCACTTCTCCTGCCTGTTGGATTTTATGTGTTACAGTTCCAGTCATGTTTAGAGACTAACCTCCCTATTTCTAATCCCAATTCAGACTTTCTGGGGCACCAGAATTTCTGACATAGAGAATTTGATTGGCCTGACTTGGTTGGGTCAAGCTTCCAGTGCAGTCTAAGTAATCTTGCCATGAGGCTAGGAATCATGTAATAAAACATGGCTACCAGGTGCCCATTTCTGTGACAAGAGCATCAGTTCTGAGAGATGTGGGAGAGTTATTTTGAGCTGAGCAGAAACTACCAAAAGCACTTGCCATAATGATCTTACTCTAATCCTTTCCTCATCTGAATGTGTTCATTGACGTAAACCTTGTGCATCTTTGGCATTCCAAAAATAGTCTCCAATTTTAGAACCATAAAAATACCTTGATAGTCCAATTTTTTTTCTTTATCCTTACTGAGAACTTATTTTCTACACTTAGTATTTAGTCTTATATTAAGCATTAGGTTATTTTCTAATGTTTTTAATCAGGGAACTTTGGATTTCCAAGCTGAGTATGCATTCAGAAGAGGGTACCATCTCTCAAATTTCATTTCTATGTACTTAGAAGGTGTTCAGTTAATATTTGGTCAATTGACTGAAGTGCTTGATAAGAGCTTTGAGTTCTTTGGAAGAGGTAAAAGAACCCATCCAGTCAAGTGAAAAGATTACATCTTGAGTTTTTTCCCCCTAATGTGTACTAATAACTAGTAGAACCACGAATGTTTCTAAAACACATTCCAACTTCATGAGCAACTTTTCATCTCCATCCCCACCTTTGCTGAGTTCATCATCATCTGTCTGAGAGACTTATTGCATTAGACACCTACCTGTTGCCTCTCTTGCTCCTTTCCACCCCATTCTTCTCATAGTAGGAAAAAGAATCTTCTTAAAACACATATCTAATCACATCATTCCTCTGCTTGAAATCCTTCAGTAACTTCGTATTTTCCTTAGAATAAAATCCAAACTCCAACCATGGTCTACAAAACTCAGTGTGACCTGACTCAACTTAATTTCTTCGACCTCATTTTTCAAGTCATTCTCCCCTTGCAGGCTGTGCTCTGACTGTCCAGTCTTCTTTCAGTTCCTCCAGTACATCAAGATCTTTCTCTCCTCAGGGCGTTTGCACACGCGATTTATTACCTCTGTCAGGAGGGATGTAACCTCCACAACACTGCTTCTCCTTTCAGGTCTCAGCCTGAATGTCACCATCTGTTTTTGACCTGATTCTTCCTGAATACCTTCTCTAAGATCATTTTCCTCTGTTCTTTTCTATTTTCCCTTATGTTTATTTCCTTCATAGAATGTTTACAACTCACAACTGTTTTATTTGTCTCCTTATAGTTTTTGAGGTTTATCTTCCTCTCTACATTATAAACTCCATGATTATGTAGGAACTGTATTGGGTTCCCCCCTTCTCTATCGTGTCTCCAGCATCTTCCACA
The DNA here is from genome assembly GCF_003009895.1 of Hyaena hyaena. NCBI lineage: Eukaryota > Metazoa > Chordata > Mammalia > Carnivora > Hyaenidae > Hyaena > Hyaena hyaena. The sequence goes on along the minus strand of NW_024080844.1, from coordinate 1,935,629 downwards.
GTGTCTGGCATATAGTCACAGTTCAACATACATTTGTTGATTTTATAAACAAATGAGTAATAAGATAGATAAAATAGAACTTAAGATGCTAAGTTTCCAGTAGTTTCATTGCTTTCACAGTGGTTCCAGTGCTTTCTAGTTGTTCTGTGATGGATTAGAAGGCAAACTTTCATGGTTGATACTACATCATTTTAAGCAAATCATTTGATCTTTCTGCTCTTTATAGTTTTCCCATACATAAATAAAACATAATCATATCCTATATGTTTATGGAAACATCAAGGCAATTTGGGAGTGATGGTGAGTGACCACAGTACTAATTAGGCATGCAAATTGTGTGTGTATGTGTGTGTTTAAGAAAATGAAAAGTGTTATCAACTGGATTTTTTTTCTCCCTGAACACTGAGAAGTTTGTCTATGTAAACTAATAGAAGTTTGGCAACAGAGATTATTACATTATAGAAATCTCTTTTAGTAAATCTCCATGAATTAATTTGTATTTCTTCTTCAATGGGGGAGAGGTGGAAAAGGGACTTGGCAAAATCTCAAGAAGGGGCTGGGAGGCAGTGTTTTGAAATTGTGACTGTAGATTTCTGCTTTTAACTGTCTGGACAATCAAGAAGTACTCTATTGTTAGGAGTTTCCAAAGTTAATCTTCATAGTCCTGGAATCCAAAGAGTATATATGTATATAGGATCACACTCATTTCTGAAATTTCTTTTTCTAATAGGTTGATTTTTTATACTTTATACTTTCTTTTATATTTTTTTACTTTATTAGTATCTTACAAACTTTATTATATTTGCAACATATTTTCACATTCATAATCATGGGAGAAATTATCACTATTTTAGAGGTATGGAAACTAAGATTAAATACTTTGTCCCCAGGCCACATACTTAGTAAAAGAAAAGGCACTGGGTAGCAGGTGAAGGTAGGGTGGGGAGGTGGAGAGGTACTCTCAGTGTCCTTGGAAATCTTACGCTCTATGCCATCTCCCTCAGAAGTGCTAGGTAAGCTGAACTGACTTTTCCTGGTGGCCCTAATAGAGATTTGCAAGGAAGTAATGTAAGTGAGTTTATAAATGGTACCACTCAAAAAAATCTATAATTGTGCAAGCATCTGGAGTATTGATCTTAGTGATCTTGCCAATATTCATATTCAAAACCTCTTTTCTTTGGTTTATGACTTACTCCAATTTTGGAACACTTGATGTGCTTTTTAAAATCCTGACTACACAGTTCTGAAAGATTGGTCTATTAACTGCTTTGCCGCCTAAGTTCAAAATGATCTTGATCACCTAGTGCCCTCTACTGAAATAGCCATAGTATAACAACTAATTTCTTTTAAGAAATAGTACTGAATGTTCTAAGGATAGCAAAAGACCTCTAATTTTGTAGTGATTCTTCAACAAATTCTTAATTTCTAAGTATATTATATTACATTTATTATATTATTATACAAAGAAATTATATTGCCAGTACCCAGCTCAGTGAAACTCAGAGGTTACTAAGTAAGTGTTTGGTGAATTAATTTGCGTGTAGTTTGGCTTATTCTAGCGGTGTTCATGTGACCATCTACTGTGGGATTTTTCTATAAGTAATATCATTCTTTTGCAGTTTCAATAGGTCCTTATAATTTTCTCTTCTACTCCTATAGCCTTGTCTTGAGATTTGGCAGCCAGAGTGATAGCTAATCTTTTTCCCCTCTCACCCCATAAATTGTCATTTTGGGTTTTGCTCAAAACACAGTAGAAGTTTACAAGAGTTTGGGCTCTTGAGTAAGAAGGATCTGCGTTTAAATCCAGATTGCCACTTTCTCCAACAAGTTACTCACCCTTCTAAAAGTCTTCCCATATGTAGAATGGGGCAATAGTCAAACCCCACTCCTAAGATGATTGTGAGGCTTCAAATGCTATAATGCAAATAAATGGCTTGGTACAATGCTTGTCACTTATCAACTGCTCAGTAATTTTTAGCTTTTCTTATTTTCTTATTTTTGTTTTTAGCCTAGGCAAGTTTTGTCTTTAATGCTGAATTCCTTAGCAGAGTGAATGCATGGGGAGGACCCTCTGATTGTTGCTATACTTGACAGCATTTGCAGAATGTATTTGTTTAATAAAAATCTATCTACAGAAAGAAACTTTCTGAAGATTCCCACATTCTATGATTCTTTTTCATACCTTATATTCTAAAAAGTTTCAGCCCAAAAGACTTGTCCTAGATTCCGAAACTTTTGGGCTTGTTTATACTTATCAGTCATTTTTATTAGCTCTTCCTCATTCTCTGTGAATAATCTTCACCTAATAACATGTAAGGGACTTGGAGCATGGAGAAGAGGAAACTTGGAAATCATGGAACTGGAAGAAGATAGAAACAAACAAGTTTTATTTCTTTCACCATACTAGTGTAAAGGAGTTGTCCATGTTTTAATTTTGTTTTAACAAAAGAAAAATCTTCAAGATGTGGTTTATCTATACAATGGAATACTACATGGCAATGTGAAACAATGAAATCTGGCCATGTGTAGCAACATGGATGGACCTTGAGGGTGTTATGCTGAGTGAAATAAGTCTGGCAGAGAAGGACAGCTACCATGTGTTTCCACGTATACGTGGATTAGGGGGAACTTAACGGAGGACCATGGGGGAGGAGAAGGAGAATAATAGTTGGGGAGAGGGAGGGAGGCAAACCATGAGAGACTCTTGAATGCTGAGAACAAACTGAGGGCTGATGGGGGTGGGGGAGAGGGGAAGGGCTGTGATGGGCATGGAGGAAGGCATTTGTTGGGATGTGCACTGGGTATTATATGGAAACCAACTTGACAATAAACTATTTTTTTTTAATTTTTAATGTTTTATTTCTGAGAGAGAGGGAAAGAGAGCGTGAGCAGGGGAGGGTCAGAGAGAGAGACACAGAATCTGAAGCAGCCTCCAAGCTCTGAACTAGCCATCAGCACAGAGCCTGACATGGGGATCGAACCCATGAACCATGAGATCATGACCTGAGCCAAAGTCAGATGCTTAACTGACTGAGCCACCCAGGAGCCCCAATAAACTATTATTAAAAAAAGAAAAGGAAAATCTTTACTTTGTTGAGATATTTAAATTTAAGTTTTTATCACATTCACGCATGTACATAATTTATTTTTTTAATGAGCATTATTTAAAATTTTTAATGTTTTTTTTTTAATTTATTTTTAAGAGAGAGATAGAGACAGCGTGAGCAGGGGAGGATCGGAGAGAGAGGGAGACAGAATCCGAAGCAGGCTCCAGGCTCTGAGCTAGCTTTCAGCACAGAGCCCAACGCGGGGCTCGAACCCATGAACCGTGAGATCATGACTTGAGACAAAGTTGGACGCTCAACCAACTGAGCCACCCAGGCACCCCTGCATGTACATAGTTTAAAAGGCCAAATAGTATTATAAGGCTTATAATGAAAAATGCAGGGGCACCTGGGTGGTTCAGTTGGTTAAGCATCTGGCTCTTGGTTTCTGCTCAGGTCATGATTTCATCATTCATGAGTTCAAGCCCCACATCAGGCTCAAAGCCTGGAGCCTGCTTCAGATTCTGCCTCCATCTCTCTCTCTGTCCCTCCCTTGCTCATGCTCTGTCTCTGTCTCTCTCTCTCAAAAATAATAAATATTAAGGAAAATTTTAAAAAAAATTGTAAGAATACATGAAGGTCCAATATACAATAAGGTAAAATGACAATGTCTAGTATCTAGTAAAAAATTGTCAGACACAAAGAAGCAAGAAAATAAAACCCATAATAAGCAGAAAAGTTAATAAATAGAAAGACTGAGAAATAAAACAGATGATAAAATTACTAGACAATAACATTAAAAGTTATTATAACTATATTCTATATGTTCTACAGGTTAGAGGAAAAATTGAATAGTGATAAGCAGAAACATGGAAGATAGTAAAGAGATCCACACTGAATTTCTAGAGAAGATGGAAATAATAGCAGATAACACACTGCAGAAGAAAATTCTAGTGAAATTGAAGGGATAGTTACAGAAACTATCCAATATAAATTTTCTGTATAGGGGCACCTGGGTGGCTCAGTCAGTTGAGGGTCTGACTCTTGATTTTGGCTCAACTCAGGTCATGATCTCACAGTTCATAGGATCGAGTCCTGGGTTGGGCTTTGTGCTGTCAGTGCAGAGACTGCTTGGAATTCTTTCTCTCTGTCTCTCTCTCTCTGCCCTCCCCTGCTGTGCTCTCTCTCTCTCTCTCTCAAATGAGATGAACATTAAAAAATAAATAAGGGCACCTGGATGCTCAGTAGGTTAAGCATCTGAGTTCAGCTTAGGCCATGATCTCATTGTTCATGGGTTCGAGCCCCACATCAGGCTCTGTGCTGACAGCTCAGAGCTTGGAACCTGCTTTGATTCTGTGTCTCCCTATATCTCTCTCTCTCTGCCCCTCCTCCACTCATGCTCTGTTTCTCTTTTTCAAAAATAAATAAACATTTTTTAAAATGTCTAAGAGAAATAAATAAACAAAAATAAATAAATAGGGGCACCTGGGTGGCTCACTTGGTTAAGTTCCAAGTTTGGATCAGGTCACCATCTTGCGGTTCATGGGTTTGAACCTCACATCAGGCTCTGTGCTGACAGCTCAGAGTCTGGAGCCTGCTTCAGATTTCTGTGTCTCCGTCTCTCTCTGCCCCTCCCCCACTCAAGCTCTGTCTCTCAAAAATGAATAAACGTTTATATATATATATGTATATATCTGTATATATGTCCAGATTTTTTAAAAATGACTGAAAAAGACCAGAATCAGCTGTGAGACAATTTTAAACAACTTAAGATATTTGTAATTGGAATAACTGAAGGAGATTTAGCTTTTACTATATAGGAGCAGCTGAGAATCATCAGACATTTGAGGAAAGTTTTTAACATGGTAGAAACCAATAGAAATAGTCAAAAGGAACTTGGAGAAAACTGAGACAAATAGGTAACAGAAAAAAAAAATCCCACCAAAAATGTAATTTAAAAAAACGTGATTTAACATTTCCTAATTATATTGGAAATTACTGAAGACATAATACACAAAACTTCCTATAGCTGAAGGACAAGTTTTAGGACTGAATGAAACTCTTTGTACCCAGCACAACAAATTTTTTTTTAATGTTTTATTTATTTCTAGGAGAGAGAGAGAGAGAGACAGCGTGAGAAGGGGAGGGGCAGAGAGAGAGGGAGTCACAGACTCTGAAACAGGCTCCAGGCTCTGAGCTGGCAGTCAGCACAGAGCCCGACGTGGGGCTCGAACCCATGAACCGCGAGATCATGACCTAAGCGAAAGTCAGACGCTTAACTGACTAAGCCCCCCAGGTGCCCCCCCCAGCACAACAAATTTTAAAAACCCACATCAAGGCACATCATTGTTGAATTTCAGACCTGGGGTTAAGAAAAGATTGTGAGAATGGCACCTGGGTGGCTCAGTCAGTTGATTGTCTGACTCCTGACTTCAGCTCAGGCATGATCCCAGGGTAGTGGGATCAAGCCCCATATTGGGCTCTGTGCTGACGGCCAGAAGCCTGCTTGGGATTCTCTATCTCCTCTCTCTGTCCCTCCCTGTCTTCTCAAAATAAACAAACTTAAAAAAAATATTTTTGTCCTTTTAAAGCTTGCTTTTAACTTTGTTAGGTGAGACCAGAATAATCTTTAATCCAGAGCTAATTTTTATCCCATTGCTGAGGCAATGAATGCCTCATGAGTTATAATTTTTTACCTTTGTAACTCCACTATTTACTGTTCTCATAGTTATTTTTTACTTTTCCTAGCTCCTGTGTGACTCCCAGAAATTGTACCTTCTGCAACATCTGGGTACTTATTTCCCTAGCCTTGAGTAGTTTCTTCATAAACATGCTCTGATCAGTACCTAGCTGAAAACTCAAAGGGGGACCTTCTGCAGACCTCTAGAACTTTCTGCTGTGTCCCTCCCTTCTCCAGTACTGTGCCCAGCATACCCTAATCTCCTTGGTTTACCTGGACTCCCTGCTCTGTCTCCTCAACTAAAGGGGAGATTGCTTGCTCCACCTAAATTCTCTTTCCCTGTGCTCTGGTCCGAATTTCTCTTGAGATAGTAAGCTGAGGCTATTGTAGGGCTCACCTTGTTTTTTCCCTTTCTTAGGAATCAGTGTTTTCTATTACTTATTGGCCAATATCTAAAAACTGTTGTTTTGTATATTTTGTTTCAGTTATTTTAGGTGGGAGGGTAAATCCGGTCTTTGTTCCTCCATCTTGGCTGAAACCAGAAGTCCTTTTCAGTCTTTTAAACACACACACACACACACACACACACACACGTATGTGTATATTTAATAGGATCTGAATAATATTACACATCCTGTTTTGTGTCCTGTCTTTCAATAATTGTGTATACTGATCATCTTTGAATATTTTAAGCTATCTTAGAAGTATAAATTAAAAATTAAAAGTGTAAAATCCTTGAAACTCTTAATAGTGCCTGTATTAATACATCATGTTTTAGCGAAGTATTTAGCAATGTATACTTTTAAATGATTAAATGCCACCGTGAAGATCTAGAATTTTTGTCAAGCAAAGCTTTGAGAAATTGCCCATCTATTTTATTCTCAGGAATCTGGTAATTATTAATTACAACCACAAATATCTTGTGTTTAAAAAAATTAACAGTACCTCTCTGCAGCTTCATATGGTGACTGTATTTATCTTGTCTCTAATGTTTCAATGTTGCCATCCGAGCTCCTCCACTCACCTCCCCTGCTATCTTACTATTCTATGGAAATCAAAGATTCCCAAGTTCATGGCAACATTTCCTAGCATCACCATTGCCTGCAGAGGACAACTGACACAAGGTTTTTCAAGGATACTGAAGATCCTATCACCAAGGCTTTTACTGACTGACTAACTCTTTCCTATTTAACAATTTAGTAATGCGTTGGTGAAGGGAATGTTATCTTGGTGCCCAAGAGGTTAGTGTGGTAACATTGAGACTCTCTGCCTTAATATATCTACTTCCCTAAACCTTAGGTTTAATTTTTATGATATACTAATGTGGTTTTGGCATTTCAGTTTCACTTACTATGGGCCACCATTGAAGTAAGGCCCACTACCAACCAAGAAAAATGTCACACCCAGGAACTGAACAAACATATTAAATCTTCAATTCTATACTAATCCTATACAGCACCTATGTTAATGAATTTGGCCAGACCCAACCTTACTGTTTTTCTTTTGAATGACCTCTAGAATATGCTCTAAATATGCTTTGCAGATTTTTGACAATACAAGTTGTCCTTTAACTGCTAGCTTCACTGTGTATTTCCTCCCCTTCAATACATTTTGCAATTTTTCTTCTGAGCTATATGGGGAATTAGTTATTGTTGTGGGCTTAAAGCTTTGGTAGGATACTTGATTTGGATCTTGAGGAGGTAGACGTATTTAAATTTTGGGTATTGTCCACATATAATTTATATTTAAGCAATAAGATTGGATGTGGCCACTTACCAAAAAAGTGAGTACAGATAGGGAAGAAGAGAGGTGCAAGGGCCAAACCCAAAATTTAGAGATCTGGTTGAGGAAGATGAACCAGCAAAGAAGGAATGACCAATGAGGCAAGAGGAAACCTCTGATTCCTAGATGCAAGTGAAGAGTGTGTTTCAAGGAGAAAAGAGCGATCAATGAACTAGAATTAACCATTGGATTTGGCCACATAAAGTTTATTGTTGATCTTGACAGGCAGTTTGAATTGAATGATGGGGGCAATGCTGTTACTGGAGTAGGTTTAAGAAAAGACGTAGAAAGAACTTGTAAACAGAATGTAGGCTATGCTTCTATAGAGCTTTGTTATAACAAGAACAGAGGAATGAAGTGGGAGCCGAAGGAGGATGTCAGGTCAGGGGAGGATTTCTCTCTCTCTCTGTCATTCAGAATGGGATGTTTTGCAGAATATTTGATCGTGTAATGATCCAGTTGAGATGGAAGAATTGGTGTGCAAGAGGGTGAAGGGACAATTACTAATGTCCTTGATGAAGTAAGACAAGATGGAATGACATCTAGCACTCAAAATAGAAGGGTTGGCTTTAGGAGCCTGGACAGTAAATCTTTAGGAACAAGAGGAAAGAGAGTCTGTGGGCACAGATGTAGGGTGGGTAGATATGATAATGTTAGCAACTTGTAGAAATTCTCTTCTGAGTGTTTTCATTTTCTCAGCAAATTAGAAATGTCAATTTGAAAAGAGTTACTTTTGAAGATTTCACTAAAATTTCATAAAGATTTTACAAAACTTATTTTTCATTAATTAATTTTATTGAGGCATAATTTACATACAGTAATGTGTACAGATCGTATGTTTGTAATTTGATTCGTGAGGGCAAATGTACACTCCCATGTAAAAAACACTCCAGTCAAGACAAACACAAGATGATTCTATCAACGCAGCAAGTTCACTCCAGCCACTTTTTATTTAAGCCCCTCACCCCTCTCTCCTCCTCCCCTTGCTGTCCAGAAATGCCAGGTAATAATTGTTCTGATTTTTATCACTACAGACTAGTTTTACATATTCTTAATCTTCATATGGATGGAATAACAAGGTATGTAGTGTTTTGTATCTGGCTTCATTTGAAAGCATCTGTTTTATTATGTGTATCAGCAGTTCATCATTTGTTATTGCTGCATAGTATTCCATTGCAGGAACACACCACAGTGAGAGTATTCATTCTCCTCAAGATGAACATTTGGATTGTATCAAGTTTGGGGCTATTATGGATAAAGCCACAGTAAACATTCTTGTGCTAATCTTTTTGACAACTGATTTTCAACTCCAAAATATGAACATAGGGACAGATCTTTTCCCTTAGCTGCAGATTCGTGCACCCTGTTCCCTACATGAAAAACCGCTTGAATGATTCTTAGGTTCCTTACACTCAAAATGTCTCAAACTGAAGTTTCTCCCAAAACTGATCCTCTGGTATCTCCACTCTCAGAAACAAAATCATCCAGTAGCCCCTGCTAGAAACTAATAATCACTCTTAACTCTTCTCCCTCACCTGCAGTGTCCAATCATTCTGTTGATTCTTTCTCCCAAATATCTGTCAGACCCCCTCATTTATCTATACTACAGCCCAATTCTTTACATAGGAAAAAAATTTTCTGACCTTCAAATCTGATCAGGTCTTTTCTGTTAAACTCTTCCATAATATCCCTTGACTTACCTTAGGATAAAAATCAAACCCCTTAGCATGGCTCATCATCATGATCTAACTCCTGACTACCTCTGTAGCCCGATCTCTAAGCTCCAGCCACAGTGAACATGTTTCTATTCTTCAAATGTCCTCTGTTGTTTCTAATAAGAGCTCTTCACTTTGTCTAAAACATTCTGTACCCTCTTTTTGTTTGCCTGGCTAATTTCTGGCAACCGTTTAAATCTCAGCTAAAATTTCACTTCCCTTGGTCTGTCATCCTTGATCCCTAAATTAAGGCCAGTTCCCTTTACTTTCATGCTTTATAGTGCACACTTGATTACTTACTTGTTGAGTTTCTTTATTTCCCCATAGCTCCAAGACTATAGTCTTCTTCACTGCCGCATTCCCAATGCTTAGCAAATAAATAGCAAGTCAATAAATATCTGTTAATTGAATGAATGAATCATGCTTAATGGGTTTTAATATCCATTGCCCATATTTTATAGCACAGCTTCCTCTCTGAACTCTTATTTTCATTCATTATTAGTTGAATATATACTCAAGATTTCTTTAAGAGGAGAATATGGATGCTGTTGTATTCTAAAGCCTCTTATGTTTTTCTCTTGCCATCATTCCGAAACACATTGATTCACACTTGGTTCACACTTAAACAGTAGCTTGGATTTTAAGTTTTTCCCTCCAAACTTTGTTACAAACTCTGTCAGAGTGGAAACTTTAAATGAAGCCCACCTGATACTTGGTCATTTATAAGTGATCTGTTTTAGTCTGTCTGAATGCTTATAAAATAATTTTCATTCCATTCCTGTCTCCCACCATATATGTCTCCCACCAGAAGTGGGAGTTTTTCCCATTTATTTTGTGTAATGCTTTTCTCTACTTTATTTTATTATTTTTTTTAATGTTTATATATTTTTGAGAGAGTGGCGCCTGGGTGGCTCAGTTGGTTAAGTGTCCGACTTCGGCTCAGGTCATGATCTCACAGTCATGGGTTCGAGCCCCGTATCAGGCTCTGTGCTGACAGCTAGCTCAGAGCCTGGAGACTGTCTTCGGATTCTGTATCTCCCTCTCTCTCTGCCCCTCCCCTGCTTGGTCTCTGTCTCTGTCTCTCAAAATAAAATAAAGACATAAAAAAAAAATTAAAGAGAGAGAGAGAGAGAGGGTTGGGAAGGGGGGCACAGAGAGGGAGACACAGAATCTGAAGCAGGCTCCCGGGTCTGAGCCATCAGGACAGAGCCCGACCTGGGGCTCAAACTCACTATCTATGAGATCATGACCTGAGTCCAAGTTGGATGCTCAACTGACTGAGCCACCCAGGCACCCCTGTTTTTTTCTACTTTAAAATCTTCTTTTAGGTCCAAATATTTTTATCAGTTTGTCTCTGATTTACTATTACTTTGTCCAAATTCTTCTGGGTTACTCCTCAGACACACTCATAATTCTCAGTTGGGTTTTATCTCATCTTCTCTTTTGTTTCTTCTGATTCTCTTTTGTACAGGCCATAACTTCTTGCTTTCTTATTGAGGATGTCAAACAGATTTCTAAACGAAAATCACTTTCAGAGGTAGGCAAATCCTCTGAATCTTCTGGATTATGTTCCTTTTCCCTTATCTGTATTATTTTGCATATCTTTCTTGGGCCAGAAGAGGGCATGGGTGTCTGATATGGATCTGGATTGGGGGCAGGTTGTGTGCCAGTAGGCAGAATGGGCCAACAGTTATGGGGAGGGAGTGGAGGGGAGCCCATCTAAGAGACTTGTCAAGGAGCCTTGAGAAGCAAACAATAATCTGAAACATGAAATCCGTGGGGGAAGATGGACTCAAGAACTGGATCTTTTTCGAATATTTTCAGGCAAGATTGACCTTAGGTAGTAGGTTCTGGAGACAGAGACAGGGATGCTAACCTGAGGAAATAAAACACACAAATATGTGATAGCTTTTCATAGTGCTAGATTTAGAGAGAATTAAGATTTTAGGTCAGTTTGTATAGTTTTCCCCCTTTATTTTCCCATCTATATCCAATATACCCGTCATACACCCAGGTAGGAAATATGAATTTCCTTTTGTTCCACTCTCAGATCTTTAACTAGAGGCCAGATTAATATGCCCATGCCCACAGTAATTCCCAGTGATTTTGTCTTACGTGGCTCCACTATACTGTGATAGGACACTGTGGTCCAAATGTCACTGCCTGAGATATAGGAACTAGCGGCTTCTCTGACAAGCCAAACTAATGAAATTCCTGATCTATCGTCAGCTCTGCAAGTGTTGTGCCCAGCACTCTGCCTATAGACCTTGTTCATAGGGACAAATCTGCCAGGACAGATAAACTAGCACCTGCTCTCTATCCCCACCCCATCCTTCCCCACAAACTTTTGGAAGTTCGGTCTCCAGATACATGCAGGAAGATGATAGCCTCCAACATTACCATAACCAAAAAGCAAGATATGGCCCCACAAAAGAGCCAGCTGCTCAGTCAATCAGCAGCTCTGCGTGGACCCTGACTTTCTGCATCAGCAAGCTGACAGTGGGGGAATGATGCTCAGACTCCCTGTCTTATTTCAGATGGGTGGGTCTGCTCTGTATAATGGTGCGGAGCATGAATGGGCCACCGATTGTTTTTCTGAATCCAACTTCATCAGCCTTATAAGTTGGAGTAATTCCTCCTGGCAGTAAGAGGCTCATCATTCTTTATGATCTGCATTGGTATGAATTTTATCATTTTTCTTTGTCTATTTATGTGTTTTAGGCAGCAGTTGGGAGAGGCTGAATCAGGGGGGCTGCTAGCCAAATACCGTTTAAAACTAGAAATGCCTCATTGATTTTTATTGAGGTTGCATCAGCCTGTTCTCCATTCCTCCAGTCTCTGACTGCAGGATTTCCCAGGGCACAGTGTTTGGTTGGCTGCTCAGTCTGCAGATTAATGTACTCTTATACTTTCATATCTGGTGCCTGGTGAGTCTCAAACTGCTGTCTCTAGTACTGTTTTTGCATCTAAATTGTGATCCTGATCAAAAGACATTTCTACTTGTCTACTCCACAAAATTATTGTGTCCTTGATGGATGTACTTTCACCTTAATTATTCAGTTGCTAAACTAATAGAGCCCCAAGTCATTAGGACCGGAAATAAACGCTTCGTGCAAGGGCCGTTTGGTTAATCTGTGGGAGGCATAACCCCATTTTCACTCCTTTCTTTCTTGGAGAGGAGAAAGTGTATCATATATTTGCCAAGGGTGTAGATCATTTACTTCATTGGTCAGGACCACACCCCAACTTCACACCTCAATAGAGCATGGTCCCCTAGCTGGCAGTATAACTGAGTTTTCAATAGCCATGTCACAGTTCTTTAAGATTTGCACCAACTGCTTCTGGGTGGGAGGGTGCAAGACAAGATCTATAAATTGAATGAGTGTCAAACTATTGACTCACAGAATTCATTTGTCTAAAACAATGTTGTATGGAAAATTCATATCATGTAGAATATTTTCAGTTGCAAGAAACAGAATACCCACTGAGTTATAGTTTTTGAAGTTTTTCCCACAAGGAGGATATCTCATTTGCACTGTCCTTCAGCATTCCCCTAAATGGAGCTTAATGTCACAGAAGTCCATTTGGAGCAAGAGCTACCATACTGTACAGAGCTTTCTACAAACTTGGTTGAATTTTTTTTTTCCTCTTCAGGCAAGTGATCATAAGGAAGTACCCATGAGGACACAGAAGTGGGATGTTGGAGGTCTGATAGTGAAGTCAGACAAAAGGCATGTGGAGTGTAAGCTACTACATGTATAACTTCCTTGTGACTTTGGGACCTGTCTGGGTGTAGTCTTGTTTATACTGTTTCCACTTGGTGATGATGTGCTGATGCTTGGCTTTATGTCTGGTTAGATGATACTAAGTTCATGATGAAAACGAGGAATCTCAGAGACATGCACTGAGTGTTTAAGGGAAAGAGTAAGCCACAGGCTGTTACCAAACAATATATACACATGTATTATGTATATATGTAAATGTTCACTATATTTCATATAATATATAATTTTATTTTATATAATATATAATTTTATTTTTTGAGAGAGATGGAGACAGAGACAGAGGGAGAAGGCGAGAGAGAATCCCAAGCAGGCTCCGTGCCTAGCATGGAGCTTGAATCGGGGCTCAGTCTCATGCCTATGAGATCATGACCTGAGCTGAAATCAGCAGTTGAAGACTTCACTGACTTAGCCACCCAGGTGCCAGTATATTCCAGAAGTGGTATGTGGGAAGTCTCAAAGTGAAGTCAGAAAAAAGGCATGTGGAGTGTAAGCCATAAGTTTAAATAAGGGATTGTAGCTTTGGTTTTCATCGAAGTCCTGCTGTGGTTCTTCTAAGAAACTTTATTCTTTAAACAACATTATAATCAAGCACACGTTGGGCACAATTGGCTCAGAGCTACTTGCACTTCAGCCCGGATAAGTTGGTACATTCTCTCTAAAATGAAGATCAGGTACCACTCGCTCTACCACTCAGAATGAGACACAATACAGTTGACCCTTGAATAACATGGGTTTGAATTGCATGCGTTCCCTCATACACAGGTTTTTTTCTATAAGTACAGTACAGCACTGTTAATGTATTTTCTCCTCCTTATAATTTTCTTAAAAAATGTTTTTTGACATTTATTTATTCTTGAGAGACAGAGCACTAATGGGGTTGGGGCAGAGAGAGAAGGAGACACAGAATCTGAAGCAGGCTCCAGGCTCTGAACTATCAGCCAATGCAAGGCTCAAACCCAAGAACCATGAGATCATGACCTGGGCTGAAGTTGGACTCTTAACCAACTGAAACACCCAGGTGCCCTTCTTCCTTAGAATTTTCTTAATATTTTCTTTTCTCTAGCTTCCTTTAGTATAATAATACCATGTATAATACATATAACATACAAAATATGTGTCAATAGACTGTTTATGTTATTGGTAAGGCTTCCAGTCAACAATAGGCTATTAATTAAATTTGGGGGAGTCAAAAGTCATATACATATTTTTGACTGTGTGGGGGGCTGGCACCCCTAAGCCCCCTGTTGTTTAAGAATCAGCTGCCCTTGGTGAACACCCTTGGATTTTGGAGGTAATATGTATCACATGAGTATGCTGCTCTGACCTATTTTCAGGTTAACACAAAAGGTTCTCAGCTTTGAGAGGGACCCAGAAAAGGAAGTTTCTCTAGCTGAACAATTAAGATTACTGGCAGTGTTAAAAGTCAGTGTGAAAGGCTCCATACTGTATAATGTGAACAACATGACACTGTAGTAAAGGCAAAACTATTGAGATAGTAAAAATAAAAATCAGTGTTCACAGTGATTTGGGGAGAGGGAAAGAGGATTAAATAGGTAGCAAAGGGAATTTTATGGTTGTGAAAGTATTCTGTATCATACTGCAATGCTGGATACATGACATCATGCATTTTTCAACCCCCCCCCAAATTGTTTAACACAAAGAATAAACCTTAAAGGAAACCATGGACTTTAATAGTATATCAATATTGGTTCATAAATTGTAACAATGTATCCCGCTAATGCAAGATGTTAATAATAGGAGAAACTATGTGGGGGAAAATAGGGAATATCTGAAACTCTCTGTACTTTCTGTACAATTTTTCTATAAACTTAAAAGTGCTCTAAAAATAAATATATTAATTTAAAAAAAGCAAGTACGAATTCTTCCTAAGAGCTCAGTCTAAATTAATAATGCAGAAGAAAAAATTTCATTGATTAGTAGCATGCTTCACCCTACCCATATTTTAATAGGCCTCCATTTCTGTGTGGAGTAACATGCTATTTTTTCCTCTTCATTGGGACCTGCTGGGACTAGAGGAGAGCTATGTTAGCCTTTGATAGTTTTTCTATGATGGCTCTGGTTTTGATTAACTTCCTTTGATTTGCTAGTCTCCCGGTAAAAAAGTAGATTGGGGGTTCTCAGGAAAAGGAAACACACACATCTACTTTTGCTCCCTGCAGAAATCCCACTAAAACTTAGTTAAAACATTTTTTAAGGCCAGAAACTGACAAGCTAGAAAACATGAGAATAAACAACATCAATGACATTTCATAGGCGATGAAGTAAATAGCTTGATCATTACCAAGAGGAGTCCAGAGAAAGTGGGCTCTTAACCTAGTAGGGGAAAAAACTGGTTTGCATTGCAGAAATGCTTAAAATGCCAGGGATTATCAGGACCAGGCACCTCTGGAAATGGAAATAAAAGTTGGAGGATGTTAAAACAGGAAGATTAGTTGAAAGCTAATGAAGGGACAGATAGCTAAAATCTTGTTTCTTACTCTATGCTGCTGATTATCTACTCCCAGCCCCCACCATAGACTAGAAGACTCCTTCTTTGGGGAAGGTAAAACTGAGTGTCTGGTCTGAGGGTCATCAGTCAGAGTGGAACGTGGGGTCACACACCAGACATGCGGGAATGGGAGTGAATCTGAATGCTGAGTCCTCTTACCCTGTCTGATACCAAGACATTGGCAGGAAGATTGAAAGATGCTTCTTTGAGGATCAGACCAGCCCACGAAGTAAGCTAAAGATACCATTTTGGGGATTCCTTGACAAATAGCCCAGGCCTAAAGCTCAGAGTTGACATTACTTAAAGCTTTCTATTTTTTAAAATTTTAATTTAATTTTCAGTGAGTAAACATACAGTGTTATATTAATTTCTGGTGTACAATACAGTGATTCAACACTTCCATATACCACCTGGTGCTCATCATGACAAATGCACTCCTTAATCCCCATCATCTATTTTACCCACCTCCCCTCCAGTAACCACCAGTTTGTTCTCCATAGTTAATAGCCTATTTTGCCTTTCTCTCCCCTTCCCCCCTTTGCTTATTTTGTTTCTTAAACTCCACATGTGAGTGAAGTCATATGGTATTTGTCTTCTTCTGACTAACTTATTTCACTTAGCATGATACTCTCTAGTTCCATCTATATACTTAAAACTTTCAATTAGCTTTTAGTGTCCTACTTTTAAATATGAGAAAACAAACAACTGAGTAACAGAAAGTTGAAGAAAACTTACACAGAAAGATACAATCCCAAATAAATAAATAAATACAAAGAGTATTTGCGGAAATAGCAATGAGGCAAGGAGAGAAAAACTTTAATACAAGATATTACATTTATGAAACAAGATACTACCTAAAACAATATTCAGATAGCAAAAATTATTCTTTGCGATTAAAGTTATGGTAGCATAGATGAAAATCTCAACAGAAGAGTTGGAAGATCCAGTTGAGGAATCATCCAGAAAGTAGAGCAAAAACATCAAGGGCTGGGAAATAAGAGAGAAGAAAATATTCCAGAAAACAAATTCAAGAGGTCCAACATCTGAACAATAGGAGTTTCAGACAGAGAGATGTAAGAAAACAATTGGGAAGGCATTAACAAGATAAGTGACAAAAATTTCCCAGAACTGAAGCTCATTAGTTTTTAGATGGAAAGATCTCACTCACTACTTATACATAGCACCAGGGATGAAAAAAGACCCAGACCTAGACAAATTACTATGAAATTTCAGAATGCAAGAGATTAAGAGAAAAGCCTACAAACTTCCAGGAAGGAAAACAAAACAAAACAAAACAAAAAAGGTCTCATACAAAAGATCAAGAATCAGAATATCTTTTGACTCCTCAGTAGCAACACTGGGAAGCAGAAAGCAATGGTGAAATGGCCTCAAAATTCCCAGGGAAAAGTATTTCTATATTCTATATATTTCTGAATTTGTTCTATATCCAGTATGCATATAGAGGGAAAGAAGACATTTTCAGACATGCAAGATCTCAAAAAATTTACTTCCCAGATGTCCTTTCTCATGAAGTTACTGAGGGTTGTGTTGCATTAAAACAAAAGACCTATCCAAGGAGAAAAGAGAAAAGAACCTTCAAGATGTTTGCCAAGAGTCACAAAAACAGACACATAGACCAATGGAACAGAATTGAGAACTCAGAAGTGGACCCAAAAGTATACAGCCAACCAATCTTTGACAAAGCAGGAAAGAATATCCAATGGAAATGAGACAGCCTCTTTAACAGATGGTGTTGGGAGAACTGGACAGCAACATGCAGAAGAATGAAACTAGATCATTTTCTCACCCCATGCACAAAACGTGAGACAGGAAACTATCAACACCCTAGGGGAGAAAGCAGGAAACACCCTCCTTGACCTCCACCGCAGCAACTTCTTACTTGACACATCCCCAAAAGTAAGGGAATCAAAAGCAAAAGTAAACGATTGGGACCTCATCAAGATT